>NC_046158.1:157261078-157599828 GCF_011064425.1 Rattus rattus
AAGTCCTGCCCACACACTACTGTGGGTCCCCTACCTTCTGAGCTGTGGCCCTTGAGGTCTGGAGTTGGGCTGGTGTGCAGCCTACGCTTACGTTGACACTCCCCATGTTCTGGTGTAGGTCAAACACACGCTGTGGTCCCCGAAGTCTGTGGTGGGGAAGGGGTTAGATACCCGTCAGTGACAGGAATCCAGGGTCAGCTGGGACTTCATCCCCAACACCCACCAGCTCACCGCTGCACAAAAACGTTGCTGATGCAGCCACTGAAGTTGTGGAAGGTACCAGACATAGGCAGGCCTCCCAGGAGAAGCCGTGGGGGCTCCTTAGGCTGTAGTTGGAGCATGGGGGTTGTTCCCTCACGGGACTTCACTGGTTGTAGCTGGTCATCCACATACAGCCATACCCTGAGAAGAAGACGGTGTTTCCCAGCCCAGTACATTCTTCCTGAAGGGCCACGCCTCCCCCCAGGCCCTCCTGTAGGGCACACTAGCCCTCCTTCCCTCTCTGCCTGAGGCGGGACTCACCTTGTGACATTGCTGTAGAAGGCAACATAGTGAGGGGCGCCATCAGCAAAGACCCGTTGAGTTTCCACCTCTCTGTTCATAAACTGGAGTGTCACGTGACCCCCCCTCAGGGATACCTGGTATGGCCCATCCTAGTGACAGAGGCAAGGTCACTGGCTAGGCCAAGAGTCCAGACTCATCCCTTCTTGCCCCAACAGGCCCAGACTGTGGCTGCAGCAGAACCAAGCTACTACCAGCTTACCGGGGAGGTGCGGTAATACAGCAGGTTGTCATCCTGAGTGCCACGAAAGCCGAAGCCAGAATAGACCTCTCCAGTGATCGGCGCCACATCGGGAAGTGCCAGGGGCAGGAAGCCATGGCCGTGGAAAGTCATGGTGCGTCCCATTAGCAGGTCAGCGGTGCAGCTGAAGCTGATGCCCGTGGTGTTCAATCGTTTGAGGTCCACGTACTTGCCCAGAGCCTTGATACCTTTGATACAGCCACGGACAGAGCCTCCCGAGGGGAAGAGCCGCCGTAGGCTGCAGGACACAGATCAGGTCATGAGTAGCTGCCCTGATGGCACTGGGACCCCACATGCCCAGGGCCCATGCTCACCTTGGGGGCAGCTCCTCAGGTGGCACACCTCCCAGGTAGTAGGCATCAGCCATCTCCAGCTCGTTATCCTGATCGACGCTGAACACAGTGGCCCGCTCCACACGCACCAGCACACGTTTGCGGGCGCCAGCCAGTAGAAACACTTGGATCTGCAAGGGATAGGTAATGGGTCTCAGGAAAGCCAAATTTCTCGGCTGGTCCTCCTGTCCCCAGGTCCCTTGCCTCACCGCCTTGCTGGCTGCCGTCAAGGCTTGTGGGGGCTGCAGTGGGTCTGCCCTCTTCAGGCCGGAGCCGAAGTCATAGAGGAGTACAAGAGTGCCGTCCTGTACTGCCAGGCACAAGAACTGGTTCTGCAGGAACAGGGCAGAGCAGGGTCAGCTCGGGGATCTTAGGAAGGCTCACATCAGGGCAAAGCCAGAACCGGGAGAAGGCACAGAGCAGGACGGGGCGTGGGGGTCAGCCGTGCCTCTTGCTTGAGGAAAAAGATGATCCCGTTGTAGGACACAAGACGCAGCTCCTGTTCAAAGCGTTTTGTGTTGCTGAACTGCTTCTCAAAGGTGATGCGGGCAAAGCCACTGCCGTCCAGGTAGGAGCCATCTGTGAGCCATGGGTCACCGGTGGTCTTGGAGCTGCAGGTTGGAGGCTTCAGGTCAGTGGAGGGTGGGTGAGTGGAGACACAGGGTGCTGCTGGGCCTTACTTACCGAGCGCAAGGCTTTTCCACCGCAGTGGCCAGCTTGAAGGCCTGCTCAAAGTTGTAGAGGCTGACCACCTCCTCATTCAGTGTGTCCATCTCGATGCAACCCAGGTAGCCAGGGAATCGGAGGGGTTCAGGGGGCTACGGGTGAAGTGCACGGTCAGGGCACCCTCCTACCCCCTAGATGCCAATCCTGCTCAGACTGCAGGAGAATGAACTTAAAACCAGATGAGGACCCCCGCCCCCGAGACTGAGCCAGGCCCACCGTGAAGTTGCTGGGGTATCCTCCCACGTAGAAGACAAAATCGTCAGGATTCAGGTTGAGTAGTCCCTCCCTCCCAGGGGCCACTGTGTCCCCCTTGATCTCATGAACCATCTGCTTCTCCACCGTGACAGACATGTGGCCAAACTGGAGGGTCCTGCAAGCAAAGGTGAGGGGTGAGAGGCAGACGGGGCACTTGGATATACAAGCCTAACCTCTCTTCAAAGTAACCCTACCTGTCGATGCTGACGGCTGCAAACTGCTCCCCGATGTTCTCGTCAATGCTGAGAGTTGTGGGGCCAGCCTCGCCTAACCTGTACACCCAGTGCACCTTCTGATTACGCAGAGACACTCCCATGTAGTCCCCGGTGGCCTGTGGCGGTGGCCAGAAGGTGCAGTTAGGATGGGGCTCAAACACCATCCATTTCTACCCCGAAGTCCGGTATGGCCCATCCTCCGTCCTGCTCAGTACCTGGCGGCTCCCCATGTACAGAACAAAGTGGTCCCTAGTGTTCTCGCCAGGTTCAGGCGCTGGCACTGGGCTCTGGATGTAGAACTTGAGGGCGGTGTAGGCAGCAAGGTCAGCGAGGTCTCGTGGGGTGCGCAGCCGTACCCCCGAATGCCCGTTGAACTTCATGGACACCTTGACCTGGGAGTGTAGCACAGGGCAGTTTACCACCCAGCTTCTCCGATCTGCTGCCCCTGCACATCTCTCTAAGGTGAGCGCCCACCTTGTTGGCGGCACTCCGAGCCTGGGCAATGAGCTTGCGCACACGACCGATGTTGGCAGACAAGGCCAGGCTGGCGTTGTGCACTCCACGGTTCTCCAGACGGCTCAGTTTGGCCAGCAGCTGTGGCAATGTCTTCTCCAGGGTGGACACTGCAGGAGAGTGGGATGAGTGGGATGAGAGCCTTGGCTCCCACGCCTCGGCCCCCTAGGCAGGCGAGGACCACTCGCGCTCACCTGAACTGCTTGCATCCCGTTCCGCCTGGCTCAGGTCCTGGCCTCGCAGGCCCCCCAGCTGGCTCTGCCACCGCTCCACATTCTTCTGCATACCCTGAAGCTGAGACTGCACATGGGCGGCCGTGTCGCGGGCTTCTGCAGCCACAGCCTTGGCGTGAGCGATCTCTCGCTGGTCTCGCCTGTAACAGACGGAAGCCATGCCCAGCAGGAGCCAACTTCATGCTCCTGGGGCCCTCGGCTGCACACGCCCGCCCCTCTGCACAGCAGCTCCACACTTGCGGCTCGATACATTCAAAATCCTACCCACTCTTCTCTTCTTGGCCCTGTAATCCTCCCACCCAGGGCCATTATCAGGAGTCTTGCCCTGCCTGTTTCTAGGTTTGTGGTCAGGTGTGCCTGGGACATTTTGGTGGCCACAGGAAAACCTAGACAGCAGGGTCAGACCACGTTGTCAGTTCTGAGCCCTCTTGGAGAGGCAGCCAGATGAACCCCATTCTGACCTCTGTGCTCGCTGGTCAGCAGGTCTTTTCCAGGAACGCCCTCCTGGACCAAGGGGCTCTGTTGGACGCGCTCCTACATCCTCCAGTAACTACCCCACTGAGGCTTGTCCCGTGCCCGCCCATAACTTCAGCACTGTCCAGCACTCTTGTGACCTGCTCATCGGTGCCAAGTGCCTGCAGGGCCAACTGTGCCGGTGACTTGTGCCTCAGGGGTCAGGGGCACAAGCCCAGAGTGCTGCTTAGCCCGGGAGCCTCCTCGGACACATGGACCACAGCACGGACTGACGTCTGCTCTCACAAGGCACCGCTGAGTGCGGAGGAGGGATAGGCAAGAGAAGGGAGAAGTTACGCACTTGTGTCCATGGCCAGCATGGCTTGTGCCTCCTGGATCTGGGCGGCCAGCTGGTTCTTCTTGGCACGGACATCGCGAAGCTGGGTCCCCGCGGCCTGCAGGCGGCCATGAGCTGCAGAGAGGAGGCAGCCTCAGTGGCAAGGAGTTCTACCCAAACCCTCCTGGCCCACAGATGGAGTGAGAACAAAGACAGAGGCCTTGAGCTTCATCCATCCTCCTCCGGCTGTGGTCCCTTTGCACACCACCAAGACAGGCAGACATTACACCCCAACTCCCGCCCACAGAGTAGACCCCATGGCGTAGAAGCCACCCAGGGCAGGCACACTTAGGACCTATTGATTCTCACACCAAACAGCACTAGAACCATCCTGAAGCTACAGGGACATGTCCCAGATATGTCACAGGTACTCACCAAGGCCCAGCCTCTCCTGGTGCCCCAAGATGGTCTCCACCAAGGCACTGCTGTTGGCTAACAGCTTCCGGGCTCCAGCTGCTAGGCCCCGCTGCACCACCATCTGCAAAAGATCAGGGGCTGTTCACATGGGGCTGTTCACATGGGGCTGTTCACACCACTGGGCCTGGGGAGCAGGGCTCCGGTGGGGCCACAGACGCTCAGAGCCTCACCTCCCATGTGCGGCTGGCCTGCCTCAGCGCGTGGCCTGCGGCATCTTCGGCAGCCTGAACGGCCTGCAGGATGCTGCTATAGGCATTGGAGGCTTCCATGGCCCTCTGGATGAAGCGGTCCTGATTGATTCCCTGGATAATGCTGCCAGGAGAGAAGGAGGATCATGGGATATGTGGTTGGGTGTGCCGGAGAGCATAGCCCGGCTGGCCGAGTCTCATGGTCCCTCACCCCCTTTAGATCTGCTCCTTCCTGCCAAACCCTGGGCCCCCAACTTCCCCTGAGGCTACAGAAAGCCTGACTTCTCCCTCCAGGAACCCTCCCAGGCTTGTCACCCTACTGCAGGCCAAGTGTACCCACAGGCATCCCGGCTGCACGCCTGGGGTGCCTCACACATACCCAGACAGGTTGATCGCCAGCTGATTCAGCTTCTGAGCATGGGCCTCGGCAGCCTCTACTAAGTCCACCTTGCTGCTGGCGGGGGAAAAGGCCTGCATCCTCTTCAGTAGCGGTGTCCAGGCTCCATCCAGGCTGGCCGCCAGGTGCTCTAGATCCTGTGACGGCAGTGGGCTTTATTTTAATTGCCCTCCTAATTCAGGACCAGGTAGTGCTATGCATGCGAGTGATAGCTTTAAGCTGGCAGCAACCAGAAATCTTAGAGGAAACTAGCCAGATGTGACTGAGGTGCAGGGTGGGGGGAGGGCGTATTTACCTCCTTAGCCTTGTCTATGCCCTGCAGAAGCTCAGAAACATGGGCCAAGGTGAGACTGGCAGCTTGGAGAGTGGCCTTTAGGGTGGCGTTGTCCTGGGACAGCTCCTGTTTCCATTGCTTGGGACAATATTTTAAGAGAGGCTATAATGAGGCCCTAAGCACCGTAGGGCAAGGGGAAAAGGCGGGAGGGACTGGGTTTGAGAGAACATGGGGGACAGTCAGAAAAGACCAGGTAGAGGAGGGGAGATGTAGGGAGAAGAGGGAGAATGGGGAAAGAGTTGACAGAAGACCAGGGCCTGGGGAGGAGGCAGCCCAAGAGCAGGAAGAGTGGGAGGCGACAGGGACACAGGACAAGAAGCGAATATACTCACCAGGGCTTCTCTCAGCCGCTCCTCGTTGCGGCTGTTGAGTTCATCAGCCTCCCGGGTAGTATTGACTGCATGGTTCAGGGCCTCACGGAGGTCCATGAGGCCAGACTCGTACTGAGCCAGCTGGTCCCGAATGTGTGTGGCCAATGCCTGGTTCTCCTCCCAGAAGCCAGTCAGCTGCTCCTGGACACGCGCCATCACTGGCCAACACCAGAGTAGGAAGGCGGTCACCATGCTCCCCAGAACCCTTTGTGACCCGCCCCCCGTATCTGCCCAGTGACCATCTAGTCCTCCTCTAAAGCACTAAACTAAACTAAAGTTGTTTTAAATTTGGCCCCAGAGCTCCCAGGCCATGACCCTGAGCAGCCCTGCCTAACAGGGTTTGACCCTACTCACGCCTCTGGGCTTCTGCCAGTTCAGCTTCTGCCACTGCCTGTGGGGCCCCCAGGTCACGAGTCCGCATATCCCAGAGTAGCCGCTCCACTTCAGCCAGTGCCCAGCGCAGCTGCTCGCCAGACGGTGTTGTGGCATTGCCTGGAAATCCTTGAGATGCCAGTTCTACAGAGAGGGGATTGTCAGGGCCTGGGGCTAGACGCCACTCATCCACTTCCAAGCCTGAGACCTGCTCAGGGCATTAGGCAGGACACCAGCACATATCCCAGCAGTACTTCACAGGCTCTTAGAGCCCCCAAGATTAAGACGCCTTTCCGCCTTTCTCTCTTCATCCTGACACACGGTTCATCCCAATTCCTCCCCATCCCCCAAGCAGTAAGCTCACCCCCTCCTACCCCCATCCCAATCCTTTGGCTATGCCAGATCCAGTCATAAGATTGGGAGCCCCAGGTTCTTTTCAGCTGTGGGTCTGTCCGTCACTGAGGAGGTATGCTCGTATTCAGTGGTGCTATGAAGGTCTAGCTCTGGGATCCAACAGACCCTGGCCAAACAGCCACTTGCCCAGAGACCAGAAACTTACAGGACTCAGCCAGTTCAAGAGGAGACTTCCAGGAGGCCCCGTCCCGCCCCTACAAGCAGCTCACCCTATACTGGGCCCAAGCATCAGCCAGCCTTACCATTCAGGGCACGGCTCACAGCTTGCACGATCTCCAACAATTTCTGTGCCCGGACCAGCGTGGACTCCGTGTTGTCTAGCAGCTGGCCTGCCCGATCTTGGACCCCTGTGGCCTGTGGGTACAGTTCCCTTCAGCTGTGGTGTTTGTGGGTGCATGACTGAGGTAGGGCAGGATGAAAAGGGTGGTCCCAGGGATGGGGGAGGGTGGCTTTGGTGTCAAGGACTGGGGAGTCATGGGGCCGAGGGCTTCCTGAGGAGAGGCCCCCCCACAGGATACTGGAATGGGATCACAGGTCTTGCCTGATTGCCCAGCCTCTCTGTATCCTGTTGAAGGCTTATACTTTGCTGCTCTAGAGTCTGTAGCTGCTCTGCTGTCTGGTTGTGGGGTCCCAGTGAGCTCCGGAGCTTACTCTGTAGGGGGGGGCGGAAGGTTAAGTACCACACGGTCAGCTAGAGGAGGCAGGGCAGGCAGGTGGGCATGAAATACCTTCAGGTCAGCAATGGAGGCATTCAGCCTGTGCAGCCTGGCCCAAGCCGTGGAGCTGGCATTGATGCCCCGCAGCTGCTCATGGATGGAGGGAAGGAGGGCACCAGCCCGCTCGAGGTCATCCAGAAGCAGGACCACACAGTGGTCACACACTGTAGGCAGGGGAGAGTGGGTCCGGAGGACATGGGTGAGCCAGGGATCACAGGACAAGCAGATTGGCCAGCACCCGGGTTACGGGTAATACGGAGTGAGTGGGTCAGGGCAGAAGTTAATCGGGAAAATGGGGTCAACTGAACTGTGTCAGTTACATCAAAGTTATAGGGATAGGAGGTCAGCAGGGGCACCCCAGGGTCAAGCGGAGGCCCCAATCTGGTCAGGAGGAAGCTGGCCTAAGGTTATAAAACACTTCACTGGGGAGAATCCTGCTCAGTGAGATCCCCCGAAGGGACAGTGGCCAGTGTTGGAGCAACAGCCCCAGGTGGAGTCTGAGGGTGGATATCAGGTTAGCACGACGTTGTGGAAGTCCTCAAAACTGGACACTGGAGCTGGGGTCCCTCTGGGGTGTCAGGGTTACTTAATACAGGGAATAAACACTAGGCCATCAGGACTGGGAACCCCAAGTACCAGGCAGAGTAGAAATGGCAGGGGAAGAGCGAGAAGGGGAGAGTGAAGGCTCACCCTCACAGTGTATGCCATGGCTCCCAGGCCTGCCCGGTACAGGCACCTGGTGCTGCTGGCTGCAGGTGTCACAGCGCTCCCCACTGAGCCCTGGAGGACAGGTGCAGCGGCCTGTGTGTGGGTCACAGTGGCCTCGTGGACATTGGCAGCCTGCAGCAAGAGTACGGGGTAGGTAGATGTGACCGTAGACATCCAGGGATGCCTGCCTCTCTCCACCCTGATGTCCCACACTCCTGTACTCACGCCTGCAACCTTTCTCCGGGAGTCCCCAGTAGCCAGGAGCACACTCAAGGCACTGGGGTCCTGTGGTCCCTGGCCGGCAGTGACACTGACCAGTCTGAGGGTTGCACTCAGAGCCCTCGGCAGCTGGTCCACAGGCACAAGGGTGGCAGCCCTGGCATTGCTCAAAACCGAAGTGTCCTTCCTGTAATACACCTCTTCGTCACAGTCTGCCCAACCCTCAGCATCACACTTTGCCAGCCCTGAGATAGAAACCTGGGCTATCTCAGGCTCACTTCACCAGCCCTGGGCTATCTCAGGCTCACTTTGCCAGCCCTGGGCTACCTCAGGCTCACTTCACTAGCCCTGGGCTATCTCAGGCTCACTTTGCCAGCCCTGGGCTATCTCAGGCTCCTCAGGACCAGCTGAAGCTCCCCCCATAGCCCATTTCTCCACAGACCAGGACTCTTCTCTCTCAGTACACTTTCTCCACAGGCCTGGTTCCTTCCTCTAGTCCGCCCCGCCCTCAGGCCTACACCCAGCCCTACCAAACAGCGGTCACAACGTTGTCCAGTCACGCCTGCCTTGCACAGGCAGCGCCCAGTCTGGGGATCGCAGGTTTCTGTCCCGCATGGGGAACAGTCACACCCTGCAGAAAGTAAGGGCTATGGTTACTGCCCTGTCCTTCCAAACCTAGCCCGCTACCTCCTGCTGTTTTCCCCATTATTTTGGCCCTAGCCTCTCGCACCCCATATTCACTGGTCCAGTTAGGCTCTTCTCCTTGCAGCCCCACCCTGAAGGGGACACCACAAGGACAGGGGCAGACCGTGAAGCTGGAGACGTGGCCTGCTCACACCGGCATATAACCTGTTCTCAGGGTGCACCCAAGATCCCACTCGGAGCTTACGGGTGCAGTTGCCTGGCAACAAGGCATTGCCGTAGAAGCCAGGGGCACAGCTTTCACAGCGGGGCCCGGTAGTATGACGGAGGCAGCCTCGACAAGTGCCTGTCAGGGGGTCGCAGTCACTGAAGATCATGTTGGGGTCTCCATTACCGCTGCAGTCGCAGGGCTGACAGGAGCTGCCTAGCACCAGAGGGTTCCCAAAAAAGCCAGGTGCGCACCTAGAGTAACAAGGAGCGGTCAGGGTCTGGTGGCCCTGCTCTGGGCACCCTGTTGTCGGTGGAGATTCACCCTGCCTAATTACCGTTCACAGGAGGCGCCGGCATAGCCAGGCCTGCAGAGGCACTGGGTTCGGCCATTTCTTAAGATGCAGCCGTCTGCAAAACTGTAAGGATTAAGACAAGCAGTTGTTACACAGCAGCACCTCTCGGCAGGGCAGCCGTGGGCTGCAGGGGTTCCCACCCTCACCTTCAGGGCTGCCGCCCACTGCGGGATTCCCACCCTCACCTTCAGGGCTGCTGCCCGTTGCGGGGGCTCCCACCTAACAGCCTACCCCAGCTGCTTGGGTGCTGCAGAGGGGACCGGCTACTTACTTATTGGAGGGCACCGCCAAGGGGCAAGGGCAGCTCACACAGGGAGATGCAGGGTCACTGGGATCACTGCTGACGAAGCCAGGCCTGCAGCGCTCACACTGGTCCCCTTCTGTGTTGTGCTGGCAGCCCTGGGGCACGGTTCATGGTCAGTGCAGAGAGAAGCAAACACGTCTCCATCTCACCCCAACTCCAGGGACAGCTCTAAGCCAGGTAGTATGTATTCTGGATCTGGGGTCTGAGTTTATCTGGAAGCACAGGCCCTGGGGTCTTCCTGGCCACCCTGCTTAGAGTACTCACCACACAAGTGCCAGAGCCAGGAAGGCAGCGGTCTGAATGCCCATGGCACTGGCAGGGGACACATCGGCCCAGGAAGAGACCCTTGGTGTCCCGGTAATAGCCAGGGGCGCACTCCTGGAGAGAGGCAGGTAGGGCATTAGTGATTGGACGCCAGCCCCAAGGCTGGGCAGACCAGGTGGGCCACTCACACATCAGCCTCTGGGGACCTTCCTGCACTAGCAGGGGCTTCAGAGACAGCACACACCGGATCATAGCGAGTTGGATCCCAGAACTGCTGGCCATGTCTGACTGTTAGGCCTCTAAACTTATGAACACAGTGCCAGACATGGATACCACAGCTCAGGAATGACCGGTCTGTGGGACTGGTGACCAGAGCCACCTTCTCTCCACCCTGAACATCGTTTTCTAGCGGCGGTCCGTCACAAACCTTCCCTGGGTATCACGCTGGTCCACCCAGATCCCCAGGCAGAGAGGGAGCAGGGAGTGGGAATCAGGGTAGATGCTGGTTGTGTGGGTCCTGGGTGAGCAATGGACAGGGTTGCAGCAGCTGTGTGTGTGGAGGGGTAGACAGGAGTGAATGCTAGGACACCAGGTTAGGACGAGCAGCCACCTGAGCGAGTACAAAGGCTGCAGGGTAGCAGAGAGGAAGACATTCAGGGGCAGACACGGCACAGGGTAGAAAGTAGATGCTGGCAGAGCGTGCTCGGGGAAGGAGCTACAGGGGGTGGGGCAACTTCCTGGCTAAGCGCCCACCCTCACCCCTTTACCTGGCATGAGTCCCCTCGGTAGTTGGCAGGGCACATACACAGTTCCACATTGCTGGCTGGAGGCCCCCCGCCAGCCTCGCTGGCCACCTCTAGTACCACTCTACGCAAGGAGACAGTGGAAGAGGTCTGTGAGAAGAGGGCACGGATCTGCAGCTGCTCCAGGCCGGCCAGCACCATCATGAGTTCCTCTCGGGACACTGGGTTGTGAGTCTCCAAGTGCCGGAAGTTCCCCTGCGGAACCAAGGTTAAGACCTCAGCTGGGGGACGTGGGGGAGCACAGAACCGACCCCCACGGAGAGGACAGGGTGCGGGCATGCAGATCACAGGAGGAGGGGGCTCCAGCAGGCGCCCGTGCTGACAGTTCACGGTTGGGCTCCTACTTCACACCACAAAACCGACTCCACCTACATTAAGAACTTAAATGCACAAAGAAAACAGTTCAAGTTTTAAAAGGACACATAAATGGGTCCTTTCTGACATCAGAGAGGCAAATACTGCCGCAAACGAGACACACAAACCGAATAAACTTGGTAAACTTCCAGATATCGAAAATCTGTTCACCAAAGGACAATTTGAAAGCTCTTTTTGCTTTTACTTTTTTTCTTTTTTTCCTCCGGAGCTGAGGACCGAACCCACGGCCTTGCGCTTGCTAGGCAAGTGCTTTACCACTGAGCTAAATCCCTTTTTGTTTCTAAAGATTTATGTATTTCATGTATACCAGTACTCTGAATGTACATGTGGATGGTTCTGAGCCACCACATGGTTGCTGGGAGTGGAACTCAGGACCTCTAGATGAGCAGCCAGTGCTCTTAACCACTGAGCCATTCCTCCTGGACATTTTTTTTTTCTTCTTCTTTTTTTCAGAGCTGGGGACGGAACCCAGGGCCTTGTGCTTGTTAGGCAAGCACTCTACCACTGAGCTAAATCCTCAAAACCCACCCCCTCTTCCTGGACATTTTTAAAAAGAAAGCTACAAGGCCATGAGACAGCTCAATGAGCAAGTGCCTGCCGCCCTCAGGCCGAGTTCAATCCGCAGGACCTGCCTGGTAGAAGAGAACCAACCCTTGCCGAGTCGCCCACTGATTCCATGTGCATGCCTGTAATGTGCATGCATGCGTGAACATGTGTACATAACACAAATCTAATAAAAAAAAAAAATACAACGTAGTGAACTAGAAAAAAAAAAAAAAGATCAAGTTACAAACTGGAGGCGGCTCTTGGTGTGTCTCGAGTGAGGTCATCTGAAAGGTAGAAAGCCCAAGGGAGAGACACGGAGGGGCTCCTACAGTGCCCGAGAGGCCCCTCACCCACTGTGCTCGAGGGTTTTAGAACCAGAGACCCATCACGGATGGTCAGAAAGGAAACCCGCCGAGCTCTGTCTCCTACTGTGGAGACCAATCAGAACAGTGACGTCACCGCCTTTGGGCCCTTGCTGGGCTCCAGGCCAGCTCTGCTCACCTCTACCAGCTGTAGCTGCCCTCGGTGAACCTGCCCAGGTGAAGGGTACGCCAGCTCCAGGAAGGCGATGCTCATTTGGTTGCCCTGAGAACCACACAAATGGACCAGGTGAGGGCTGGCAACTGGGCTTGGTCCACTATCCCGGTTGGCCGTGCCCACCACACTCCACAACCTGCAGCACGACGTCCGGCCGGCTCTCGTAGGGAATGAAGACATCACCTCGACGGGTCTCTGAGTGCAGCTCATAGTGGAGGGTCCCACCGTAGGATGACACCTGGAGCCAGCACAGTGGGAACGGTGTCTAGCTTTGCCACACCCATACTTACCGCAACCTCACCCAGGCACCTCTCCGGCTCCCTGTACAATGTAGCTCCAGGTTCCTGGCATGCGACTTCATAGTCACCCACTGAGGCTCCCCAGCATGCAACTTCATTGTCACCCACCGAGGCTCCCTAGTGCCCCAGGGCACTTCCTACCCTCCGAGTACAACCCCTCAAACCAAAGGCTCACCCTGTCTCCCAGGTAGGAGGGCGGGGCCTGCCAGTACAGCTCTGGGAAAGTGTCGGCCACAAGGCGCAGATCTGCGTGCAGCAGCTCCATCTCGGGCCGATGCTCGTGGGGTACAACCTGCCGGTCGCTGCTCAAAAGCACCCAGCCCTCCATGTCCATGAACTGTGAGCACACACATGGGTCACAGAGTGGAAACTTGGCCTTGCCCTGCACTCCAGGGCCCCTCTAATGGCTTCCGCCTCAGTCCCAGGCTAGGGTGGGATACCTCATGGCGGGCATAGTTAGAGTTTCCACAGCGCTCTGTGGCCCCGAAACAGAAGCAGCGGGTACAGCCCTTGGGGTTAGCAGCATCCAAGGAGAAGGTCCCCACGCGACACTGGTCACATCTGGAGCCCTGTACATTCTCCTAAGGGCAGGGGACAATCAAGGCCGGTGTTGAGAGCCAGACCTTAGACCTTTTTGAGCCAGACCTTAGACCTTTTTTTTTTTTTTTGCTTTGTCCCCCTAAAAGCTTCCAGGAAGTCCATGGGTCGGCTGAAGCAGATTGTAGGAAGGGGCCCGTGAAGGTGACCTGGACATAAGCCCCTGCTCACCTTGCAATGGCACTGGCCTGTGAAGGGGTCACACACACTGGCCATGGTGCCTGCCTCATGACAGTCACAGGGGCGACAGCTAGGATAACTATAGAAGCCTGGTGCACAGGTGTCACAGCGACGCCCGGCTACATTGGGTCTGCATCTGTGTGGACAAAGACTCCGTGAGTCCCCCTCTAGCCCTGGGTCATGCAGATCCCACAGGACCCCGGCCCCTACAGTGTCGTCTGAGATGAACAGGAGTGGGGTGTGAGAGGTGATGCTCTCCCTGACCCGAGATCCCGCAAGATTGTGGGGTGCCGTCTGGACTCGCCTGCACTGGCCGCTGTCCATGTCACAGGTGGGGTCCGTCAGCTCCTGGACGCCGGGCCCTGAGCAGTTACACTCCTCACAGCCCACCAAGGGGTGGCAACCAAAGCTCTGTGGCTGGCAGACCAGGCAGTCGGGGGGCACAGTGCGTGGAGGACAGATACACTGACCTGTGAGCTCGTCACACAGGCGGGCTCCGCAGTCACAGGCTGTTGGGGTGGACAGTACTAGTTGACCCCCCCCTGCCACATTCAAACCCCAGATGCATCCCATAAGGACGTGGTAGGGAAGGGCAGGGACACTACCCTACTTCTACCCCTTCTGGGCTCCTATGTGTAACTGTCAGGGCTACCTGCTGCTGTTTCCTAGACTCTGTTAGACAAGCCCACAAAACAGTGCCCATCACCCAGGCTACTAGCTCCCAGAGGAGCACAGACAGGAAGTGACGTGCAGTCAGTGAGGCTCCAGAATGTTCCCTTGCCTACCACGCCCCCGGGAGAGTCCTTGGGATTCAGCACACTGGCTCTGATTCTCCGAGCACTGGGTACTCACGCCTGCAGTTGGGGAAGCCCCAGTAGCCGGTGGCACAGCGGGAGCAGTCACGGCCAATGACGTGGCCCCGGCAGGGGCACTGGCCCCCGAAGGGTTCGCATGTGGGGCCTACGGCACCCACCTCGTGGCAGCCACAAGGGAGGGCCCCATTGTTGTAGAAGAGAGACAAGGAGGTGGCAGCGTTCCGGCAGAACAGAGACGAGCTGCTGGGGCTGTGTGGAAGGAAATGGTGAGCCTGGCTCCTGGCCTTACCCCTGAGACCCCCCACCCCACTTCCCGCTCCAACCCAACCCACCTAATGTGGTAGCCCTGGGTGGCGCAGTGGCTGATGAAGTCATAGGATTTGTCCAGGGGCTCCTCTTGGAGGTAACTGGAGCTGTAGGCATCCTCAGGGACGACAAGTATGTAGTCCTACCGGACAAGACCTGGTCACTTTTGCAAGGGCCCAGCAGAAGGGCCAGGCTGGGGGAATATGCACAGAGCCTGTGCTCTGTGGAACAGGTAATGGTGCAGCCCCCTCAGACTGGCTAAGGTCAGGGCATGGCAGTCCTAGTCTGGAAGACAGTGAAGGGACAGCAAGCCAAGTGTCCAGCGTTGCTCATGCCCTCGTCCCGTTACCCAGCCTGCACTTGCGCCCACTAGCTGGGCTTGGTGGCTCGGCTCTCAGGGAGCCTCTAGAGCCTCCTATGGTGCACCCATGACAGGGGATGGCCTGACAAGCAGGTGACATACTCAAGCTGAGAGCCACCGATATGGGACGGGCATAAAGGGAAAACCACTCTGGAAGTGTCACACCAGCCCTAAGACTCACCAGCCAGAGCCACCGGCCTTCTGGCACACGCACGGTCACGGCGAGTTCGTTGTCCGTAACATCCAACATTGTTTGACCCTCGCATGACACCAGGGTACGGCAGCCATAACCATGTGGACAGAAGCTGGCATTGGCGTGGCCTGGAAGGGGGTCAGAACAGGAAGGTCAGGCCTCCAGTACTGACCACTCTAGCTGCATGGCTGATCTGTCCTGGGTGTAGGACAGTTAGAGATATAAGGGGACACAGACAGGACAGGTCTTGTGCTAAGAACTTCAGGCATGTCACAGGCAGAGAGCCTACCGGCAACCTTTGAGAGCAGGCCTCATTCTTTGCGAATGATACGTAGCCACACATGATCAAGTGTCCTATGTACAAATGACCAGGCCCTCCAGGCACCTTACAAACAAACATTTGCCTCACTACTCCTGACAGACATGAAGAGCTCTAACACAGGGAACGGGTTTTGGTAAAAGGATTCTGAGAACCGGGGTAGGTAAGGTGGAGTTACCACTCACTGAGACAGTAGGGCACTTTAGTTTGAAAACTGACAGCATATGGGTTTTCTCCCTTGTCACTGTGGAACACTTAGCTGCTCACCCTGCCAGATGCGGCCACCGTCGATGAGTACCTCCACAGGGAAGGAGGGGTGGACCGGCTGGTAGCTATGCAGCAGGAAGGCGTAACGGCCCAGGGTGGGCACCTGGGTGGTGAAGACCACCGTGCCCTGTTGAAGAGAATCTCCAATGAGTGGTCAGAGTGGGGAACAGTTCTGTCTGCAGCCATCTGTTATGCGGTGGCAGATGACGGGGACCCAGAGCTCTGCCCGGCCTCACCCCCATCCCTGGAGAGGCTGCCCAGAGCCCTCACCTGTGGGTGGCGTATCAAGGTGGGTTCTGCATTAGGATCCACCGCGGTTGGCGGCCGAGGCTGTGGTCCCACTGGAGGTGCTCCCGGTGAGAGCTCCTGAGACTGGGTCAGAGGCAGGTCTGGAGGCAGTGGCAGGACCTGGCAGTCCTTAAGGACGATGGGCTGCGGTGGCTTCGGGAATCGGGAGGCTAGACAGGCAGCGCTGGGAAACACCAGGAATGAGAACACTCTCCCGGCCGACAGCTCCCCGCTCCTCACCCTAGCCACGCCCGGCCCCAGTACCTGCCGGGGTTGAACATTCCATGACTGCTCACACAGAAGACCCGGGGCTCCACAAACTCGGCGCTGAACTCCTCCACAGGTATCAGGGTGACACTGTGCTATGGGAGGAAGGGTAATATGCTGCCGTTACCTAGGCAGCCCAGGACAGGAGGGGCAGCGGAATCTCGATGGCTGATCACATACGCTGGCCTCCAGGAATCCTCTGAGCCTACACCCCATCACTCTTGCCTTCTGCCTGGAGCCCATACTCGGGTGCAGAACTGGTGACAGTTTCTAGGGTTGTTCCTCAACCCTTGTGGTGCCCCCCCCATCTACTCGTCTCCACCCCACCTGTCTTGGGCTCTTGGCTTAGAGGACAAGAACACGGCCAGATCTGCATAAGCCCCTTCACAGGAAAGTGCACCACAGCCCCGCACTGCAGGAGCTCCTGGGACCCAAGGCTCTGTTCTCTTTTATACATACTTAGAACACGCTAGAAGAAGCCACCCTGGGGCAAGGGTGCAGGGGGCTTTACCAGGAAGAAGTGAGCCTGCTCAGCCGTGAGCCGGATGCTGGCCTCAGAGTCCAGGTGAAAGACGGCTAGATGATGCTGGGTATCCCGAGCCGGACCCCGGCACAGGGAGCTGAGGGAGGGATGGACTGTAAGTGGAAAGGCCTGGGCTGGTCCTCCCACCCGCCCTTTCCTGTTCTAAGCTTACCTGTAGGGACAGGGGTGGAGGTCGATCATCCCCTGCTGCGGGGCTCTCTGAGGGGTGTGCACAGACACTCCCATCTCCTGGTGTGAATACTCACTGACGTACTCCACCACGAGAGCGTATCGGCCTGGCCGAGGCACCGCCATCTCAAGCTGGATGTCCACCTGAGGGAGGGCAGAGTGACCAGAGCCCCATGGTCCTCATCCTTCCCGGCAGCTGCCTACAGCTACACTTGGAGCCCAGGGCATCGCCAAGCAGGAGAGGGCCAATCCAGGTGAAGGAGGAAGCAGAAGCTAAGTGAGCTCCTGCTTTACACCCACTGTCCACTGGGGACAGCAGCAGCCACTCTGGGCCATGCACGGTAGTGCCACCATCTCACCACCCTGCCTTGCACCCACTCCACCACTGACAGGCCCCTCCTCCAGTCTAATGTCCACAGCAACCGCTCCCACACAGGCCCTCAGGTACCCACATCACTGCCGGCACAGGTCGCCAGGGGTGGGTGTAAGGGGCTGAGCTGCTCTGTGGGGCAGGGCCGGGGCAGGCTGTTGTCATGGCGACACAGGGCCTCAGTTCCAGCAGCGGAAGGGAAGCCATCCAGGGGTAGGTGAGCATAGAGGAGACAGCTGGAGAAGAGAAGCAGAGGTCAGCACAGGTCCACGCAGGATCCAGCCCCAACTCATCCTGCAAGACCTTACTTCTCTGTGGGGTGCAGGGCTGAGGGATGGTAGGTACAGGCCTCGGTTACTCGATGCTGTAGGAGAGCTGCCTCGTAGTAGGTGCTGGGCAGGAGGACCACGTAGTCCTGAGAGAGGTGGGGGGTGAGTACACAGGCTCTGGGGACCATGGCCTACCCTCCCCCTGCTGTGGCCCTTGCCTCACCAAGAGTACACCTTCAGCCTCAACCAGCAAGGCCCAAGTGCCGGGGTTCAGCACAAAGGGCTCCCCAAAGCCCCTCTGGGGCACGGTGACAAAGGCAGGCTCTGTGCTGGGTGGGAAGGCCACTGGCTGGCTCTGCTCTGTGCCTGGGGTGGAGAGGGTAAGATGCTCAGGCTCAGTCCCCAGACCACCCCCGAGTCTGCACTTCACTCACATAACATACACCTCCCACGGGGCCAGGATGAAGGTGACACAGGCCGGGTCCACCACCCGCATGACTTGGGAGGTGTGGGGTAGAAAAGGAAGGGGTAAGAAGACCCCACTCACAGTTGGTACAGCTGGAAAACTTGCCCTCTTCCCGAACAGAGACCTGCCCATTCACGCTGGTCGATCCACGGTTGACATATCGGAAGACCAGCCGAAAGAGGTCAGGGGAGGTCACGTTCAGCCTGGCCACGATCCGGGGCTGCGGTGGTGTAAGACAACAGTGTCACTCCTCTGACCCTGTACTGACCTGGGTCCCCTGATCCCGGTGCTGCTTGTTCTGCCGGCACCCCCAGAGTCCCATCAGCTTCCACCTCTGCACCACGCCCGGGGGGGGGCACCACAGTCCACCTGGATAGCCGTCATATGTGCGTAGCCTCTCCAGCTGAAGTTCTCAAACTCCAGGGGGTTGAAGCCAAAGCGGACGGCATGGCCCTCGGGAGTGGCCGCCTCTTCTAGTTCCAGCCGCATGTGATGCAGGTCTGGCAAGTAGTGGTCCTTCGCTGGCCTGCCAGGGCACAGGTGTCTGAGTGGACGGACAGACACTGGCCCTTCATGGCCACCCGGACTTCCCAGGGGTATCTGGGTACCAAATGGGCTCCTGGCAAGGACACGGGGGATACCATTCTACTGCCTCCCCAGCCCAGGCCCACTCAGTGGAAGGACTTACTCGCTGCAGGTAGGGCCCTGGGTGTTAGGGCGGCACCTGCAGGCACCTGTCTTTGGTTCACAGCCCTGACCCAGGGCACCTCCAACATCACACCTGCAGCCTGTGTTGGAAAAGAACAGGATCAGAGGCTACCTGGTCCCTACCACTCTCAGGGGTCCCTCTCATAACCCTCCAGGTTAGGTCCCATAGGCAGGTCCCTACCAAGCCCAGAGAGGGGACAGCACGTCCACCTGGATAACTGTCATGTATGCATAGCCTCTTGCATCTACTACCCTCAATAAATAAACTAACATCAACTCTTAAGGTCTGCTTGGGGGCAGGGACATGGGAACTGGGATGGATTAGTGATGTCTGCTATGAACACAGGATGGGGAGCAAAGGGTCATGTGTCAGAACAGAGATACTCTCAGCACAGGCTGGCTGGCTGGCTGGCGTGTGTGTGTGTGTGTGTGTGTGTGTGTGTGTGTGTGTGTGTGTATACATCTGCTCCTCTTGCTGTTGTCAGAATGAGACCCCTCCCTGCCTGACCCACTTGTACTTCCCTGGGCCCCAGACTTCCAGTGTGCATAACACAACACAGATCATGGTGGGGGCGGTGTATAAGCACTTACTACGGCAGCCATAGTAGTCAGCATGATCCAGGCCAAAGAAGCCATCCTTGCAGGCTGCACAGGTCTTGCCACACACATGAGCCTTGCAGAAACACTGCCCATTGCCCTGGGGAGGAACGGGAAGTGAGGCTTGGTGAGGTGATACACTTGACCCCAGACCCCAACCCAATACCCAGACACTCTGACGTACCTGGCACTCAGTAACTCCACCCAGTGTGCCTCGTGGGTCACAGCTGCAGCCTGAGGAGAACGGAGCAGGATTGAGAGCCCTGGGGGACAGGATGGGGGGGGCAGGTCTACCCCTTAAACCCCTAACCGTCCCTCTAGGGCAGACTCACGTGTGCAGCCTTCAGGGTTGCTGGAGCTCAGTCCCCAATACCCAGGTTTACAGCGGTCACAGCTTGGCCCCTCCACATGAGCCCGGCACGTACAGGGAGCCTGTGCCTGGGAGAGAGTAAGACTATGGGACAAAGGGGGCTGAAGCCCCTCACCCGCCCTTACCCCATGCTTGGCAGCCACCCGGGATGGAGATAAAGGACCAGCAGAAGGAGCAGCTGGGCCCTGAGGTTGCCACAGCAAGCGAGCAGCAGGCCGGAGACCAGGGCTCCTCTGGGCTTCAGACTTGGCAGGTTGGGTCCCCTACCTAATCCTCCACCACGGGCAATCCTGTGCTTACCTCAGGAAGGGCAGGATTGGCTGGGGCCAGACCAGCAGGATGACAAGAGCCAGCTACAAAGAGATAACCAAGTTTCGATCACTCCTCGGTGACAGGGCTCAAGGTCAAGGGCTCCCCAGCCCCAGACGGAACCCAAGACCCTCCTGCGGTTGTGAACAGGTGTGAAAACATGGACTCCCCATCCCCGCCACCAAGGCAAGGGCACACGTGTTCCTCCCTGATTCTGCAGGTGGCCACGCAGCATGCGACTAACATGCATGAGTACACACGAGCACTCGCCCACACAATGAATGCATACCACATGCACACAGAGCGATCACATGAGTGATTCACAGAGCAGGGAACACATGCAGCACATGCAAACATCACATATGAACACAGCACACGAACAACCTTAAAAAGCACACAGCACACAGAACACAGCTACAGAACACAGTCCCTGGGTGCACACCTGAGCTGACCTCTGACTGTGAACAGTACACACGACAGACCACACAGGCAGGCCCACCACCAGCTCACCTTCGCAGTAGGGGAAGTTATAGGCCCCCGGCACACACATATCACAACGAAGTCCTGTCACTCGGGGACGGCACCTACACTGGCCAGTTGTAGGGTCACAGGTTGTATGCATGGAGCCATCGGCAGAGCAGTGGCAAGCTGGGGGGGGGGGGTAGGAGGTGGGGAAGTCAGCTTGTAGGTACAAGGTAGGGCTAAGGAAGAACTGCACACCTCCATTCTCCCAAGAAACTTACGGATGCAGCTGGGAAAGCCGTAGAATCCGGGGCTACATTCCTGACAAGTGGCGCCTGTGTAGCCAGGATGGCAGCGGCACAAACCACCCGCTCCACACTGTTGATCCAGGGACCCCCGAGGGTCACAGGCACAAGCTGTGGGCATACAGGGAGGGGGTGGGGATCAGACCCTGCTCCTGTGGGGATGGCTTGACCCCTTCTTGCTTTGGTTCTCTGCTCACCATGACAGTCAGGGTACCCATGGTATCCTGGAAGGCAGCGGTCACAGTGAGGACCATCAAAGCCAGGTCGGCATTGGCAATGGCCAGACTCGTCACAGCCTTGAGGCAAGGTCCCTGCTGGGCTGCAGCCACATACTGCAGAGTAGAATGTGTTACCGGGATCCTGACAGGAGCGGGCTGTCCCTCAGGCACCCCAGCCACCTATGCCCACGTGCAGGGATGCCACTCACGCTGACAGAGAGGGAAGTGGAAATAGCCAAGGGCACAGTGGTCACACTTGTCCCCCTCAAAGCCGGTGCGGCACGTGCACTGGCCTGACTCTGGGTCACAGAGGCCATTGGCTACCCCAGGACTGGAACACTGGCATGCTGCGAGGAGAGAAGCAACTGATCGGTTGGTGCTTACTTGGTGCAGGAGCACCTCACGAGAGGATGGGGGTCTATACTCACGGTGGCAGCTAGGTCCGTAGAATCCGGGAGCACAGAGCTCGCAGTGGTCGCCCTGGAAGTTGGGTTTGCAGACACAGCGTCCCAACCGTGGGTCCTTCCGGCAGGCATTGCCCTGGGTCCCAGCGGCGTTGCAGTCACAGTCTGGGAGGGAGGTGAGGACAAGAGGCTTAGAAACAGGCAGACCCCAACCCTCCTGCCAGAAAGAACAGCCTTTTTTCTACAGAGTAACATTCTTACACATTTATGTAGCACAAATTAGCATCTAAAAAGGAGTAAAACTCCAGAAGCTGTAGGAAAACAGTGCTGAGCTGCAGATTCAAACCACCTATCTGGCTGGGTGTGGTGGCCCATGCCTTTAGTCCCTACCTTGAGGAACAAAAGCAGGTGGATCTCTGTGAGTTCAAAGCCAGCCTAGTCTACACAACTAGTTCTGTGCCAGCCAAAGCTATACAGTGACACCCTGGGCTTAACACAAACACACACACACAAACACACGCACACACACACCACTACCACCACCACCACCAACAACAACAACATAGCTGTTAATTTGTCACAGTTTTAACAGAGGCTCCTAATTAACAAAAGCACAAACGCAGGGAAAACAAGACTAAAATGTCAAGCCAGACAGAAACTTCTGGATGGATCATCACTTCTGGGAGTTGGGAAGAAGGAAGAGAAGTGCAGCAGGTGCTCAAATCATGCAGCCAAGAGTACTATGAACAATTATCTTTCGATCGCTGGTCCCGACAGGAACAGTAGCCTGGGTTGGTGGAGAGAGAGAGCAGCCGTAGCCAAGTAATCAGAATACAGACAGCAAGCCACGTGGCAGCGGTGCACGCAACTCAGAGGCAGGTGGTTGGATCTCTAGGAGCCCAGCCTGGTCTACATAGCTAGTCTCAGGGCAGGCACGGTTATGCAAGAAACCCATCTCAAAAACAGAAACAAAACAAAAGGTTAAAACTCAAAGCCACCAGTGAGGGCATCGCCTGACAGAAACACACCTTCCAGCTAGCAAAAGTCCAGAAAGGAAAGGTTAACAGGAAAAGAAGGAAGGACAAGAGGACAGGTGAGGCCCAGACTGACGTCAACAAGGGGCAGTCAGGGGTCAGGTTACTGCCCCTTCCCTATGCTTCCCTATGGTGCCAGCAGAGTTACAAGGAAACCCCACTGAGAGAGAGAGAGAAAGAGACAGAGACAGAGACAGAGACAGAGACAGTCAGTCAGTTTCCAGGGCTAAAGAGAAGACGGGCAAAGAAGGTGGCTGGATAAGTCAGGAGGAAGGGGACTGGAAGGTGAGGACCGCAGGCATTACAAACCAGCCCAAGATATCATACACAAACACGTAGGGCCAGGCTACTGAAAAACAGCATCTGCTTCTGTCCTGCCCTAAAAGGACAGGATCCTGCCAACAGGACAAAAGGGAAAAAAAATCCATCTAGTGCTGGAGGGATGGCTCAGTGGTTAAGAGCACCGACTGCTCTTCCAGAGGTGCTAAGTTCAATTCCCAGCAACCACATGGTGGCTCACAACCATCTGTAATGAGACCCAATGCCCTCTTCTGGTGTGTCTGATATGTGAAATAAATCTTTAAAAAAAATCATTTAAAAGGTGCGACCCCAAATAAACAATAAAAAGTTAAACAAAACGAAAAGGGGTAACCCCATCCCAGAAACACTGAGAAGGGGGTCCCTGTCTCTGCATTAGGAGGGAGGTCTCCGCTTGAATGGAGAGCAGAGGCTACTGTGTGGGTCGGCGCTATGCACACAGCTGGTGCACCAATATCGCTGTCTTATGTTAGCGAGCTGACTTGGCAACCGGGCAAAAGGCCACCACATATGCAAGTCTGCTAAGCCAGAGCCTGCTGACGGCTGGGAAACACCCTGTGGAGACGAGACCATGAGACATTGGATCATGCTGGGACGGGATGTTTGTTGTAGCATCTTTCTGAAGGAGGGCGGGCTGGTTACTCCCATGCCCCATCTGTCCATATAACAAAGCAGTGGGAGGCCATGTTTACACAATCATGGTAGAAGACACAACCCCTAAACGGGTGTGTGGTTCACTGCAGCGTTTGTAGAGAATGGGCGCACGCACAGGGTGCAGGGAGAGTGTTGTTTGCCTTCTGTGTTTGCTGAGGAGCCCAAGGCTTTGCGAAAGCCAGGCCATTTACTGCACCACAGCTACAGCCCTGGGCAGAGCTCCTGGGAGAGTTTCTCATGTGACTGTGTTGGACATAGGCTCAGCAGTCAGGAGCACCGGCTACTCTGACAGAGGAAGGAGATTCAGGGCCCAGCACCCATGGGGTGGCTCAGAACTGTAACTCCAGGACCAGACGGATCCAACACTCTTTCTGCCTCTATGGGCGCCAGGCAGACACACACACACACACACACACACACACACACACACACACACACACACACACACACACGAGCATGCATACACATGAAATAAAAATTAACTTTAGGGGCTGGAGCGATAGATGGCTCAGCAGTTAAGAGCGCCGACTGCTCTTCCAGAGGTCCTGAGTTCAATTCCCAGCAACCACATGGTGGCTCACAACCATCTGTAATGGATCTGATGCCCTCTTCTGGTGTGTCTGAGGATAGCTATAATGCACTCAAATATATAAAATATTTTTTTTTAAAAAAAGAATGTAGCTGCTTTAAAAAAAGTAACTTTAAGAGTTAAAAACTAAATGAAAGGTGATTAAGGTAAAAACTGGCTTTGTCCTGTGGGTCCTGACGACCTCAGGGTACTTACTCACGATCTGTCCGGCAGGAAGCACCTGTTCTCCCGTGTCATTGTGGGGAAATGAAGGCAGAGCTAAGGGAGGAGATAGCAGACTTGTCAACTAGGTCTCCAGGGCCCTGGGCCCTGGGTCTTCCACCCTTCCTAGGCCCTTCGATCCCCTCAGCTAGCGACCCTGGTCCTTCCCAACCAACCCCTCCCCGCCCCCCAGCCCGAGCTCCTGGCTGGCCCTCACGGTAGCAGTGCGGGAAGTCCACGTAGCCCTCAGCGCAGGCGGAACACCGCTCTCCTGTGAAGTTCGGCCTGCAGTAACAGCGGCCCGTCAGGTCTTCGCAGGTCCCATCGGTGAAGTCTGACTCACAGTCACAGGCTGAGAGGAACAGTCAGCGAGAAGAGGGGTCACAAAATACCAGGGAGCTATGGTCTGGCCTCATGGGGGTGATCCGGGAGATACGGCAGGTGAGACAGACAGACACTAGGGCTCACACAGCCTCCGAGGTTTAGAAACGCAGCTCTACTTACGCTGACAGACATGAGGCGAGTCCAGTGGCTGGTCAGGGGCGCGGTAGAAGCCAGGAACACAGCGCTCGCAGTTGATACCCGTGGTGTGGTGCTGGGGGATACAGACACAGAGCTCAGTAGTCCAGGCATGTCCCTAGTTTGATCATACGGGCCATCTACACTGGGTTAGCCTTTGCCTGGCCCACCTGGCAATCCAGGCAGACACCTCCGCCCTGGTACACGTTGTCCAGGTTCTGGCTGGCGTTGCGCCGGTCCACCTCGGGGTCATAGTAACAGTCGTAGGCATGGCCGTGGCAGTTACAGGCTGCGGAGAGAGGACCAACGGTTAGCATGCCTCCCGTGGATGGCCCTGGAACCCCTGGGACATATTCCGTGAGCCCTGTTTGTGGGCAGCGAGTATTAGTGTGGCATACGCACACTGGCACTCATTGGCGCTGTCCGTGGTGGCGGGCTTCCACGGCTGCTGGTTGAAGCCTGGACAGCATCGGTCACAAGAGCCTCCACACGTGTTGTGCTGGCAGGCACACTGCAGCCTATGAAGGGACAGAGAGCAGTCAGGACCCACTCCGGCGTCAGAGGGTTAGAGACGAGGTGGGTGGTACATGCTTGGCCACTGCTGTCCTGCTGTGTGGGCGCAGGCTCCCCTCCCCACAGTTCCCCAGCTGTCATGCAGTTAACTCTGGTCCAGACTTCCAACTCCCATGGCCTGAGCCTTCGAGATCGGACAAAGGGAAGGAGACAGACTCCCTGAGTCAGCAGAAAGGGATGGGGGATTTCAGTGACACCCGCAGGGTATGTATCGATGTTGGGGTGGGGCCTAGGCGCTAAGGCAGGTGGAACCTTGGCCCTCTCATTACCGCCTGCACCCAAACCCTGATCCAGTTCTAAGGGAGGAGGAATACATTCATTCCTCAGAGACCTGGATCTTACTCAGCTCGTGATATCCTGTCAGCCAGACGCCCCCATCTATCTAGTGCATCTCCCCAGGGGCTAGTGGCCAAGAACTACTTCCTCTTTTCCAAAGGCTGGAGGAGGCCCGCCGCTGTCCCAGTGGGCAGGGGGACAGCTGGCTGGAGATGAGCGTAAGACTGGAGCATCTGCGTTGTATAAACCAACACCTCCCACATTCTATCAGCGTGTGGCAGGGTCACAGCCAGCCCGCTCAAAGGGGCAGCACGCGCATTTCCTGAGCAAGAGGCCAGAAGCCTATCTGTGCGCGCCAGGAACTCAGAGCCTCAAACCATCGAGCTCTAGTCAGGCTGATCCACCACCCCACCCCCATCAGGGGGTCCCAGGACCTTGGAAGTCAATTCTGCTTCCTGTTCCACCCCAAAGGCTTCTGGGAAAGTCTCAGCCTCAGTGTAGGAGAAGGAATGAATGACCAGTCAGGACAGATAGGCAGGAGCCCCTGGCAGAGCCACGGAGATTTTGAGCAAATCTACATGTTTAAGAGGCACCCCTGGGGTAGGGATTTAGCTCAGTGGTAGCTCAAGGCCCTGGGTTGGTCCCCAGCTCGAAAAAAAAAAAAAAAAGAAAAAAAAAAAAAAAAGAGGCACCCCTAAGCCAATAAGGGAAGAAGGAAGTTATAAAGGCTGGCCGACGGGTAAAAATCCCTACAAGTCTGCCCGGGGGCCTCTCCCTAGTTACAGAACCCTCAAAGAGGCCTTGCAAAGGAAGGGTCTGCAGATGCCACACACAGAAGACTTGGGCCCAACTCCACTTCATGAGGCAATGCTGTAAAAGAAGGTTTCAGAATGACTATAAACAAAGGAATCTAAAAATGGGCAGACGTGAAAAAAATGACTACTTAGAACTTCTAGAATTGAAAAAAATGAAATTATTAAATTATTAAAGAAAGAAAAAAAAAAGCCAAGCCCAGTGTGGTGGGGCTCCCCTTTAATCTCAGCAGTTGGCAGCAGAGGCAGGTGGATCTGTGAGTTCAAGGTTAATCTTGTGTGTATAGTGACTTCCGGGCCAGCCTCATCTACAGGGTGAGCTTCGGGCCAACCAGTGCTGCACGGCGAGACTCTGGGAACAAAGACTAGGGCTGAAGAGGTGGCTCGGTATTAGCACTGGCTACTTTTCCAAGACCAGGGTTGGAGTCCTAGTACCCACATGGATCTGACACCATCTTCTGGCCCTCCTCCTCAAGTACAAGGCACACACGTGGCACACATCCATACATGTAGGCAAAACATTCATACATACAAGAACTTAAAAATATTTTGTTCTTGGGTTGGGGATTTAGCTCAGTGGTAGAGCACTTGCCTAGCAAACGCAAGGCCCTGGGTTCGGTCCCCAGCTCCGAAAAATAGAAAAAAGAAAAAAAAAATTTGTTCTTAAAGGAAAAAGAAATGAAGGATTTTCAATGGAGTAGGTGAATAACAGAACAGACAGAAGTAATGGGGACACTCTCTGAGGGGACACTCTCTGAGGGGACATTGTCTGAAGTGACATTCTGAGGGAATACTCTCTGAGGGTACATTCTCTGAGGTGACACTCTCTGAGGGTACACTCTCTGAAGTGACATTCTGAGGGGACACTCTCTGAGGGGACACTCTCTGAGGGGACATTCTCTGAGGTGACATTCTGAGGGGACACTCTCTGAGGGGACATTGTCTGAGGTGACATTCTGAGGGGAATACTCTCTGAGGGTACATTCTCTGAGGGGACATTCTCTGAGGTGACACTCTCTGAGGGGACACTGAGGGAACATTGTCTGAGGTGACATTCTGAGGGGACACTCTCTGAGGGGACACTCTCTGAGGGGACATTGTCTGAGGTGATATTCTCTGAGATGACATTCTCTGAGATGACACTCTGAGTGAGGGAAAGGCCACTGAGAAGACAAAAGGAAAACATGAGGTGTTCTCAGACAGGGATCATTGTGTAGGAGCACAGAGGACAAGGAGGACTGTAGCCACCCAGTTAACAAAGACACATGCAGTCTGAGATCTCAGAACCAGAGACATGCCCTCCACACTTCTGACTTGATCCACAGGGCGTATAGGCAGAGGTCATAAAAACATGGCAGCTATGCCGGTGGTCAGCTCAAGGGATCCTGGACCCGATGAGGACCTAATGCTGACCCAGGTAAAGTACTCTGCCAAAGGTCTGAAGGCATAGTCATCAAAAGAAGAATCAAAGCCATCAGCAGCCTCCAAAATGACTGGCAGACGGTCACCACTAAATGGTGCACTACGGAAAATGGAAATTGGCCCAGCAGAGCAAGGGGCCTGAGAACAGGAACCGGGAGCAAGAGGGTGACAGAGGTACTGGATAGAGAGACAGGTGTCCCAGGTGGGGCTGAGGACCAGGTCACATGGGGAGGAGCCAGGGTCTCTCTGCACATCTGGGTTGACTGGAGCCAGGCAAACCTATCACCGGCTGCCAGGCCTCGTGGGACACCCTGTAATCACAGCTGCTCTGGAGGCTGAGACGCAAAGTCTGCCCAGACTACAGAGTTAGTTCAAGACAAGCCTGTGCAAAACAAAAAGCAAGAACGCTGGGCCGGGGCTCACTGGTACAGTGCTGGCTTAGCACGCACAAGACTTAGTTCCTTCATCAGAGGCAGGAGCCACAGTACGAACAAGTGGGGGTAGGGACCACACTGGATAGACAGGATGAGGGAAAGTCAGCAAGGAGCCAGATGCGGGAACAGACAACCTCGTCTCTAGAGAGGCAGCATGTGATGAATGGAAGAACGCATCGGCACTTGAGAGCACAGGCTGGAGCTCTGAGGTGATATTTTGTTGAAGTCTGTGGCTCTGGGGAAAATGCCAGCATATGCCATTCCTTAAGCCCTGAAAGGAGGGCTGGGCTCAGGTCAGGCCTGAGCATGTGAGACAGGCGCAGTGGTGAGCCTCTCCCAGCAGGTAAAGGCGAACCCAGACGCTGGGGCCCCACTTCCTCTAAGGCTAATTTGGTTTACTAATAGGCTCCATCCATTCCTGGCCAGAGGGAGTTGTACTCCCACTTGGCATTCAATTTCCCAGGGCAATTAGCAGTGCCCAGAGCTGCACTGCCAAAGACTCATTCCCACAAGTGTTCCCAGAAGGCTAGGACTGCAGCCTGCCTGCCTGAGTCCTTCAGCCGGGGACACCATGCCATACCTGTTTAAGTTGCTCTGCAAGAGACAGCTTCGTGTGTGTGTGTGTGTGTGTGTGTGTGTGTGTGTGTGTGTGTGTCTCATACATGCAAGCTCACCCCAGAGTCTCTGGAGCCTATGCTAAGGCTGTAAGGCCCCAGTAGAGGCTGGATACTAAGCTCAACTCGAGACTTAGGACCAAAAGCTTTGAGGCGATGGAAGTGGCAGGTAAGCTGCTTACACCTTGTGGGAGTGTTCTGGGGCAGGCTGAGGGGATGGAGGAGGGGGCTGCCTGGCCAATGTTCTGGGTAGGACATGAGTGTCTCATATGGGCTACCCATTGCCAGCTTCACCCTGCGGCTCTATCCACTCCCGTCCCTGCTTTGTTCTGACTCGTGGCTCGTGGAGGTGGAGAGTGATGGATCCTGGCTACCTCCTCAGAGCAGCTGTGCTCATGCCCGCAGGGCCTTGTCTGTTAGTAGCTCAATATTTGGCTGCTGCAGAGGGGGGGAGGGAGGAAGAGGAAAGGAAGGGCTGTGCCCTGAGAACAGTTTCCAGGCAGAATAAGGGCTATGGTGCCAGCCTCCAGGAGCTCTGGACTCAGATACAAATTGTGCGATGGTATCGGTAGTGGGCGGCAGGTAGATACTGGGTACTTCCTGCCTAATCAGCTGGCTCTGGGTAGAGCTTGGATGTCAGGCCCAGGACCATGTTAAAGTGCTACTTTCTCACAAGAGGTCAGAGCTCTTGGCTGGCCTTGGCTGCATGGGCACTGGGTACATTAAATGGGGAACACTTGCTGCTCCTGTCCTTGACCCTGGCCCTTGCTCTGAGTGGGGTAAACATCAAGGATGAAGGCAACATCTAGCCTTTGTGCCCTGGGGAAGGTTAGGGGAGCTGGGGTGGGCTGCCTGGACAAATGCTACATAGCCATTTAGGGGTACAGGTGTGAGCTAAGGAATCCTGTCTATCACTGAGGTCCATCCCAAAGGCCCTGGGTCTGTGGCATCAGGTAAGTTGCCACCCAAGACCAGGACAACCTGAGAGGCTCACATAGCTCTACCCCTTCAGATATGGAAACAGAGACTTAGAGTAGCAGCCAGTGCAGGCCCCGTGGGAAAGCCAGAGCTGTGACGGGTAAGTAGGTAGATGAGGACAGACAGACAGACAGACAGACAGAGAGCCACAGGTCTCACCTGAAAGGATCCGAGGGGTCCTTAGCGTCACAGACATCTGCGTGGCCATGACAGACGCAGCGGCCGCCGATGCTGATGTCTTTGATGCTGTAATAATACTACAGTGGAGGCATGAGAGCATGAGGTGTCGCCTGACCATGCCACCTGCACCCGCCCACTCCCCAGAGCAAGTTTCCAGCCACACCCACGCACTCACCCTGCGGGTGACGGTGGGGTCCCGCAGCGCCTTGCCCATAAGGTGGCCCAGGAGCGTGTTGGTTCGCAGAAACCGCAAGCGGATGTTGGTGGCCTTGGTGAAGTCTCGAAGTACTGGTGAATAGGAGAAGTTCCTGGCCCCAGGGCGTCCGTTCACCAGGGATACCACGATCTGCAGAGGACATGGACCATCAGACTGGGTTTGGAAACAACAGGGGCCCACTAACCCCAGGACCAGCAGGGCTGTGCACCCCACCTCGCCGTTCTCCAGAGGCACTATTCGGGAGTACTCTGTGGTGCAGATGACATCGTCGTCCTGCGTGATGCGCTCTAGAGTCCGAGGTCCAAACCGCTCCAAACAATCCCTCTTGGAGGCTGCAGGAAACGGGCAAAATGGTAAGAAGACAGGTACCAGAAATAGACACCCATCCCGGGCCCCAGCCTAGCATCCCGTGCTGCCTACACGCTCTGAAACATAGATTGCTGCCCTGTGTTCTACTGACCAGCAGGAGCTATTGAACAGACAGCAAACCCTGGCTTAAGGCAGAGGGCCCTTGCCTCAGGCAGCCAAGCCAGACTGGACTGCAGGGACTTCACTCAGGCATTCAGGGATTTCACTCAGGCATTGCTCAGGCCTAAATTTTCCCGGGACATGCCAGAGATTGGGCGTTCCTTAACCTTTCCCCAGGCATGGTCTGCAGCCGGCCACCCCATTCCCACTCTCTGCTAGGGAGTTTTGGGGGATGTGTCATCAGGCCTATCTAATCAGAGTACCCCCACTCCGCCAACATAGCTGGTCAGGTGGCATGCGGCCAGGCCTGCCAAGGACTCCAGCTGTCTCCTGCTGCAGGCGGTGAGGTTGGCAGGAGGTAGGCCCACAGCTGCCAGGGCTGCTCTGTTACCACGGGAGCCGCCTGAGCTGAAACCTATCTAGAGGAGCCATAAATGACCCAAAGATCCTGGTACCACCAGTGTGACACCGGTTGCATCCAATGTTGAGTGTGGGAGTCGATAACCTCCCATCTACCCCTAGGTGGCGCCATCAGCCATAAGCCCTAAAGAGGCCATCATGGGGTCCAGGCTTGGCATCAGGGGCCTTGAAGCAACTACAGCCCCATCTCGAGGACCCTGGTCCTATAGCTCAGGACACTCACAGGCAAAGAACTGCCATGGCTGGTAAGTGTGGCCGAAGTCTGTGGACCGTTCCAGTACCCAGAGGTCAGGCCGAGGTGAGTTAGCAAACTTGATGAGCACATAGGCCACGTGGAACACCTGCAGGGGTACAGAGAGTGTGATGTCAGACGCCAGTCAGACGCTGGGCCTCTCCAAGTACCTCCCCGCCCTCTCAGGTAGGAGGTGCCGCAGGGGATGCTTGTCTGTGATGAGCTCAGGTCTGACTCTGAAATGCCTTCCCCAGCAGTCTCATGGTTTGAAAGCTTGGTCCCACATGATGGTACCATTTTGGGACACGTGGAACCTTAGGAGGTGAGGCCTAGCTGGAGGAAGTGGGTCACTAGGAGCCTTGAAGTCCTCGTTCCTGTCCGCTGTGAGTCGGACAGGCTTTCCCAACATGCTCCTGTCACCACGACCCGAGGGCACACCTTTAATCTCAGTGCTCGAGAGGCAGAAGCTAGAAGATATGAGTTTGAGGCCAGTCTGGTCTACATAGTAAGTTCCAGGTCAGCCAGGACTTTTACACAGAGAAACCCTGCCTCAGAAAAAAAGGGGGAAAAAAAAGCTGATACCAAAGTCGTCAGGCCACTACAGTCACTGAAGCTAAACTAATCACATGGTCCCCAAACTCTGGAACTGGTGTGGAAGGAAATGTGGAAGACTGAGAAACGAGGTTAGAAAAGTCTAGAAGCAAGGGGTTGGGGATTTAGCTCAGTGGTAGAGCGCTTGCCTAGGAAGCGCAAGGCCCTGGGTTCGATCCCCAGCTCCAAAAAAAAAAAAAAAGAACCAAAAAAAAAAAAAAAAAAAAAAGAAAAAAAGTCTAGAAGCTGGGAGAGATGGCTCAGTGGTTAAGAGCACTGACTGCTCTTCCAGAGGTCCTGAGTTCAACTCCCAGCAACCACATGGTGGCTCACAACCATCTGTAATGGAATCTGATGCCCTCTTCTCTGATGTGTGTGAAGACAGCTACAGTGTACCCATGTAAGTAAAATAAATCTTAAAAAAAAATATTAATAGATGATAGGTAAATACATTTTAAAGAGGAATGATACTGTTACTTTATATTGGCCGTAACTTCTAGCTCTTACAGACTCAAGGAGTCTGCCTTAGTCCAGAGGACACTTTAAACTTTGGATCTGCGAAGTGTTTGAATTGTTTAACTCTAACCCTCAGGGCCTGGATAGGGCTCCTTCACAGCACAAGACAAGCTGTCACAGGACACTTCCTCAGCAGAGCATTCTATGGACCAACAAACCACCTCTGCCCTGAACGTCCCAAGAGCCGTCGTCCTCTCTTCACAGGCTCCTGCCCACCACCGTCCCCAACCTACCTCACTGCCTAACTCTACCAGCTGTGGTCCCTCCTCACCTGAGGGAGCCCAACTTCACTGTCCCCTCCAATCTTAACTCTGCGAAGGGTCACTTGCAGTGTCGGGTACGCGCAAACTACCTCAGCCCAAGGGTAAGACGAAGCAGGAACTTTCTTATTCATCTGTGCTGAGTACTGGCCTGTCAGAAGTGAAGTCCTTGGGAAAAAGGCATTGCATGGGCAATTTGCCCATTTAGCTGCCCGGGACTGGGCTACATCTAGATGCTAGAGCATTTCTCAAGAATATATAAAGCCTTGGATTCCATCCCAAGAAAAACACACACCCCAACACTCCTCATTCGCTCTTGGCCAGCTCCTAGATGTTCCATACCACCCGATATGTATCTGCAGGCCCAGCTCAGCCCACAGTGCTGACAGGCCAGCCTCAGACCCTTCTTCCTAAATGCCTCAGGAGTATATCCCAACAGCACCCACTCCAGGCTTGCCCTCTCCTGTGCTGAGGAAGGGGAAGGAGTGGTTTCCACAGCCCATGCCCAAATCTGAAAGCTGAGAAGAACATACTCCCCACCCCCACCCTCCACCCCCACAAACAGGTCTTGGAGACCAGAGCAAGATGAACAAGAAAGGAGAGAAGCCATTGTCGAGGCTGGGATCTGTTCCAAGCATTGAAACTAAGGAGGCCGGTGGTGCGAGCTGGCTGGACCTGGCCTGCACAGGGGTAGATCCTCCTGCTATCTGCTGCCCCAGCTTCTCACCAATAGCAAATGGAGGACCCCATGGGAGAGGGGAACCTTTACTCCAGGCTGTATTAGCTTGCTTTCTGTCACTGTGATTAAGCACTGACGGGAGGCAGGAACTGAAGCAGAGACACGGAAGGACGTTACTTATTTTAGTGGCCTGCTTCCCTTCTGGGTTACTTTTTTGTTTTGTTTTTGTTTTATTTTTATTTATTTATTTAGTGTATCTGAGTACACTGTAGCTGTCTTCAGACACACCAGAAGAGGGCATGGGATCCCATTACAGATGGTTGTGAGCCACCACGTGGTTGCTGGGAATTGAACTCAGGACCTCTGGAAGAGCAGACAGAGCTCTTAACCTCTGAGCAATCTCTCCAGCCCCCTTCCTAGATGTTTTTTTTTTTTTTTCCCGGAGCTGGGCACCGAACCCAGGGCCTTGCGCTCTACCACTGAGCTAAATCCCCAACCCCCACCCCCTTCCTGGATTTCTTAAGCTTTCGTTCTGAAATAACTCAGGCTCACCTGCCTAAGAGTAGCACTACTCATGATGGGCTAGGCTCTCCCACCTTCAACCATGAATCAGGAAAACATCACACAGACACTCCCACAGGCCAGGTTGAGGGAGGTAATTCAACCGAGATCCCCTCTGTCCAGCCATGTTTAGGTTTGCATCAACTTGACAAACAAACCATCACTATTAAACCATAACCTTTGTTGTTTTTTGTTTTGTTTTGTTTTAAATGTATTTATCATAAATGCAGAGTTCTGCCTGCATGTATGCCTGCAAGCCAGAAGAGGGCGCCAGACCTCACTATAGATGGTTGTGAGCCACACTATGTGGTTGCTGGGAATTGAATTCAGGACCTCTGGAAGAACAGTCTGTCCATGCTCTTAACCACTGAGCCATCTCTCCAGCTCCTTCTTTTGTTTTTGGTTTTTTTTTTTGGAACACAATTTCTCAGTGTAGCCCTGGCTGTCCTGGAACTCACATAGATCCATCTGCCTCTGCCTCTGCCTCTGAGTGCTGGGATTAAAGGCATACACCACCACCCCCCCAGGCTAAAAACCAGATTCCTAACTCAAAATACCACACACATGACTCCAATAGAGTCTGCAAGGGACTCTCAAACTTCCCTCTGAAACCTCACAGGCCAGGCCTCCACTGCCCACATGCTTCTCAGCATCCTTATCTTCAAAGGCCTCGCCGCAGTTCATTAAGCATGAGCCCGAAACTCCAAAATTCTCCTCCTTCTTCCCACAAAACACAGACACGAAAAACAACACGGTCGGGTCACCCCAGCAATGCCCTCTCCCTACTGTCAGCTTCTCTCTTAGTCTGCTCTCTGTCACTGTGCAAAAAACCAATAGAAAAGCAACTCGGGGAGGAAGGGATTTACTTCTTAATCTTACACTGAAGGGAGCGGAGGCAGAAACAACACTGCTTCCGAGTTGGAGCCCCTGGTCTGCCCAGCTGCCCTTCCTAAATAACCCAGGCCCCCTGCCTAGGGACAGCACCACCCCTCCTCTCGGTCTGGGCCCATCCACAGAACTCATTAACCAAGAAATGCCCCACCGTCCAATCTGAGGGAGGCAATTCTTTATCTGAGAAGCCTTCTCATAGCTGCGTGGCGGTACGTGACTTCAATCCCAGCTCTCGGGAGGCAGGTGGATCCGAGTTCACTGCCAGCCTGTTCTACAGAGCTAGTTCCAGGACAGGGGGCACTACTGAGAGAGAGGGGATGGGGGGCAGATAGACAGAGACAGAAACAGAAACAGAGAGTCAGAGACAGACAGACAGATACACACACACACACACACACACACACACACACACACACACACACACACACACACACACACGGACTGACCAACTCCAGGCAGGCAGTGCACCAGGACCCCAGACACAGTTTGAGCTGTCCTTGCTGAGATAAAAGGGTGGGACCAAGCACAGCCACTTTCCCCCAGGGTACAGGCACAGGCCTATTCACGGGCTGCCAGTTCTGAGGTCATTGTCCACTTCCCTATGGGAGGGAGGCAGGGCGGGAGATACCCCACCCAGCTGGAGGACGGATTTTGGCCTCTTCAGGGACAACTTACTTTGCACCCTGACTCATGCCACACACTGCCTCTTGTGCCCTGTGGCCCCAAATTGGAGGTCCAGCAGGTCTGGGATTATAAAATGACAGAGAGACCCTTGTGAAGAAGACAGGCCAGGGACAGCAGGAGGGAAGCTTAGGCACAACAGAGAGGGACACTGGCTGCCCCTGGGAGCTGGCAGCCTGGCCCTCATGAGTCCCTGGGGCCCACCCCCGCCTTTCCCTGGGCCCGACCCCAGGCTGCACCCTTGCTGGAGGCTCTGGCCTTCCCCAGTCAGTCGGCCCTGCATTTTTCCCAGCTGAGAGCACTTTTACAAACACTAAATCCAAGCTGCTGATGGGCAGAGTAAGGACGAATGGAAACTCCTAACCCTGGGTTGGGATAGGACGCACTTACCCCCAACACACCTTCTGTCTACCTGTCAAGCTAAGCCTCTGTCACATGGTAGCCTGAATACAAACTGTCCTCAAGGGCTTGCTGGCTGCAGACACTGGAGGGCAGGAAGGCTGTGCCCTCGCACCTCCTGTCTGTCTCCAACCTGGTCCCTGCTCCCAGGACTACAGCAATGCCCGCAGTATGACCCGGGAAGGGGGGGGGCACAGACCCCTGGCTTCAGCCCCTCCCCCGCCACGCCTGCTCCTCTCAGCTGCCAAGGCAACCTGACCTTTCTGCTTCTGCATAGCTCTTTGCAGAGGGGAAAAAAAATGTCTTTTAAAACAAAAAGCAAACAAAAGCTGCTGGTTATTTTTAAAATTCTTGCTATTTTGGGGCAGGCACGTCTCCAGGGCAGCAGCCGGGGCCAGGCTCTTGGCCCACCATACCTCCTTACCCCCTGTCCGGCCAGATCTCACAGGGCCAAGACTCCAAAAGAGGGCCTGTGCCCATAACCCTGCCTGACAGGACTGGCGAGAGTCCCATGAACCAAGTTGGCCATCCAGGGTGGGAGTACATGGCAGGTTCTGGGTTCAAGGAACCACGTGGCCCCGTGAAGCTACTTCTCCAACCTAGGGAGAGGGAAAAGGCACACAGAGAAGCGTCAAATACTATAACTCCGTGATATGAAGGTCCCAGAGCCCCAATGAGAAGATGAGATTTGTCTCCTGGATAGACAGGTAGCCAACCCTAGAACCACCTGGCCCAACAGTGGTGAGGAAAGCCAAGGAAAAAGCAAGAAGGCGGTTAACTCGAACTGCTCTTTCAAAGTCCAAGGTTCAAATCCCAGCACTCACACAGCAGCGCATAACTGCCTGTGACTCCAAGATCTGACACCCTCAGGCAGACGCACATGTAGGCAAAACACCAATACACAGAGAATGAAAAGGCAAGTGGGCTTGGACATCATATAGGTGAGGGTGAGAGGGGAGCTGGCGGGGCCTCCCAGGCCTTGCGATGTGGGCACGCACAAGCCAAGCCGCCTGGCTGACAGCATCTTAAACACAGATACCGCTTTACCAAAAGGGAGGCTACAACTGGCGCCTCCAGGGAAGGATCAGTATTCTGTCTGGAGCCTACAGCTTAGCTCTCCCCTAGCCTCAGGGTCTAGGGAGACCCAAGCAGTTGTGACATGTCCTGGGCTGAGGGGACCAACCCATGGTTCTAGTGGAATGACTCAGCGGGTGGCCTGTGACTCAGCCTGGACCCTGCAGGAAGAAGGCCTATTGCCAATTCCCGGGGACAGGCCAGGGTCCCAGGCGGTACTGGGCGGAGGCAGGAAGCCCTTCCTAGCCCCAGGCATCCGGCTGATGCCCTGACCACTCCCTTCGGATCAAGCTCTAGGGCACCTGGACCTTCTAAGCCCTCCAAAACCTTGAGGAGGCCAGTCCAGCCCTCCATCTCTCTGTCCTTCTCCACCTCACCTTGAAATCTGCTGCCACCAGACGGAGCTGCATTGGTACAGCTGTGATAGGGTCTGCTCGGACTAACAGCCAGGTAAACAGGCACAGCCATCCCTTCAACAGACCAGGGAGTCCAGAAACAGGCGATGTGTAGACTCTACCCCCAAGAGATGGGGAATGGAAAAGCCCAGGGAGCTGCCAAGCAAGCCCACCACTCAAAATCAGGGAAAAAACAAACAAACAAACAAACAAACAAACAAAAAAAAACAAATAAAAAAGGAGCTTGGGTACACAGTTTAGTGATGGGGTGTTTGCTTACTGATGTGTGAGAGCCGGGGCAGACTTAAAGAGTCAGATAATGTGGTGAAAGGAAGGGATGGACGTTGGGTGAGGTATCTCTGCCAGTTGAGGTTGAGGCAAAGGGTTCAAGGTCATCTTTGGCTACTTAACATGTTCAAGGCCAGCCTGGGCTACCTAGCATGCTCAAGGCCAGCCTGGGCTACATGAGATGCTATCTAATAAAAATGACAAAAAAACCAAAAACTGTAGTACACACCAAGAACAGACGGCTGCCTGGGGCCACAGGTGTGTTGTAAGCACAGCAGAAAGACCTTAAAAGAACGGGCAGAGGGGTTGGGGATTTAGCTCAGTGGTAGAGCGCTTGCCTAGCAAGCGCAAGGCCCTGGGTTCAGTCCACAGCTCCGAAAAAAAAAAAAAAAAGAAAAAAAAAAAAAAAAGAACGGGCAGGGGGGACAGGAGGTTGTCAACTAGGGGGTCTCAGCTAAGCAGATGCCAAGCAGCCCTGAACACCCCAGCTGGCTCAAGCTCTCTGCCCCTCCTACCTGTGGATCAGCCTGCTCAGGCCAGAAGGTCATCGAGTGGGGCAGAGGAAGTAGAGCTGATCCAAGGGGGACACCCCACGGCTGAAACCCAAACAGTTTAGTCTCCACTGAGAGGCACGGTGAGCTCGAGAGGCCGGCACAGTGGAGTTTGTTTAAAACCACAGAAAACAGGAAGGCTTTGGGGGCTGCCAGGGCACCGGGGGGTCAGAGAGGGGGACTTAGGAGTGTGCACCGTTCTAACCTCCGTGTGAGACAGCCGTATGTGGCCACTGAGAGGCAGTGTGGCTGCAAAGGAGCAGCCAGAATACCACAGCCCTGGGCCTGGTCCTCTTCTGAGCAGTGGGGAGTGGGAAGGGGGAAGGGGAAGGAGACGGGAGGCCACAGATGGCAAAGGGGACAAGAGAGGTGGGGAAGGGAGTTGGATAGAGACCTAAAGCGAGGCAGAAGGGGTTGCGACAGAGGAAGGTAGCTGGAGATGTGTGTAGTTCGCGGTGTGAGCATGAAGCAAGCCAGTGAGCGAAGGAAGGTGGCTCCAATTCAGTCTGAGGAGCTGCCGGCACAGACCCCTACTCTACCCTACCCCTGGGAGTCCAGCTCAAGGAGTCAAACTGGCACAACCCTGCACCTGTCCTGACCACTGGACTCTGTAACTTGTAACCTAAGCCCGGCCATGACTATACTTCCTGCCACTTCCCTGGACAACCCAACTGGTCTCAGGACATTGGCCACATGGCTGTGTGCCCAGCCAGGCCCAGGGAGCCATGCCAGAAGCTTCAGCCTCATGACCACTAACCAGCAAGCAGCCCGAGGACAGCAGGAGCCCCAACCTGAGGGAAGCAAGACAGGGCGAGCCTGCAGGACACCTGACAGCCGACGGCCACCATGACACGGTGCCTCAGTCTCTTAGTCACAGAAATGACGACTTGGGGCAGGAGACAAGATCCAGGTCATAAAGCCATCCCTGGGGCACAGGCCCTTCACCCTAGCGTTACTCGGCTTTAATCGGCTCGGCTCTCATCCTAAGTGCCTCCCTCACTGTCCCTGTCTAGACCATCCCTTCTCTGCCCCTAGTCTGGCACTTCTGGTGCATCCTGCAGCTCAGGGCCTTCAGGGCTGGGACCTGCATAGCCTGGCAAGAGAGAACGAAGGCCCTATCAGGAAAGAGACTAACACTCCTCACCTCTTTGAGCTGACCTGGAAAGGGGAGCTGACACTACAGGTGAAGAAGAACTGTGCAGCTGAGAGCCTCGTGTGGCCAGGTTTCCAGGCGGAGGGAGATAGAAGACAACACAGGCCAACTCGTCCCTGCCTGCTGGGGGTTGCCATGGGACTTCATCCTGGTTCCCTGGTACAGAGTCGGACTCTGGAGAGAGGCTAGTGGGGGCAGCAGCCTGACTACTGGACCCCAGAAACTTCCAGATAAACACAAGGAGATAAAAGAGTCCCCCTTCAACCCTTGGCAAATCAGGCTGGGTTTCGGGGGAACTTCCTTTGTCCTCAGCTGAAAAACCTCTTCCTGGGGTCCCTCCCCAACAGAGAGAATCCTCTTTCAAGCTCCAGTGAGTGCACAGTCTCTCCTGGCTGCTCCCAGACAGGTGTCACGGGGAACAGCCTCCAAATTCAATGCCAGTTTTGGACCCACACACCAGGGCATAAGATCCAGGGCGGCCCAGCAGCCCAGCCTGTGCACCCTCCCCAGCCGGTGAGGCTCCCTGCCAGCCACCCCCACCCCCTTCCCAGGGCATCCGCTTTCACCAGAACAAAGGCGCCTGGCCAGGCGCTTCCTGATGCTTCCTGAAGGAGCCACAGCCCAGGGCTAGCGCCTTAGAGGACCTCCCAGGCCTGCAGCTCAGAACCCAGGAAGAACTTCCCTATGAAAAGCTGGAGCCAGTCTGCCTGCCCCAATCCCAGAGCTTCCTGCCCCTGCCATGGCTGGGCCAGCCGTGACAGGGGCTGTCGTGGACAGAGAGAGAGAGAGAGAGAGAGAGAGAGAGAGAGAGAGAGAGAGAGAGAGAGAGAGAGAGAGGGGGACTGGCCGTGGGCTCTTCTCAGATGTGGCTATAAAGACTTTCCTTCCCCTGCCTCATGGTACAACTGAGGCTTAGAGACAAGATGCCCATGTATGAAGCTCTCTCTGAACTTGGAACAAGCCAAGGCCCGAGGGGCAGATGTGAGGACGGCTCTGGGCCCTAGAGGAGGCAAAGTCCACACTTTGTCAGGAAGGCAGCCCACCGCTGTTACTCCTCCCACACAACATTTGGGCATCGTGCCCACTGGCTGACGTTGCCATGGAGACAGCCCCCCCCACGCTACCCCACTCTTGCCTCCTAAGGTGCAGCCAGGCAAGACTGGGAAGGAGAGATAGGTACCCCCTTGCTACCTCCACACCAAGGGACATTTCGTACACACGCCCTCCCATGGGTGCCCCACTTCTGTGCCAAAGAAGAAAGTGGCTTTGGGTTCGAGTGGCTCCGGAGAACCCCTAAGCTGGGAAATCAAGACCAAACCAGGCAGCCCTGAGGCAGTGGCCTCCCCACTTTCCCCTTCTCTACACTGGCTGCTGGAACACTGTTATAGATTGTTTTCCCCTAAAGATCAAGACCATTTGCTGAGACCCAGTCTGCTCTGCAGCTGCCTGTCCACAGGTAGGAGGCAGGTGCCTTCCCCAACGGCAGCCCCTAGAGCCTGGCTGTGGAGACCTCTCTTACTCCATTCCTCCTCTCATCCCCTCCCACCTCAGGTGGCAGGAGGCACAGGGGCCCAGGAAGGATCAGTGGCCAGCTGTGTTGTGATAGGCATGGAGACACAAGTCTCTGGTCTGGCAGAATATAAGTGTGCACACTCAACCATGTAGCTGTAGCCAGCACCAGCCCCACCCCAAGCCCAGCCTCAGCTATGCACCCCCACCCTGGTTCCAAGGAGCCACAACATGTCCGCCACTTTCACAAGGCAGGATCTCAGTGAACGAAGACGCGGCTATGTGAGTGTGGCCCAGTCCTGGAGTGACACCAGCGTCCCCAGGCCCTGCTCACCTTCAGATGGCTTGAGCATCACTGGGAAACAACCTGATCTACCCTCCTGCCTGAACAGGACCCTGAAGGGCCTATGAGGGTTCAGAGCTGGCAGTGTGGGTTCAGTCACTGATCCCCTGACCTAAAGGTGGTCACCAGAGCACAGGTATCTCAGGAATGTCCATTTCCACCAGGTTCCCTCCACATTCCTGCACCCCTCCCATCTCCACCAGGAATTCCTCAGAGTAAACACCGGGGAGCCTCTCAGGGCACCAGGGGCCCTGAGGCAGGTCTGCCACACCTCCCTGTGCGGGCAGCACTTCTCCCTAGCAACTCTGGTGTGGCCTCTGGTGGTGTCCTATTCACTCCCCAATTTCCAAGCCGTACATCCGGGGACACTGAAGAACAAAGATGTCCACTGTTGGCTTACAGGCAATTCCGAGAGACTCCTCCCAAGGACCTAGCAACGGGCTTAGGCAGACATATCTAGACATTATCAGCCGCCAGGTGGAGGTGGCGCTCTGGGCGGCATATAAAAGGACCGCTTGCTACCCCGCCCCCTTTTCCTGCCCTATTCCCTTGTGTTCCCAGCTGGTCTTTCTCTCTTTCTTTTCCCATCTTTCTTTCTGTCTTTTTCTGTCCCCCATTCTCTGCCCTCACGGTTCTGCTCCCATCTGTCTACCTCTACCAGGGTCTCACTCCCCTCCCCCAAATAAACCTCCCTATACCAGGTCTGCCGTGATTTCCCAGGGGACACCTTGGCATGGGCCCACCAGGTACCCACCCCATGCCCACAGCCATTATAACACCCTCCGCTGGGCCTTTGCCTGGGCTGGCCCTGCTCCCAGCAGCCCTGTCTTTGTCTCCCCGGATGGTGACCTCACCAAGCCCATTATCTTGTACCCAAAGCAAGACAAAAATGAACCCTACCTGGCCCAGGTCCAGTGTGACGTTGACCTCATTGTACTCCGGGCCACGGGACAGGGGTGGGCTCTGCCACCAGCGCTCCGTGCCATCGATGGCGTTGCTCACAGGGTGTGCCTTGTTGCTGTTGGCGGCTATACAGATGTCACAGTACTGGCCCTGCAGGGAGAAGATGGCCAGATGACCAAGAAGGGCTAAGCACCCCCTTTCTCCTCTAGAGCCACCATCCTGCTATGTGAACCCTGGGTCCCGAAACATTGTTCTCTATTCACGACCTTCAGCTCCTCACCTCTCAGTCACTACATCAGTTCAAGGGGTATGGTTCACACTGCAGGAACAGTGAAGGCTTTAGGTGAGAAAAATCAAGGCAAGCCTCGATGGGAAGGTAGCTTCAGAGGCCTTCGGGATAAAGGGAGTATGCTTTCGGCCGAGAGCTGGCTACTGGAAAGGTTCCAGGATTGATGCAGAAGAGCACAGGGGGCAAAAGCAGGTAAGATCTCTCCACCCCTCCCACCTACCTCTCTTTCTGAGGGTCACTGCATGGAATCCCACAAAGGGCTGGTAGTAGGAATGGGGGATGGGGTTGATAGTATGGGATAGGAGAGGGGAGGGGGTTGACTGTGTGGGATGGGGAAAGGGGATGGAGGGGCTGATAGTATGGGATGGGGAGGGAATGGGGTTGACTGTATGGGATTGGGGGAATGGGGTTGAATAGTATGGGATGGGGTGGGGAGGGAGTTGACAGTATGGGATTGGGGGTTGGGGTTGATAGTATGGGATTGGGGGGATGGGATTGGTAGTAGGGATGGGGAAGGAAATGGAGTTGACAATATGGGACTGGGGGTGGGGTTGAATAGTATGGTATGGAATGGGGAGGGGTTGACAGTATGGGATTGGGGTTAGAGTTGACAGTATGGGATTGGGGGATGGGACTGGTAGTAGGGATGGGGGAGGGGGATGGAGGGGTTGATAATATGGGGGCAGGAATGAAAGCGTAAGAAAGGTAGAGCTATCAGGAAGAAGAATCATATAGGGAAGAGGGTTCATGGGGGGAATCAGACATTCCCCCAACTCCCAGTCTGTGGCTGGAGACACACCCCAGCCATCCAGTACCTCTAGACTGGGTCCCCAGAGATAAGAATTAAACAGGTTTTAAGGGTGGGGGGTGCAGCTAGCGTGTAAATATTGTCGCAAGTGACAGTGGCAGCAGAGCCTGGGGCTCCCAACTGCCATTTCTGCCCGCAGGGACAAAGCTAAGTCAAGGCGCCCTGGGAACCTCAGTGTCCCCATCTGCAGGGTAGGGAGACTGTTGCACTGCTGAAGATGCCACCTCCATGATCCCACACAGGGCCTGGCAGCTGCTTCATTCACAGCCTAGCCACCTGCTGGAGCCTGTAGGAAGTCCCAGCACAGTGAGTGCTGGCTTGGTGGGGGAGGGGAGGGGAGGAGAGGGGGGTGAAGGGGAGGGGACAGGCCATGGATCCTGGCCAGGAGAGCCCCAGCCCCTATACCCCAGGGAAACCAAACCTATCCTACACAAAGACAGCACTGGGGACTTGACTGGGGCCCAGAAAGAGACCCTACTCCTCCCAGACTGAGGTTGTGGTGCAGAACTTCTTTCCGAAGAGGCTGGAGGGTGTAGGAGAACCCTGCCCCGACTGGGAGGTCTCAGTGCCAGAGCCTCCAGCCTCGCCCCCCTGGGAGTCCAGCTAGCTCCAGACTTCCACCTTATGTGCCCATTCCTAGGGTCGTTTGTGGGTCCCCAGACCCCAGGTGTTGACCTCTGGGGAGCTCCTGCCTGGTAGCCTATAGAGGTCACGGTTCTCTTCTGATCTTGCTTTAGGTTTCAGCCCCTGGGCATTGTTCTGGACCACCCAAGCTGACTTGCACCCTGCCAGGCACTGTCTGCTAAGTATCCCATAATACAAACTATCTGGCTAGTTCTCCTAGGGCCCTGAGAGCTCTTTGGTGTTAGACACACCTTCCTTGCTCCACTACCACCACCACCACCACCACCACCACCACCACCACCACCCACACATACCCCCACCCCGGCTGTGGCTCAAGAGGAGCTAGGACAATAATGACCCTAAATGAGGCTGTCTGTCAACCCTAAATGATGACCCCTCAACCTACAACCTGTGTCCCCAGCTCTCAGAGTCACAGGATGGAGCAGAGTAGGGCCCTGAGAGGACCCCGCCCCATGGATGTCAAGCAGGGTTGGGTGAGCATGACCCTTAGGGAGGCTTCTTGTAGTCCAGACCACGCAGAACGTGATCACACTGCCCCAGCAGTCAGGCTCAGGCTCAAGGTTACAAGGTAGACCTCCAGGAGCCTAGCAGCCCAGGGAAGCTAGTGTGTGCCTCCTTCTAACCAACAGAGAGGGTCTAGAGAGTTAGGAAACCACGGTGAGAATCTCCAATCAGCTACTCAGCTAGCAGTAAGCCACAAGCACCCTTGGTGGCCTGGATTTCCCCCACTGACCTCTGGCTCACAGCAGACAGGGCTGGGAAACTAGGCTTCCTCCACCCCCTGCTGCAGAGGGTCCTGCCAGGAACAGAACTAGGAAACATAGGAGCTGATTAGGACTTTCCCTTCCACTGAGTCATGCCCGACGTGGCCAGCAGAGTTGTGATGCCCACTGGGAGGGCAGGAGAACCAAGCCACACTCCATCTTGCTCAAAGGCCCTGTTGGACCTGGTTCCCTCTTCTGTTGCCTTAAAGGGTCCCCGACTCCTTGGGGCCAATCTGCGAGTTTCAGGCCTAACCCCTTGATACGGGCCATTACTGAAGCAGCTATTTCTACTTCCTCACCAAGGAGGCGCAGCAAAGAGGGGCTGTGACCTTTACCACCATAGAGAGGTAATAATAGCTGTACAGCACCAGATCCATCTGAGCCAGTGACCCTCTGAGAAGGCCTGTGCACAGGCAGAGCCGGGAAAGGTGGTCCGGGATGTGCAAAAGGACTTGAGTCCAGGAAGTAACAATTACTGTGTAAGCAGAGATGAGGGCCCTGGAAGCCCAGGTGATCCCTCTGAGTCAGGACAGAGCCCTGAGTCCTGAGACTCAGCTCCCTGACACAAGCCAAGAGGTACCACTCTTCCATCTGCTCCCTGAGATGGATCCTGCTCCAACTACATAAAGCGTCAAAAACGGGTGTCTGTATCTTTCCAGGCCTCAGTTTCCCTGTCTCTGAGTCTGTCTCTGATGGACCACACCTGCTCTTGTTCTCCGACAACAAGGGAACCAGAGCACAGGGAGCCGGGCCCTTCTCAACCCCCCTCCTCCCCACTTGGAGGCCCAAGGAAGGGCAGAGTGAGCAGACAAGGAAGGTGGTGGCCAGGTAAGCCAGTGGACAGAACTGAATCCCTTCACCGCTCCTCTTTTCTCCACACCGACCAATCCGTTTTCAGCTATTCTTTCCCTCGCCAGCCTCCTTCCAGGAACGTGGAAGCAGGTCCCTAGGGCTAAAGTTACCAGGCCCTTATGGCTCCCAACTCTCTTAGGTCCCTAACAGGAGGTAGGAGTCCTACGGCGGGACAACTTGGCCCACCTGCAGGCTCAGCCTGAAAGGCAGGGCTCCCGAGAGACTTAAGGCACAGGATCCACAACTCCTGGAGGCTGAAGCCCAAACAAGGACCCCACCACTTGCTGGGCAGGGGGCTGCCCTACGGTGGCCCACAGGTGTTAACGCTCGGTTAAAACTTTGCCTGTCTGCTCGCCTCACCTCCCTCTGAAGCTCCCAGATCCCAAGCAGAGAAGGTTTAAGTTTTGGCTATGACAGTGAGACCCAACACCAGGAGAAACGGGCGATGGCGCGGCTTCCGCGCTTATTCCGTTCTCATCCGGGAGGCCAACAGGTTCCAGCCTGTCCCGGGGGAAAAAGGAGCTCCCGCCCCCTCCTCACAGTCAGCGGGCACCCAGGCCAAATCCCGCCCACGCAGGGATCCCGGACTTACGGCTGCCGGGGACTGATCACCGGTCCCCTCCTGCCTAGGTCACCCCCCCACCCGAACTTCACCGGCCCCAGGGGCCCTCGGTCCGCAACCCAGGCACTTCATTGGCTCTTCCAGAGGCACGTGCAGTGCACGAGTTTTGGTGGCCGCGTCAGGGTCCTTCTAAGTCCATCAAAACATGGGACCAGGGAGTCTTGGTGGGAGAGACAGTCCGTACTTACTTTCCCAGCACCGGAAGCCCCTATGAGATGGCTGGGTTCCAGTGCGAGGGGTGGAACACCACTGAATGGTGTAACCAGCTCCTCCGCGCCGCGCTCACCTGGATTGTCTGGTTGGGATCTCCGCCGGCCACCGGACCCCCAACCAGCTTGCAGTAGAGGTCCTCGGTGGGGCGTGAGGCACTGCGCGTCGGGGCCTCCTCGCCGCAGGTCGCGGACGCGGTGATGCGAGCGCCCTCCGCCAGGTTGAAGTAGGGCGGGTGCAGGCTGAAGCCATCGCCCCCGGGAGTGCGCGCCTCGCCTACCAGCGCCAGCCCAGCCAGCAGCAGCAGCAGGGGCAGCGGCGCGAGGCTCCGGGGGCCACGAGCGCCCGGTGCGCACCCCACGCAGAGCTGCCCTCCGCGCTTCGCCATTTTCCTCCTGGGGGCTGCAGCTCTAGGGACAGCGCGCGCCGCAGGAGCCCGGCAAGTCTAGTTTGGGGCGGCCGGCCCGGCTGGCCCCGCCTGTCCGAAGACGTCAGGCCCCGCCCAGGCCCGCCCTGGCGCCCGAGCCTAATGCCCCGGAGAGGGGGTTGGGGGAGGGCACAAGAGAGGGGGCGGCCTGGGGACCTTAACCCTTCAGACCCCGGCCAGACCAGCGTCCTGGAAAGGGCACCTGCTGGCCCCCGGCCAGACCGTGGGAACTTGGCGCTACTGAGCCTTTCCTCTTCCCCAGGTCGTGGCTTCGATTCCCACGGAGACCCCTTGCTTTTACTCTGGATGTTCAGGACCCCAGCACACCGGGCCTGCCTCTACCCGCCCAGCGGCTCCCCTTTTTGTTTCCCTAACTTCAAACAGGTCTCAGCCACCTGGCGCCTCCCTGTTGCCCTAGCCAGTTACTCTCTTCCTTCCCTGTTGGTGTTTGTATAAACTGTGTAGCTGTGGGTGGGGACATAGAGGGGATGTGATCTGCAAATAGTGGGGGAGAGGGGAGAGACCAGGCAGAAGGAGTTCCCCCCAACTTCCTCCATTGATAGGTCGGATTTAGCCTATTGGGTTTCAAACTTCTCTACTTTGGGGGATCAATACAGGAGCAAAGAAATGACAGGCGCCCACCCACGGAACATGTCCAAGGATGCTCATTAGTCTATAGGTGCCAGCCAGCTAGCTCTTTGGGAAGCTGAGACTTTGGTTAGACATCTTTTAAGCAAGCTGTGCCTCTAGCTCTTTTGTTTCTGGGGTGCAGTGGGCTCCAGTTGATCTGCCAGGCTCTGAGATGCAAACATTGAAGGGTCCTAGAGGCTTAACTAAGATGATTGTGTACCTCATTTGTCTAAAGACACAGCCGCTGGGTCACCTCCTCTTGGACTCTATGACCAAACTAGTCTTCAGGAAAGCCCTGGGGGATGTAGGGTTGGACTCCACAGCAGTGCTAGCAGCTCCCTTAGTCTCGTAGCCAGGCCACCATCTCATGTCCTGGACGGGTTCTAACCGGTAGTTGTCAGGAAAGACTGTACCACCCTCACGCCCTCCTGGCTACCACCCAGCCTTCTACAAATCTTAAACCCCAAGGGGCTGGGAAGACCCCAGTCTCAGTTGAAAATGTGAGGTCAAGACAAGCTGCCCTCCCTGGATCCTTTCCACTTGCCCTCCCCGGAATTCCTCTGTAGCCTCACTATTGGTTTTCCACCTGGGGGAGGAGGGCAAGGCAGCCGCTTCCCTTTGCTTCCAAGGCTTGGCGTGGGGGAGGGGCTGGCTCCAGAGAGGGCGGGAGACAGGGAGGAATCTGGAATTCAGTAGAGTAGGCTCAGAAGCTGATTTATGACCCCGTGTGAGGCACAGCTGGGGCAGTAGCAGGTTCCCAGATGGCTGGCCCCACCCTGCTACTGCCTAGAGGTCCACCATGCCCATCAGGAAGCCGTTCCCGTTCCTGCCTCTATGCCCTTTGGCAGCTGGGGGTCTAATAGCCTGAAGCTGAGAGATACATTATTAAAGCGTCCGACCTCCGGGCTTGATGGCCTGCTGACTTCTGAGTTTCCTGAGGGTCGAGAGGGCAAAGGTTGTGCCAGGACTCCTCTGAGCCCCCTAGTGGCCAGGCAGGGTGTACTTTGGATTGGTCCCAGGGGACCGGCCAGTGGAAGAGAGAGGGGCAGGCAGATGACTGAGAACGTGCTGAGTCAGCCCAGCAGCCAGCACCCGGAGGGTTAACCCCAAGCTAGCTACTTCCCAGCAGACAGCTGCCCTGAGAGCAACTGGTGACGGACCAGGGCGGATGGATGATGCGGGCAGAGAACTCTATGGCACAGGACTGGCGAAGTGTACACACACTAGCCTGTGGCAGCTGGTCCGCCTGGGCCAGGAGGGAGCAGCTGGATCTGGAGCTAGGGAATGGAGCAGGAGGAGCTATCCCACGAAGGTGGGGTCTGCCCACTCCACCTCTGGGCCCATGCCCTGATGACCAGGTTCAGTTTCCAGTATCCACTACAGTGGGCCAGTATCTTCCTTTCCCCTCCTTTGACAACACAGGCGGTTTTCTACCTAATGGATGGGCAAACTGAGGTCACAAGGATGGATGTGGTAAATAGCACACCGTTCTAAAGAGAAAAGGCGTTAAATCAGCTACTTCTGTTCCCAGCCATGCCTTTTGGCGTCTTTTGAGTACCAGTTCTCAAAGCTGACCCCTTCCTTCAGACAATCCAGACAGCACCAGAGGGGCCTGTCCTTACCTCTAGAACGAGGTAAGGAGTAAGATGGCCAAGAGAGGGACATGTGTCCTCCCCAAGGCCCAGGCTCAGAGGAAGGCGGAGAAGTCAGCTTGCAGCTTGTTGGGGGAGCAGTCTGGCATAGTTTCTCCCTGCCCTGGTGTGGGGTTCTATTCCAACAACATTCCAAGGCTAAGCATTCCAGCCCCTAAGCCACCTAACCTGGGGGCAGCTGTTGAAAAACAAAACCCCCTGACATGAGCCGTCTGACTCCACCCTAGAAACCCACCTTGGGAGCCATCCAGAGGACAAGAGGATAACCCCTTGCTCACACTCAAGCGTGTGTCACTAGGCGTCACAAGCAACGGTAGACAGGCCCCAGGTCCCAGCCTTCAGGTGGCTGCCACACCCCCATAAAGACCTGGCTCTACCTCTTGCTTAGACAAGCCAGGAAGAGGGTCCGGTTCCAAGGCCCAGGATGTGCGCCCCCACAGGGACGTGCTTCGGAGGAAAGGCAGCATGGAGGCCACATTCCCTTTCTCAGGGCTGCTCTGAGGCCCTTTCAGAGCACTAGCTGATGGTAGAGCCTCTGTCCCTGCCCATGGAAGGCAGCCAGGAGCCAGTGGCAGGGCTGATTCTGGCAGCTGCTGTCAGCAAGATCCAGCTCTGTCCTCCAAAGATTCAGGCTGGACAGATTCCAAAGGGAGTCACAGGCCTGAGAAGCTGACATCAGGATGTCGTAAACCCAAAGGACAGCGTCTGGTCTCTGTTGGCCACTGCTTGGCAGAGAAGCACACTGTGTCTCTCCATCAGCACTGTCTTTTAGACAGGGCTGGGAAGCTCAGTAATCAGGAGGTCTCCAGGCATAGTACCCTGAGACCCCTCCTCCAGGCATGGAGAACCCTGTCGCAAGGCCAGCTATCTGATCTAACGTCTCAAAAGTCTTCTGGCTTCTGTACCCATAAGGGTGGGGCTGGGAGTTACTAGACATCTCTGGTCTGAGACGGGACCTGGAAACCAGGAGGAACTTTTCCCTTCGTGGTTCTTTAGAACCTTCAGTTCCAGGCACCATGGAGATATATTTAAACCTGCGTACAGTATACTGTCTCATTTCCACAGGAGAAACCTTAGGGTCCAAGCAGATCTGGATCTGTCACTTCTGTAGACAATGAGCTCCCTGCCCACAGCCCTCTGTAACTAATGTAGGCCTGGCATTGCCCATGGATGGAGGCCTGATAGGTGGGATGGGGGGTGATCAGGTGTCTGAAGAGTGAGAAATGGTGCTTCAGGTAGGTCCTCAGGGCTCCTCAAGGTTTCTCTCATTACCCAGCTTCTCTTCTCCATGGGTGGGATGAAGGTGTAACTTTTGCTGGATGCCGTGCAGAGAAGAGAATGCTTATAACAGGTATCCACCCTACGGAGGTCTCTACCAAGTGGTTAATTTGATGTTCAAGGATTCACAGTGCAAGTGGGGCAGGGCAGTGGCGGTGCAGTCTTTAATTCCAGCACCCAGGAAGTGGAAGCAGGCAGATCTCTGTGAGCTCGAGGACAGCCTCGTTGGTCTACAGAGCGAGTCCCAGGATAGCCAGGGTTACACAGAGAAACCCTGTCTCAAAAACAAAACAAGAAAAGAATCCAGGGTCCGATTTTGGTGCTTCCCAACCTTAGTGAATTTATATGAGTCGAGAGGGCCATCAGCAGAGAGGAGGAGGTACCCAGAGCCCAATGAGTAATGGATCAGGTCCTGGGGTTCCCCTGCTCAGAGCCTTGGCAGTTCTTAGAGGAAAATGTAGAAGTTTTGAGAAAGATCTGAGCTCCCAAAGAGACCCCCTCATACTACATCAAGATTTTTTTTTCCTGTAGATCCAGCCACTTCCCAGTCTGGGGTGAGGGGTGGAATGTCTCAGGAACTGGAATGAGGGCTCTCCCAAAAGTATCCTTGCCAGGGTATAGCCACGCCTCTACCTGCCTACTTGTACAAGAGGCCTTTGCCTGAGAGACAAGCCAGGTCCTTCAAGGCCCGCCAGCTTCCTGGGAAGAGATAAATAGACCTAGGAAAGAAAGGGGCCTGTCCTTCCATGATGGATCTACCCATAGGGAACTACCAGGTAGAGAAAGCACCCAAGGGTCTCCTGGCACCTGGCTGAGAATAAAAGATTCAGGGTCTGTTGCCTTCCCTACCGCATCCCCACCACCTCCCAGAGAGTACCCTGAGAAGCACCAAGGCTCAAACCTGTATGGAGAAAGCAAGAGAGAGAGATCTTGCTTTCTGGAGGCATCTGGAGATGCTGTGCCTAGCCCCAAAGCTGCCCTGTACTAGCCCCCAGGACCAATGCTCCAACAGGCCCCTCCCTGTCCTGGCTGGTCACACTGGCTCCCATGGGGTAGGTGGGGGTGAGAGCCTGTGAGAGGTGCCCACAGGCAGCCATATATGGCCAGGAGGCTTACGCTCAGGAGGAATGTTCTCCTGAGGGCAGAGCCTGACTCCAGCAGGGCCAAGTCTTCCTGAGCTGTCAGAGTGCTTCCCATGGTCCCTGGGGTCCTGGATGCAGCCCAGCAGGGAGCCACCCAACAGGACCGTGGGAGGATGGGGTCCTCAAATTCAAACTGTGTCAGATCTGCACTGGCAAAAACACAACAGGAGCCTACCCCTTCTCACACCCGTCAGACAGTTCTTCTCCTGGGCCTAGCAGCCTAAGAGCAGTCCCTCTATCCACCTGCTCCCCCCACCTCTCCTAACCCTAACCCTCCTCACTCAGGTCTCTCTGACTCTCTGGGTTGTTTTCTCAGGCTGCTTTCTGCCTCTCTGTCTTACCTCCATCTTTGTCTCTATTTCTTTCCGTCTCTATTATAGTTTCTGTCTCTCTCTCTGTCTTTGTTTCTTTGTCTTCATGTATCTATCTCTCTTTCTGTCTTTGTTTCTTTGTCTCCAAGTATCTATCTCTCTTTGTCTCTGTCTCTGTCTCTCTCTGTGTGTCTCTGTCTCTTTCTCTGCCCGCCCTCTTTCTCCATCTCTCTCCACCCCCCTGGCCACGGTCCAAACTCAGCAGCAGGGTCTGGTGTGGCCCTGGAAGGACTAGGTTGGGCAATGGGCCAGTTGGAAGGCACAAACACTCTGGACCCCCCAAGCTGACAGGATGCAGTTCCTGAAGCTGCCATAGGGCTGACCTTCTAGAAGCCTCTCAAGCCTACAAGTACCCCTACCCTGCCCTCAGGGCTCTACCCTCTGCCTTCTGGGAACCCCTCCTCACTTCTTTAGAAACACTGTATCTTTTCCCTAGCTGTGCCCTAAAATTACTTCCCACTTCAGCCCACTTCAGCCCACCTCAGAGCCCTCAGAATCCTTCTCAGAGCCACCTCAGAGCCCACCTCAGAGTCCTCCTTAGCCCACCTCAGAGCCCTCCTCAGAGTCCACCTCAGAGTCCACCTCAGAGCCCTCAGAATCCTTCTCAGAGCCACCTCAGAGCCCACCTCAGAGTCCTCCTTAGCCCACCTCAGAGCCCTCCTTAGAGTCCACCTCAGAGTCCACCTCAGAGCCCAATTCAGCCCTCCTCAGAGTCCACCTCAGCCCTTCTCAGAGCCCACCTCAGCCCTCCTCAGAGTCCACCTCAGCCCCTCCTCAGAGCCCACCTCAGCCCTCCTCAGAGTCCACCTCAGCCCTCCTCAGAGCCCAACTCAGCCCTCCTCAGAGTCCACCTCAGCCCTCCTCAGAGCCCACCTCAGAGCCCTCCTTAGCCCACCTCAGAGCCCTCCTCAGAGTCTACCTCAGAGCCCTCCTCAGAGCCCTCCTCAGAGTCTACCTCAGAGCCCATCTCAGAGCCCATCTCAGAGCCCTCCTCAGAGCCCACCTCAGCCCTCCTCAGAGTCCACCTCAGCCCTCCTCAAAACCCACCTCAGCCCTCCTCAGAGCCCACCTCAGAGCCCTCCCATGGTCTTAACTCGGCACCTCACTTGTGATATTGCAGGTGGCTCAAAGCCACTTCAGAGGGCTGATCATTCCAGGACACACAGATCCTGCCTCACACTGGCACAGATACCTTATGAATCTTATTCATAGGGATCATGGGGCACTGCGTTATCAGCAAGGCAGCCCCAGACCTTATTCCACCACTGAAGTGCTGTGCTGTCTCAGCTCTGGGAGAACAGTGAGCTGTCCCTGGGAGTCAGCTGGTGCTGCTGCCTGTCTCCTGTGGTCCCTAAGAAGCCTTAGCACCAACATCAGTGAGCAGCAAGTAACAGCCTGTAGTGTGACCGCCATTAGAAGTGGCAGTGCGAACTGGGGCTCACAAAGTCTGAACTGACAGAGAGCCTGCATGGGTCAGAGCTGGGTCCTCTGCACATATGTTATAGTTGTGTAGCTTGGTGTTCTTGTGGGGCTCCTAGCAATGGGAGTGGGGGTGTGTGTCTCTCTTGCCTGATTTTGGGACCCTTTCCTCCTACTGGGTTGCCTTGTTTAGTCTTAGTATGAGGCGATGTGCTCTGATCTTATTGCTATGTTTGATTGCTATCTCTGGGAGAAACAGGGGAGTGGATCTAGGGAAGAGGGGAGGTACGGGGAGGGGCTGTGAGGGGAGGAAGGAGGGGGAACTGTGGTCAGGATGTAATATATAAGAAGAATAAATTAAAAGGAAGTGACTGCCTGGTGGTGGTGGTGCACACCTTTAGTCCCAGCACTCTCTGTGAGTTCGAGGCCAGCCTGGTCTACAGAGTGTACAGAGTGCATTCTAGGATAGCCAGGCCTCGGGTGGCGTCGAGGGACACACCAGGGCTGATGGCGCAGGTGTGACCACCAGCATACAAAATCCATGTCAGTGTGAGGCCCTGACACAGGCTGGAAAACACAGGCAAACTCTGCCCGATGCCTGGGTGGCAAACTCCTCACAGACACAGAGTGTCTGAGAAGGGTCTCCTGAGAGCAGCAGCACTTTGAAAGACTTGCTGGGCATGGCTAGCATGCTGAGATCACTGGCCACAGTGGCTGAGTCATGGGTGTATCCAAGAAGAATGTGTAGGCTTTGCTTGTTAATAAACACTTTGTATATCTACATTAAAAATCCAAACCATGACAACAAAGAACAGATGACTCTGGGTCACTCAGCCCTGCACACAGGAGCCCATGAGGCCAGATGGTTCTGGGCGCCTAAGCACACAGATCAAACTGGCCTCATGACCCGTCCTTTCCATCATCTCTCAAAGTGACCTGGAGGCCATTCCTTTCCTGTGTAGATGGAGACAGAGCAGGCAGGTGAAAGACTTGCTGCTCATATGACGTCTTCGTGGTGGCCACCTGAGGCTTACAGGAATGGCCTTCACTCTGTGGCCCCTGAACGGGACCACGGGAGTGATAAGGAATGTCGTGAGGGGACAGTACACACAGCTGAGGGGCAGCGATGTTGACAGACTGGTGACAATGCTAGAATTAAACATAGTTACACTTGACCCCGTGGGGACTCCCAGACAACCTGTGAGTCACAGAATGTTCTGTACTTACGTCTACAGCAGCAGCAATCCCCACCACTGAGAGGAGAGAGGACCCAATGGCTGTCAGCCATGACCAGCACAGGAGAATGACTCCTACAGGATGAGAGAAAGACTTGCACGTCCACCTGCTTGCTGTCCAGACCTTGAAGGCCAGCTCTTTAAAGAGGCCGCCCAGAGGGCTGGAGATGGCTCAGTGGTTAAGAGCACTGACTGCTCTTCCAGAGGTCCTGAGTTCAAATCCCAGCAACCACATGGTGGCTCATAACCATCTGTACTCTTCTGGTGTGTCTGAAGAGAGCTACAGTGTACTTATATATAATAAATAAATAAATCTTTAAAAAAAAAAAAAAAAAAAAAGAGGCCGCCCAGAGTTAGATGTGGACAGCTCAGGACATGCTGTGGCCATGGCCCTCTTGGATGTCAAGAGGAAGCTCGGTTGTGCAAGCTCGATGATTGGATCTAGTCTTGGAGGCAACCGGGGGCCATGGAGGCAGGGTGGGTGCCTGGGGCCTATCAGTCTGTCTGTGGAGGCAGGGCCACATCCTGACAACTATGACCCCACAGGCCTCTGACAGCAGCTGGGCTCTGTCGACTCACACTAGAAGGCCTGTACCTTTTAGTTTAGGTTTTCAGTGAACCCAGGGTATCCAACCTTCAAGTTGGCACGGCCTGGAGAGACACTGTGGGACTCCCAGGAACTAAGAGCTGTGGGTCCTCCCTGACCTGTCTTCAGTTGGGATAACCATTCCAGGCTCCTGTGGGTGTCTAGAATCCAGCTGGAACACCCATCCCATCCCATACACAGGAGGGAGGCCCAGCATATGTCTTCTTGGGGTCTCTAGTGGTTCAAACTACCAAGCGATACCCAGATACTGTCATTGACTGCTGTCCCACTTGTTTAGTAAAAGCCTGGGGAAATCCAGTGTGAGCAGAAACTTTAGAGGGGACTTGGGGTGTCCAGCCAGTCAGGCAGACATTCCTACAGCTGGGTCCTACAGGCCATCTCTGGCCAGGCTGGGTGGTCTTCAGTTCAGGCCCGGCTATCTGGGAGCATGGGTTAGACTGTGAGGAGGTCACACCTGGAAACATAGCTATCCCCCTCCTTGTGTGGAACGGGGAGAGCTAAGATGGAGGCTCCACTCCAGATCTCTGTTTGCCCCAAGTTTCAACATTAGCAAAATATTTGTCCTATGACTCTTGTGTGGAAATACATTTCCAGGGAATGTAAACACATGGAAACTGAGAGGCTCCTGCTTGCGGAGGGAGGGTGTGCGGTGGGAGGGGGGTGACACGTCCCACTGGTAAGCGCAGGATTATTCCTTCCAGGGGTCCCAGCTGAGGGACCGTTCCTGTCCTCTGAGGGCTTCCTCTCAGCTGAAGAGGGCAGGGAGAACCACTGCCATCTCCTGACAGGAAGGCCCAGCTTTCTTGTCCATCTTAGCTCTAACAAGCCTTGCTGTACTATCAGGCTAGCATGGCCACCCCTGGGACCTTTGGACACAGTGGTAGACTGTGTTCCACCTCTGTCTCCATCTGCCTTGGGCCCTCTGGCCTAGTCCCAGAGCCACCTGTGTATGGAGCCAGGGGCCACTTATTAGCTCTCAGCAGGGTTTCGTGTGTATGGACCAATGGGACACTGTCACCTGGAGCAAGCTGCTCTAAAACCTGTTTCACAGAGAGCAGGCTACAGCGGAAAGGCCACCTATGGACTGCTGAAGAAGGTCATGTGACCCCAGACACCGGTGACTCTTCCCCACCAACCCACCCACCCTAACTTCCGCTCCACCCTGCCCACCAGGTTGGAAAAGGCCTGACCTAGTAGCCTGGCCTCTTTCCAGTCCTTTAGGCAGGGCGGGGACCCCTGCTGTCCTCAGTGAGGTTCAGCCCAGCTCCACTGAGCTGAGTCTGGGCGGAGGTTATCTGGGTCCCTCCTGATGCTGGCGCGGGCTGTGGGCCCCTGTCTCCACCAGGAATGCACAGAGCCCCCGCCCCTGCCCACCCAGGTGGAGGAATGCAGTGGGCCTCTTTCTGGAATTCCCCCAGGCCTGGCACCACTGGGAACTGAGCTCTGTCTCTGTGTACAATGGCACCAGTGCTCTCAGGTCTCGGCTCTCTGGGAAATGAGCAAGTCCACCGCTCTAAGAACTCTTCTCCAACACACACAGTATGTAGCTCCTCTATGGACCCACAGCTCTTTAAAACCCTCCAACCACCCACTGGTGGACTATAACTTTAACTCAGCCATTCTCAAACCCCTTTGTACCCACCCCCCCCACCCCTCCACCCCCCACCCCCACACACACACACATAGGACATCAGATGTTTACATTATGATCGCAACAGTAGCAAGTTACAATTACAAAGTAGCAAAGAGAATTATTACATGGTTGGACTCACCACAGCGTGAGGAACTGCATTAGAGGACTCCAGCTTTAGGGAGTTTGGGAACCACAGCTTTAACTTGATAGTAAATGTTGACTCCAAATTCAGGGTGCCCTGAGTTCCAACCCCAGCACCCCCAAAATGAAAACAAAAACCTGTCCAGTAGACCTTGTTGACTGACTGGGTTGGTCATAGATCCATAGTTTGTGTTCTATACCCTGTAGCTCCAAGCAGGCACCATGGCCTCTACACACGAGCCCTTTGCTTGACCCTGGTTGTGACAACCACAAATGTCTCTACATTGCCACTTGTCCTGTGGGAAAACTCTATGACTCTCCTGCCCTGCCCCTCACAGGCCTGAACAAACAGATACTTGTTGAGTACTTGTGGACTGAACAACCCAGAGCAGTGGAAACTATGGCTCAGGTGCCCCCTGGCACTGGAGCTGAGGATGGTGGCCAGACAGCAGGGGCTTCACAGAACCCCGGCCAGGGAGATGGTGGCGTAGGAGTGGGCCTGCAGGCTCAAGTCAAGCTCAACCCAGCTTCTTCTTGACCGGGTTTGGGGCAGGGCAGGTCAGCGGGTATCTATCCAGTCTTTGTTATACAGTGAAGAACACAGTGTCCAGTGGCTTTGTGGCCATCAGGTTCTCACGAATGGAATAGACAAAGTCCTCTCAGGGAGAAGCAGAAGGTAGTGGAGAGGCTGAGAGCAAGGGGGGTCCAGATAGATGCGTTTATGGACCAGGTGTTGGCTGCAGCTGCACAGCCAGGCTGTACTGCAGTGGCTAGCGGGCGTAGTTCATCCAGGGTCCCTGCTTTCCGGGAGGCTCTACCCTCAGGCACTGGCAATAGAAGGCTTATGAAACGCTTGGTCCACTGTTGCTAAGGACTCAGGGCAGCCTTCAACCCCGCTGAGGTGCCTGCGGGCCCCTGCTGTGGGCAGCCTCAGGAGGACACAGCACAGGAGAGTTTCAAATCTTCCTTCAGGGCCTTGACTCTCTGGAAGCTTTTCCTTGAGTTCTGAGAACATTCCAGAAGGACTATAAAGCTGTTGGAAGAGAGAAAAGCCTCCAGGAGATATGGCGCCAGGCTCAGAGAGGCAAGCCCAGGCAACTCACCTGGGCAGGAATTTGGATTCTGTCCCTTTCTACCCGCAGACCTTGGCCTCAGGGCTTGTTTTGACAGCTACCAACACACCCAGATGACAGTTCCTCTTTGATAGGATGGGCCCTGGGGAGGTGGGTATGGTTCCTCTGCAGTCCACCCAGGCTTCCCACCTGGGCAGCTCATCCCCCAAATTCTGAACCCCCCACCCCAACACTGCTGTAAGCTGAGCACGCCTGGGCTTCTGACTCCGTAGGACTGACCTCCTCCAACTTAGCCTCGTTTTCCTGATCTGTAAAGTGGGAACTAACTGATACTTTCTCCAGACTTCTAGGAAAGAATATTCTCAGGGTGGCACAGTGACACACCGAGAGAAAGTAAGGCTCTTTCTGAGATTTCTCAGGGAGTGCTGTGCCACAGGCTGGCACAATCCTGACTGGCAAGCTTGCTGGGTCACAGAGTTCACTTCGATTTTATTCTAAGGCGAGTGGTGACTGCAGCTCATTTTTATGGGCTTGACCGCACAATCTAACTCAACTGACTAACTCTTGATGGGCACAACAGGGAAGGTGGTCGTCTCAGAAATGTTTAGGGTTGAGCAAATAGGAATTACAAAAAGGTTTTGATAGGTGGGGAGCGTTTATGGAATATTGCCCCTTGGGTGTCTAGCCATCTGTTACAGAAAACAAAAACACAAACAAGAGAAATGGGGCTGGAGAGATGACTCAGTGGTTAAGATCACTTACTGCTAGGGGTTGGGGATTTAGCTCAGCGGTAGAGCGCTTGCCTAGTGAGCGCAAGGCCCTGGGTTGGTCCCCAGCTCCGGAAAAAAAAAAAAAAAAAAAAAAAAAAAAAAAAAAGATCACTTTTGTTGACTGCTCTTCCAGAGGTCCTGAGTTCAGATCCCAGCAACCACACGGTGGCTCACAACCATCTGTAATGGGATCTGATGCCCTCTTCTGGTGTGTCTAGAGACAGCTACAGTGTACTTATATATAATAAATAAATCTTAAAAATAAAAAAGGTTTTAAAACAAAACCCTTTCTCTTGGAACCATCAGGACCTCCCCTATGGTGCCACATGGGCCTACACTCAAATAAACATGTGGAGCTGGGTATGATGGCACACCTTTCATCCAGCACTAGGAAGGCAGCTGTCAGAGTTTCAGGCCAACCTGGTCTATACAGATCGAGTTCCAGGACACCCAAGGCCACACAGAGAAATCTTGTCTCAAAAATTAATTAATTAATTAATTAATTAAAGGTGGTTGACAAAGCAAACTTTACTTTTGCACAGAAGGGTGTGTAGCTGAGAAAAGCTGGAAACCAAGCACAAGCAGCCCCAAATGGTGTCGGTCTTTTATCCTTACCTCAAAGGGCACTTGGCTATTCCTCTATGGCTAAATTCAGCCTCACAATGTAAACCTGATGGGCTAGCTTAAAAACTAGGAACAAAGGAAATCAAAGGGGTAAAGAGAGAAGGGAGAGGTTTTTAAATTGTTCTTTTTAAGATTTGTTTACTTATTTTATGTGAGTACACTGTAGCTGTTTATATACACCAAAAAAGGGCATCAGATCTCATTACAGATGGTTGTGAACCACCGTGTCGTTGCTGGGAACTGAACTCAGGACCTCTGGAAGAGCAGTCAGTGCTCTTAACCACTGAGCCATCTCTCCAGCCCTGTAATTATTATTTTATGTGTTTCACCTGTATGTATGTCTGGGAACCATTTGCATGCCTGGGACTCACGGAGGCCAGAAGAGGGCACCAATCTCATGGACGTGCAGCTAAAGACCCTGTGGGTGCTAAAAACTAAACCCAGGTCCTCTGGAAAAGCAGCCAATACTCTTAACCGCTGAGCCATCCCTCCAGCCTGAAGGGGTAAAAATTTAACAGATAAGCACTCAAGGAAGTTGTGTCGATGAGTCAGGGTGTCAGACGTAAGGACATTCCAAGAAGTAGATTACATCTGAGTGAACAAGCACGTAGTCCTTGACAAATTAACAAAAAAGGAGGACCTGAGAGGAAACAGGCATACAACTTCTAAACATGTTTGAAATGTTAAAAATGATTATCTCTTACACACACACACACACACACACACACACACACACACACACACACACTTGTCCGTGTCTCGGTTATATATTCTCTTCTTCAGATTCTGTTCAGAGGCTCTGGGCCTCTGCCCTGAACATCGAAAGGAGGGGCTGTGTGGGTACTGGGTGGAGGCTGCTTGGCACTGGCTGTCCCTGTAAGCCTTCGGACTAGACCTCCAGCACAAGGCTGTCTATGACAACCTCCTGCAATCATGACTCAACTCTTATAATTATAGATGCTGATTATAAGATTATAATTGTAGATTTATATACTGAGGTCATCGCTCCATTATCCAAGCCATTGTGCCATGAAGTTACTAAAGGAGCCATCTATCTCTTCCTACATTTTTGGCTAGTTCGTTGGTGAGAGAGAACATCAAGACCCTGGAGAACCATGGTGACATCCCATAGGGAACAACACTGTTGGGAATGAACGAGAAGCACTGCCTTCCTCACACAGACTCTGCCTTTCCCAGCTAATATCTTGTTAATCCTGAGCCATTTCCTTAGCATTAAGTTGCTAACCTATTCCCTGTGGTCACCTCTTCAACAGATTGCCCGACACTAAACGCCATTGCATTGCCCACGGGAGTCAGTCGTTCTTCCCACCCAGAGAAGCATGAGATGCAACTATAAAGGACTGGAAACAACATGGCTCTTTGCTCCAGCCCCTCAGCCTTGCAAGAGGAACATCACACAGTGCATGTTATTTGAACTGAAAGACCACCCCAAGGGAAGGGGACTATTTAAGTATTGGGTCGTCCAGTTGCATATAAATAATAACCATGTTTTATCAAGTGTATAGACTGAGTATTTTTATCCATTCCAATCAGGCATTTGTGTCTCTGCATCCTATTTCAGTTGTAAAGGTCTGTCTTAAGTCTTGGACTTGTGGGGCTGGAGAGATGGCTCAGCGGTTAAGAGCTCCAACTGCTCTTCCAGAGGTCCTGAGTTCAATTCCCAGCAACCACAAGGTGGCTCACAACCATCTGTAATGAGATCTGGTGTGTCTGAAGACAGCTACAGTGTACTTGTATAAAAAAAAAAGTCTTGGGCTTCCATGATGGCTAGCTGGGGACATTGGTCAATGGCAGATAATTTGGGGGTCTAAGTGATGGGAAATTAGGAACAGGTTTGGACTTGAGTAAGGACATGACTTAAAGATTTGTTAGTTGGGGGCTGGAGAGATGGCTCAGCGGTTAAGAGCACCGACTGCTCTTCCCGAGGTCCTGAGTTCAATTCCCAGCAACCACATGGTGGCTCACAACCATCTGTAATGGGGTTGGGTGTGTCTGAAGACAGCTACAGTGTACTCGTATACATTAAATAAATAAATAAATCTTTAAAAAAAAAAAAAAAAGATTTGTTAGTTGGGGTTGGGGATTTGGCTCAGTGGTAGAGTGCTTGCCTAGGAAGCGCAAGGCCCTGGGTTCGGTCCCCAGCTCCGAAAAAAAGAATTAAAAAAAAAAAAAAAAGATTTGTTAGAAGTGATCTGGGGCAGGTGATCTCTCCTTTACCTGTTTTAGAGTAGGTTTCCCTATGGGCTCTACTCCTCTTACATCTGCCCAAGTCCCTAAGGTCTGAATATTGAGGATTCTTGACGCGGGACTTACTGTTATGATGCATTATGGGTGACAGTGTCAATGCTGACCTTTTGGAGTGGTGGGTGTGTTCATTATCTGTAACTCTTCCATTAGGTCTTTCATAGCACATGCGGAGGGTGGGTTGTAAGTCCATCCCTAATCCTGAGTGGTCTACTGAGTGTCATTCCAGTCACTATGGGCTCACAGCACTGTGTTTTATTTGGTTTCCTGAGTTCTGAAGAAACAAAGGTACTTACTTAACCATCCCAGAGAGCTATCTTTCACTTTACGTGTTCCCACAGGGCATCACCAAGCATGCATCAAACTGGATAGACAGAAGTATGTTGGCTGTGGTTACATGGTTAATAGTATTAATAGTAAAAAATACGATCTGTTGGGGCTGGAGAGATGGCTCAGCTGTTAACAGCACTGACTGCTTTTCCAGAGGTCCTGAGTTCAAATCTCAGCAACCACATGGTGGCTCACAACCATCTGTAATGAGATCTGATGACCTCTTCTGGGCACATCTGAAGACAGCGACGGTGTACTTATATACAATAAATAAATGAATCTTAAAAAAAAAAAATGCTATCCATTGCCTGCATTAGAAGCAAGAGTGTCACTAAAGTCTTTTTAAAGTGAGCCTGTGACAAGAAATTAATAGGTTTGCCTTTTGAAGTATCCAGAGTTATAAATAGTCTCAGATAGTTAGGGCTGCAAGAGAGGAACAGGAACATGTGACCTACATGACTATGGCAAACGCGACACCTAGGCACAGGACTGCGTGTTGAGACGTCACAGGATGAGAATGTAGGGTAGCTAAGTAAGGGGTGTTGAATATTTCCTGAGGATTGGTCTTTTTTTTTTTTTAAGATTTATTCATTTATTATATATAAGTACACTGTAGCTGTCTTCAGATACACCAGAAGAGGGCATCGGATCTCTTTACAGATGGTTGTGAGCCACCATGTGGTTGCTGGGATTTGAACTCAGGACCTCTGGAAGAGTAGTCGGGTGCTCTTAACCGTTGAGCCGTCTCTCTAGCCCCTGAGGGTTGGTCTTAAAGACAGCTCTGGTGCTTCCTGAACGTTCAGATGAGTTTGGCCAGACTTGGTAGACATCTCTTTGACTGCAGGTCACTTCTTGGTCTGAGTGTATGTTCCTAGACCCTTTGGGCAGTGTGTGGCTTAGTCAGGTCCTACACAGAGGGTTTGATTTCCTTCTCTCCAGAATTTGATCAGTACACAGTTACCCAGCTTGTGCTTTGGGCAGGAAACTTGAATGGTGGTGCCTGGGCTAATAGCCCCTGCTACCCAAGAGAGTATAGAGTAGAAGACAGCCCAAGGTGATGGTCCCTGAGAAACTGGCTCTTGGCTTTAAAGGTTGTGGACCTCCGGTAGGATTCAGAGGGATAAATGGTAGACCATCTAGTGTGGTGACAGGTCCATGTCCCTTCAAGAGCCAGTCCTAATTTTTAGGAGGGCAATGGGGAGACATTTTGTCAGGGTAATTTTGTTTCAAGTATTGGTTTGGCCCGATGCTTTTTAGAGCTTGATTCATCCTTTCTCTTTGTGGCGGTCTCAATAAGAATGTCCTCCGGTTGGTGCCCAAGGTACTGAGAGCCGGGCGTAGGCGTTTAAGAAAAAACACATACTCGGGTCATTCATGTCAGGAGAATGCAAAATCTTTTGCTTTATTTACCAAATATATACCCCAAGTACACGGGGTGGAAAATTCCAGGAAGCACAGTGGGAAAAAAAGGCTTACATCCTCAGGAACAAAGAAAGAGGAACAAAAGACAGGAACCAATTATCACCCAGGTGTACCTCTCAAGTGTGTCTCTTCAGGGCCAGGGCGTTCCTTTGTTAGGAACAAAAGGCTTCTATGTGCATCAGCAGGGCTTCAGCAGGGGTCAAACACTGTAGGGGACCCAGGAGGATCCGACATCCCCCATAAACCCATATGTTTGAATGTTTAGTCAGAGAGAGTGGCACTCTTTGAGAAGGATTAGGGGGTGTGGCTTTGTTGATGGAAGTGTGTCACTGGGTGAGCTTACAGATGAGGATGTAGCTCTCAACTACCGCTCCAGTGCCACGTCTGCCTGCGTGCTGCCATGCTCCGCCGTGATAACCGACTAAACCTCTGACACTGTAAACAAGTTAGTGCTTTCTCTTACAAGAGTTGTCTTGGCTGTGGCTTTATCTTTGCAACAATAGAACAGCAACTAAGACTGTCCTCAATCAGAGGAGAGGAGGGTCCCAGGGAGTATGGTGGCCCCAAAGCATTTCAAGGGCCTGGGTGAATCTTCTGACCAAGGCTGTGGTCCAATGGCTCTTGTCTGAGTCGCTTATTCCAAACCTAGAATTTACTTTCTAGGCGTATTTTGGTTACATTATCAAGAGCGGCCCCAGATATAGTAGAGAAATAACCTCATCCTAGTAAGTTAAGTGATCGGCTATTACAACATCTCAACTGTGCTGCTTTCGGCATTTCCATATGGACAGTGGCCTACGCACTCTGAAGAAGGCTTCACCCCTGGGTTCCCCTCCAGAAGGTTGAGGTGTTGCAGCTTGCTTAATTAGTTTTGAACAACTAAAGCATCCTTGCTATGGTCTAAAGGCTAAATACCCATGAATTCTAAGGTGGCGTCGCACACATGGGGGTCTTAAGTGACTATGTACATGATGTAATAATTCACATACATGGGGCTTAAGCTGCATCTTCTGTCTGGGTAAAAGGCGTTTCCTGTCTTTTCTCTTTTTTTTTTTTTTAAGTTTTTTTCTTTTTTTTCGGAGCTGGGGACCAACCAGGCCTTGCGTTTGCTAGGCAAGCGCTCTACCACTGAGCTAAATCCCCAACCCCTAAGTTTTTGTTTTTGTTTTTTTTTTTTTAAGAATTATTTATTTTATGTCTGTGGGTATACTGTAGACACTTCAGACAAACCAGAGAGGGCATCAGATCCCAATATAGATGGTTGTGAGCCACCATGTGGGTGCTGGGAATTGAACTCAGGACCTCTGGGAGAGCAGACCACTCTTAACCGCTGAACCCTCTCTCCACCTCCCACCCCAGAAAAAAAAAAAGTCCATGGAGCCAGGACTTACAGGCAGTTGTGGGTGCTGGAAATTGAGCTTGTGTTTTCTGCAAGAGCAGTAAGTGTTCTTAACCACCGAGCCATCTCTCTAAAAACCCCTCCCCCATCCTTTGGAGGGCCTCCCTTGTTTTACCATTGCCCCCTTAGCAAAGTCAGCTGCCAGATTCTTCCTCTTGATTTCAGGAGTTTGTTCCTCAGGGAGCCCAGGGTCATGCCTTGCTGCAATTTCTTTAGGCAGCATTAAGACCCAGAGGTCCTGTGCTGGAGAGATGGCTCAGCAGTTAAGAGCGCTGACTGCTCTTCCAGAGGTCCTGAGTTCAATTCCCAGCACTGGTGGCTCACAACCATCTGTAATGAGATCAGATGCCCTCTTCTGGTGTGTCTGAAGACAGCTACAGTGTACTCATATAAATAAAACGAATAAATCTAAAAAGAAAAGAAGATATCTATAGTCTGAGTGGTAAGTTCCTGTGGACAAGACAGCCTTCCTGTCAGTTATACCCTGTGAGTCCAGATCTCACCAAACCTGTGCTACACCAAAGGTTTATTTAGAATCAGAGTCAAAGCCCAGTTTAAAGCACACAGTTACCTGGCACTCTCCTTACATTGTATGTGTGTGTTATGTGTACTGTGTGTGTTGTGTGTAGTGTGTGTATTGTATGTTGTATGAATGCTTTGCCTTGCATGGATGTTTGTTCACCATGTGTGTGCCTGGACTCTGTGGCACTCAGAAGAAGAATACCAAATCCTCTGGATCAGAAGTTAAAGGTGGCTGTGAGGTATTGTGAGGGTGGCAGGAATTGAACCTGGGTCCTCTGCAAGAGGCTCTTAACCACTGAGCCATCTCTCTAGTCCCCACTCCAAGTCCAATCTGAAAGTGAGTTTCTCTTACGTCAGCTGGGACCTCATCTTGATATTCTATGCTGTCCAAACAATGCAATTAATATAGGTTAAGGCTGCACTCAGGGACTGGTCAGAATCAAGTAATCTCTATAATGATGGCTCTGTACCACAAGATCTGCGAGTCGGTGCCATCTCCCCACCCTTTGGTTTTTCACTTTGGCCTGTTAAAAGAATGGTGGCTGTCACCCACTGGATACATTTGGCCAGTCCAGAGTAATGGTGTGAGTACTTTGGGTGGTGTGCAAAGTACTTAGGTCGGTGTCGGTGTCCTCTGTTCTTGTGTCAGGACACCAAGTCCTGTCCTTTTATTAGTACTGATAAATAAATGAAATAGCCTTTCTAAGTACAGTAGGGCTAACACTAATACAAGGCAATAGGGCTGCTGCTGCCTCCTCCCCCTCCTCCTCCCCCTCCTCCCTTTCTTACTCCTCCTTCTCCCCCTTTTCCGTTTTTCCTTCCTCCTCTTCCTCCTTTTCCTCCTCCTCCTTTTCCTCTTCTTACTTTTGGTTTTTGAGACAGGATTTCTCTGTATAGCCCTGGCTATCTTAGAGCTTACTCTGTAGACCAGGATGGCCTTGAACTTAGAGATCCCTTTGCCTCTCCCGAGTGCTGAAATTAAAGGTGTGCACCCCCACCTGGCTTCAACAAGGATTCTTCGATGTTCTCTACTAACCTAGTTTCTCCTGGTTTCCAAGATGAGGCATCTGGTTCTTCTAGTTGTCTCTGACTTCATCACGTGAGTAGCACGTTCACAAACCCAATCCCTCCCTTTCTAGGAGACCTTTGCTAACATCAGTTGAAAAAGGGTCTCAGGTTGTTGGGGTCATATTTCTTGGTGACCCAGAATGGGAGATTCTCAATTTCCCTCTCATGTTTGACCACCTGAGGCCAGTGTTTGTTGAGTCTGACACAGGGTCTGTCGGAGTTGAAGGGTTTCAGACAATTGAGGAAGAGGAGAGGGAGCAGCAGTGGCTGCATCAGGGGGATCCAAGGTGTCAAGAATCCTGTCTGGGTTGGAGCGGGGTGGGGAACAAGCAAGCAATGGGGCTCATTTATACTCTCACATATCTGATCAGTTTCTATGGGAGTAGAGTTAGGGAACCTTTCCTCCAGCATTGAGCATACTGAGTTCCCTCTTGGGACACAGGGCATTTTTGAATGTACTTGCTCAATGAAAGGCTGGCAGGCCTAGTCCTCAGCTGAGCTGAAGTGGGGCTAAAATACTGAGGGTTTGAAGATCGGCTCTTGGGTCCAGGAACAGCAGCAGCAGGAGACTTTTGACATTTGCTGTGCCTTGAGTGTGGGTGTTTTCTGCTCAGTATTTAAGCACACACGAGCTTCAAAGAGCTACTCGGGGAAGTTGTACTCCGCCATTCCCTAGTTTCAGTCACCCATTCCTATGGAGGTTTCTTACACTCTCGTAGTTGATGACAGGTTTCTTGTACCCCAATTCTGAATGCTTGGTCTCTAACTGATGCCTTATGGGGCACTTTTCTGTGTTTGGCGCTTTTTTTTTTTTTTTTTAAAGACCTGTTTATTATATATGAGTACACTGTAGCTGTCTCCAGACACACCAGAAGAGGGCATCAGATCCCATTACAGATGGTTGTGAGCCACCATGTGGTTGCTGGGATTTGAACTCAGGACCCCTGGAAGAGCAATCAGTGCTCCTAAACACTGAGCCATCTCTCCAGCCCATATTTGGTGTTTCTTAGCAATGGCCATGTTGGCATAAAGTATGAGGTCCAAAGGGACAGCCAGGAGGCTGGAGTCACCAGGACACCCATGGGACTTCAGGCTGGGCTCCACACTCAGCCTTCAGGATGACCCAGCCACCATGGAGCACTACAGTCTCTCTTACTTTGTTCTATGCACAGAGTTTAAGTCACTACAGCTCTTGCTCGTGTCCTTCCTTGCACGGTTGAGAACCTGGTTCTCGTCTCCTTAAAAGAGTAAAATGTAGGGGCGGGAGGGGTGGCTCAGTGGTTAAGAACACTGGTTGTTCTTCCAGAGGTCCTGAGTTCAATTCCCAGGAACCACATGGTGGCTCACAACGGTCTGTAATGGGGATCTGATTGATAAACAAATTAAATAGCTTATGCTGGACGTGGTGGCTCACACTTTTAATTCTAGCACTTAGGAAGCAGAGGCAGGTGGATCTCTATGAGTTCCAGGCCAGCTTGCTCTACACAGCAATTTCCAAAGATCCTACCAGGATCTTTGGAAATCTTTTTTGATCCTACTCAAAAAAGAGTAAGTAAGTGGTGTGTGCTCGAATGCCTGTAGAAATCAGAAGAGAGTGTTGGATTCCTTGAATATGGAATTCTGGGTGGTTGTGGGTCACTGTGTGGGTGCTGAAAATCAAACCCATGTCCTCTAGAAGAGCAGCAAGCTCTTAAACTCTGGGCCGTCTTTCTAGATTTCAGTCTTGGGATTGTTTCTTCACTAGCCGGGGAGTACTAAAGACTCCAATTATCACTCAGCAGGGCTGTGATGCACACTTGATCCCCGCACTCACGTGGCAGAGGCAGGCAGATCTCCATGAGTTCAAGGTCGAGCCTAGTCTACAGAGTGAGTTCCAGGATAGCTGAGGCTAAATAGAGAAACCCTATCTTGAAAAAACAAAAACCACCTTGCCCCCGAAAGAAAGAAATTACCACTCAAATCAGGGGTCACAGCTCAGCAAGAGAAACGTCACTCGTGGGCGAAAGAGTAAGTATCTCCCAAAAGCTGGAAGACAAAAGCATACCCTCGAAACCGGCTATGGCTGCCCCTCACTGACTGAGACTCGGCCTCACAATATTAGCCAAGTTGAAAACTGTCAGTAAAGGAGAGAGACAAGGTACAAGGAGAGAGTGGTATGTTAAGTTAACCATTCCAGGAAGTTGTGTCAGGGAATCAGGGTGTCAGACATACGGACATTCCAAGAAGTAGATTACATCTGAGGGAACAAACACGCAGTCCTTGACTCGAGAGCCAAGGGGGAGGACCTGAGAGGAACCAGGCGCACGACTACTAAACTTGTTTGATAGAAAAGATTAAGTCGCTCACACCACTGGGGGATGTTCCGGGGGGGCCGGGGGGGGGGGGGGGGGGGGGGGGGGGGGGGGGGGGGGGGGTTGGGGGGGGGACGGGCAGGCCCCCCCCCCCCCGCTCTTCCCTGCGCCTGCGCGCGCTGCTTCTGTCTCCAAGGGAAGACCTGGAGGTGGAGACAGTCCAGAGACGAGCCAGCCCTGGACTTCACATTCATCTGTACCTGGGAACAGAGATACCCAGAGTCAGGGCTATCTGTACCTGGGTTCAGAAGTCAGCCCGGAGGCTGGCATGACTTGGGACTTGATGGCTTTGTTCCCTTTGCCCTGACTGTGCGCCTTGGTTGGAGGGAGTTATTAGCTGTCTTCAGACCTAGTGGATGCTGGGTGGATGCAAAGAGCTGGGTACCCAGCTCCTCCTGACCCCAGACATCGGGACTGACTCTCTGTTGGCACTGCCTGATGGGGCCGGCCTCACTTGAGCCCTGTGTGCCTAGGGTTATATGACTGTCTGTGTGCTGTAGACCACAGCTGGGAATACAAAGACAGTCCCATGCTCTACATGGTGTGAGTGGTCGACGTCAGATAAGACAGTTCACACTCCCTACATTGTGTGAGCAGTCAAGATCACATAAGACACATGGGGTACACTGGGGCACAGCAGGTGTAATCCTGTTCTCAGGGAAGAGGCCCAGGGCTCTTCAGGAACCCTAACAAGATTGCCTTGCAGAAGTAGCTTGAGTTCTGAGATTCTGCAGGAAGGCATCTGCCTAACGGTGTCTGAAGTTTGGGGTCTTCACTTGGCCTCTGACCCCATTCTCACCCTAGAGATCTTACAAGAGGTTCTTCTGTCCACAGGTGATGCATGACTTGGGGTGAAGGGGTTTAGCTAGCCTGGAAGCAAAGCAGAACCACATAGGCATGCCCTTGTTCCAGAATGGTTCTTGGATGCCCCCCAGTGGCGACTCGGAACAGTACAGGGGGATGTGAGGCGACCTTTCAGGATGGTGCCTGCAGTGAGCATTTTCCTCTCCTTGGGGGCTTGAGGATAAAGAAACTCACTGTGGCTCCTCCAGTGGGGGTACTCACTTCTTTGTTTTGGGGGTCTTGAATTTTGTGCATTGAATTATTTTATAGAAAAGGTCACCCAGATCTCATGGGCCCTGAAGGTGGGGTTGCAATTCTATACTGGGGTGCTGGAGAGGTGGAGACAGATGAAACCCTGGGATTCACTGGCTAAATCAGCTGATACAGACTAATGAGAGACTGTCTCAACAACACCCAGAACTGACCTCTGGCCTCCCATCTGTGAGTGTTCGTGTGTGTGTGTGTGTGTGTGTGTGTGTGTGTGAGTATGTGTAGGCCAGAGTGTGTGTGTATGGGTTGGAGATGTGTGTGGGAGTGTGTACAGGCCAGAGGTGTGTGTGTGTATGTGTGTGTGTGTGTGTGTGTGTGTGTGTATGTTATATATAGGCCAGAGGTGTGTGTGTGTATGTGTGTGTGTGTGTATGTGTATGGTATATGCATATGTATAGGCCAGAGGTATGTGTATGTGAGAGTGTACACAGGCCATGTGTGTGTGTGTGTATACAGATCAGAGGTCAGTGTTTTTTTCCAACCCTTTTGAGACAAAGCCTCCTGCTGGACCCAGAATGTGCTGATCACTAGATTACTAGATTGGCTGGCCAGCAAACTGCAGGAACTCTGTCTCTGCCTCTGGGTCCTTGGCATTACAGATATGTGTGTGCATTGTCATTCCTGGCTTCTAGGGATTGACACAGGCCCTCACGCTTGTGCAAAAAGCATTTTGCTGATCTTCCTGGTGTCACCTTCCACCCTCACCAGTTAATTAATGAGACAGGATCTCACTATGCAGGCCTGTTTGGCCTGGAACTCACTATATAAACTAGACAGGCCTTGAACTCACAAAGATCCACTTGCACCTGATCGCTGAGGGCTGGGATTAAAGATATGTGTCACCACTCCTGGCTTCCTTTTTTTTTTTTTTCGGAGCTGGGGACCGAGCCCAGGGCCTTGTGCTTGCTAGGCAAGCGCTCTACCACTGAGCTAAATCCCCAACCCCTAGTCTGGGAAACTTAAGTGAGATGCTGTCTCAAAATGAAAAGCAAAGTAGGGGCTGTGGGTGGGTGGAGAGCTATCCCAGGTTAAGAGAGCTTCCCAGAGGACCTGCTTGTAACTCCAGCTCCAGGGGAGTCAGCTCCTTCTGGCCTCAGTGGGTTACAACACACACATACACACCACACTCACACACTCACACACGCGAAGCCCATCCCCCCATATCATATCCAGGTCACAGGTGTGCCCTCCTTTTCTGATGTAGTCAAGCTGATAACGGAGAGCAGTCATCACAATTTGGGCGAAGTTATGTAATCAATTATGAGATACTCATTTCTGTTTGCTTTTTGGAAACAGGGTCTCACCAGATACTCTGGTGTCCTAGAACTCCTTGTGTAGACGAGGCTGGCCTTGAACTATTCCGCCTCCAGAGAGCTGGGATCAGAGGCATACACCGACAATGTCTGGCCACTTGCAAGTTTGTTATTTTTTTTTTTTTTTTATCAAATTTGAAAATTTTTTTTTTTTTTTTTTTTTTCCGGAGCTGGGGACCGAACCCAGGGCCTTGCGCTTCCCAGGCAAGCGCTCTACCACTGAGCCAAATCCCCAACCCCTGAAAATTCTTTAGATACTGTTTATCCATATAGTTTTGTCTCCTGCCTCCTCTCCTCTGGGATTCAAATTACATATGCATTGTGTTCCTTTTAACAGGCTCTGACTTCCCTCAGGCTTTTTTTTTTTCCTTTCTTTTCTTTTTTTAAAGATTTGTTTTATGTAAATACACTGTCTTCAGACACACCAGAAGAGGGCATCGGATCCCATTACAGATGGTTGTGAGCCACCATGTGGTTGCTGGGAATTGAACTCAGGACCTCTGGAAGAGCAGTCAGTGCTCTTAACAGCTGAGCCCTCTCTCCAGCCCTCTCTCATGCTTTCTAATTTGATTTTTTTTTTTTTTGAGATAGGGTTTCACTCTATAGCCCAGGCTGTCCTTGAACTTGCAGCAATCCTTTTCTGTCTCAAAAACTGAAGTGCTGTGATTAGAGGCATGAACTGTCATGCTTTACTCATGCTTCTCTACCGTTTAAAGCTCACAGGTGAGGTTGGAGAGATGGCTCAGAGGTTAAGAGCACTGATTGCTCTTCCAGAGGTCCTGAGTTCAAATCCCAGCAACCACATGGTGGCTCAAAGCCATCTGTAATGGGATCTGATGCCCTCTTCTGGTGTCTGAGACAGCTACAGTGTACTCACATACATAAAAAGTCAATAAATCTTTTTCTGAGCTTTCTTACTCATTCAGATTTTTTTGAGACAAGGTCCTACTTTGCAGCCTAAGATCGAACTCTTGATCCTCCTGCCCACACCTCCCTAGTGTGGAGATGCAGGCATGCAGTGTCCTTCCTCTTCCAAAGGTCTGGAGCAGATGGTGTCTGCTAATTCTAGCATCTGAGTTGAGTTCTGGATCGATGTCTTTCTCTCACTGGTGACTGTATTCCTTTGCTGTTTAATCTGGCAGTCGTTGAGTGGACGCCAGATGATGTGAATTTTCGTTGTTATGGGCTTTTTACCTTTCTGAACTTTCTGTCCAGCACTATGTGTACTCAGCGTTTCTACTTGAATCCAGTCCCTGCTCTTTCTACGACTGCTGAATTTGCCGAGTGGAGTCTACTTCAGGTTTCTGGGTTTCCCTTTGGTCATGGTCTCCTTCCTGGCACACCTGCTGCTTCATCTCTGACCACTAAGGAGGCCAACTCAACATACACGGATGGAGCCAGACCAGCTGCAGATCTCAAAACTAAGACAAAGGGGTTGGAGATTTGGCTCAGTGGCAGAGCGCTTGCCTAGCAAGCGCAAGGCCCTGGGTTCGATCCCCAGCTCCGAAAAAAAAAACTAGGAAAAAAAAACCAAACAATCTTATTGCCTATACAAAAGGTCATTTTCCTAGAGTCAGTGGCTCTGGTGTTCTCACTTTTTTTTTTTTTTTTTAAGATTTATTTATTTATTATATATAAATACACTGTAGCTGTCTTCAGACACACCAGAAGAGGGCATCAGATCGCATTACAGATGGTTGTGAGCCACCATGTGGTTGCTGGGATTTGAACTCAGGACTTCTGGAAGAGCAGTTGGTACTCTTAACCTCTGAGCCATCTCTCCAGCCCCCGTGTTCTCACTTCTGACACACGATAAGGATCTAGCACAAACTCCAGACGCAATGCAGGAAAGGAGTCTGGACAGCTTGAACATGGCAAACATTGCTCTGGCAGCCTCCCCTCCCCCTTCCCTCTGCCTTGCTAAAACCCGACAGACTCCATTCCTAAAGCTAGCCACCATGGACTATCCCTTATTTGGCCACTTCCTTCTCTTGAGGCTGACTACCAAGGTCCGGCTATCAAAAGCTCGCTTTGGTTCACTTAACTATCCAATCAATATACACCACCGTGTCCTAGCCCATTCTAACACAGAACTCCCCCTTTTCACTTATTAAAAGTTACACCTGCAAGGTCATTTGTTGGTGTTTTTCTGTCCGAGTCAGAAAGCAGCCACTTTTAACTTTTCTTTCCCCCACTTAAAAAAGCATCTCTCGGGCTGGGGATTTAGCTCAGTGGTAGAGCGCTTGCCTAGGAAGCACAAGGCCCTGCGTTCGATCCCCAGCTCCGAAAAAAAAGAACCAAAAAAAAAAAAAAAAAAAAAAAAAAAAAGCATCTCTCTGTGAGAACAGGTGTTTGGGTGTGGTTTGTGCCTAATCTGAAAAAGAACCTCTGCTGCGCGGGGAATCTTAATGCATACATGACTACTTGCTTTCCAGGTTTGTGGAGGGCCAAACCCGTGACAGTCCTGGAAGGTGATCACCAACTCAGGGTGCAGGGAGATTCTCCCCAAGACTATGTAACTGGGTGTATACAAATAGATGACATCGGGCATACAGTTCTACAGTAGCCTCATCAACAAGGGGCTTACTGCACACTCTGGTGACTACGGTCTGGGAGCTTTCTTTTTTGGGGGGCAGGAACTATGTAGACTAGAATGGCCTCAGATATCACCTGCCTCGGCAGCCCGAATGCTGAGATTAAAGGCGTGCACTCTCAGGCCAGACTCACTTCCCTAGGCTTGTGGACCGCGTGGTGGCTGGAACCAGACGAGAAGGGGAAGGTCTGGGGAGAGGAGCGGAGCCTGGGGTGAGGAGGGGCAGGACAGCAAGGACGCAGTTCAGTTCTCAGGATGGGTAGGGGGTTCTTGAAGAAAATGAAGGTGCAGCGGAAGGCCAGCGGTCCAGCTCATTTGACACGACATCAGTTTCCCCTTCCAAGGATTGTGCTTCCGTCCCGGCCTCCCCCCGCAGTCCACGCTCGGCTGTTCCTCTCCGAGGCTCTGGCGGCGGCTTCCCGGAAGCGCCCAGATCTGTGCTGTCCGCGTTCCAGCACAACTACCTGGCTTCCTCTGACACCATTCCTATACCCGAGGGCGGCCGGCGGACAGGACAAGTGCAGCCCAAACGGACGAGGGCGGAGGGGCGAGACTCCGCGGTGGAGGCGGGGCCTGAGGAAAGAGGCGTGACCTGGCTGGAGACGGAGCCAGGACTCTATGTGCTTTGTGCAGAGCTGCCAGGGCTTCTTTGTACCGGAAGCGGAAATAAAGGCTCGCAAATAGGCCTCCGGGATGGTGGATACAGTCAGCGTGACCCGGAAGCATTTCCTGACGAACCGCCCCTCCTGCCCATTAGTGCTGTGGAGGAGCGAGCTACTTCCTTTCTGTGTTCTCCGTAGACCCGTGAGCAGGTAGGCCGCGCGGCGGGCTGTGGGCGCGAACTGGACCGGGCCGGGTGCGGTTGGGGAGGTCGTGGTCGTATGGCCGGGAGCGCTCGGTACTTGGGTCTGGCTGGGGCTCGGAGTGCGGCCTGACTAACCTTATGACCCGCGTGGTGACTCTAGGGACGGCCTCGGTATGCAGAACGACGCCGGCGAGTTTGTGGACCTGTACGTGCCGCGGAAATGGTGAGCTGCGGCCCCATCTTGACTGTGCCCACTTTTTCCTACTCCCTTTCATCTACTGTTCTTTCGCGACTTATTACACGGACTGTACTTTTCTTTACTCAGCTCCGCGAGCAACCGCATCATTGCTGCCAAGGACCACGCGTCCATCCAGATGAATGTGGCCGAGGTGAGCCAGGAACCCGACGATGAGGGGGAAGGAATAACGAGGCAATTAAGCCTCTGAGTGCCTGGTTCTCGCGTTGGTGTTTTCTAAGATCGAGGGTAGACCGACAGCGTGGGGTGGGGTCGACTCTCCCAACCTTTTTGTCTTTTCAGGTTGACAGGAGTACAGGCCGATTTAATGGTCAGTTTAAAACCTACGGCATCTGCGGGGCCATTCGCAGGATGGTGAGTTTTACCACATGGACCTCTCTGCCTTTTAGTACTGTTGATGTAAATATTTGCACTATTATGGTGGTGGTGCCCCTCTCTAGGGCACAGATTTGGGTCTAATTGTGCGTGCTCTGCCCTGCTAAGCAGGGAGCCAGCTCTGGGGATACTCAGGTATTTATTTTTAATTTTAAAGGGCGAGTCAGATGATTCTATTCTCCGATTGGCTAAGGCTGATGGAATTGTCTCAAAGTAAGTGGGGGAAAATGTCACAATCGGGTTGAGTGGCTTGGGACTTCCCAGGAGATACAACTTTTAATACTGCTTTTTTCCCTTTGTTAGGAACTTTTGAGCCAGAAGAAATCGGGAATAATTTGTTATAAATAAAAGTGATAATAAGTACCTGTGACAGCAAAGTCTGCTTTTACTATGTTTTTATCGTGACTAGGAAAGGAGACAAGCAAGGAAGTATGTTGCAAAAACAAGTTTTACTTTTAACAAAAACATTTAACACCTTCCATTCAGAACCTGCTGGACATACATAAGCAGCATTCTGAGGTCACACACACAGCTGTGCCTGTTGAGTGCTGAAGGTACAGCACCAGGTCTGTGGCATTGGGTCACAGTCCAGCTGGACACCGTGGGCACACCTCAGATTTCTGGACTTAGTCTAGGACAGACACTGTGTTTAGCCTGTCATTTGGTTTAAAGGTTGGCTTTGTTGTAACAGTGCTTATCATACCACATGTCAGCAGCTCTTAGCATTATTGAGGGCAAGGAGGGAAGGACTAACAGCACACCAGCTTGGTAAGATCATAAATATAGCTTAAATTATCACTGTTGCCAGCTTTAACATAACTAGAATAAGCTACCAGGATACCCCCAAGGATAGCCGACCAGTCAGCTGTATCTAAAGTTCATTTTAAGTAAGACATCACTGTCTGCAGATGGCACCCAGGTGCTCTAAGGACAGCATGCTTACACCAGCATAAGCATGGGCAGGGTAGAAGGCTAGAATTTACTATCCTTCAAGGTCTCTGTTTAAGCTACTAACATCCATTAGGTAGTTGAGTGGTGTCAGGCTTGAGAGGGTAAGCATTTCTGGGATGAGTGGCTGTGGAACCAAGCACTTGAGAGCAGTGGGACTGGCATCTGCCAGGCTGGTGACCAGTTGTAGGGAATAACAGGCCTGGGAAGGTGGAGGATGGCTCTTGTCTGGTGCCAGCAGGAAGACAGTGGCACAGTCAATACACAGGCAAGTTGGCCTGGATGGCATCTACTTGTGAGGAGTCACTGATGTGCTGTTAGGTGGCAGGGTCAGTACCTTCCTGCTTGAGGATCAAGTGTGGTGCAGAGTCAGCAGCAGGCCTTAATGGGCCGTCTTTTCTGTTATAGAAACCAAATCTCAAGTTAATACCTTTTCTCCATCATGATATTGCGCAGGAAAGTCAAGAGCCCGCAGTCAGCGGTTGTCTTAAATGGTCCAGTACCGCAGGGATAAGTGCTGGCCGGAGGCAGGGGTTGGGGTGGGTGGTGTTGGCCAAACACTGTATGTGGTGGCACAGGGGTTTCACAGTGGCAGATGCTTTAACAAGGTCCAGTGTGAGCAGACTGCCCTTTCCTGCATCTTGACAAAAAAAAAGTGCTGATGGGGGAGCTCTGCCTGGGTGGAGGCACCAGAGACAGAAGCCTGGCAATTCCAGTTCAGAAGGTCTGGACACCTAGGTCTCTACAGGAATGGTTTCATGGCTAGGCAAAATGAAAGCTGGACCTCAGGATTGACAACATAAACCAGGCTGGTCTCAGGCACATGAAAAGCAAACCAAGCCCCACGCTGTTCATTTGCTTCAGGAAAATCCTCAACAGGGCCTCAAGGTGAAGATGGGGTGCACTCCAAAATAAGAGCAGTGCCTCTTTCCAAGGGAAGCTAAGAGCTGCCCTGGGCTGAGGGGCAAGTGCAGTTACTAGAGGAAGGACAGGGACACTACTAGTCAGTGCTCTAGCCAAGCTACTCGCCTTCCTGCCAAAGCAGGCTCCCTGTGGGGTGCACTGTTCTGGGCTAGAACTGCTGGGTGAGGCGTCTGTAGTGAGGTAATACTTGGTTCTCCGGGAGGTACAGGGCCAGTTCCAAAGCCACAAGCACCGTGAATTCAAATCCAATGAGATCCTTCCTGTTGAACCGGAACCTTTCCTCCAGCTTCTGCAGTGAAGGAAGCAAAGGGTCGGTGGGTTAGCTCCATCTGTGGTCCCCATCTAAGGCTCAGCGCCTAGCACCCACCGGATTGCTCATGCTGTGCACACCTCGCACTCACGTCAATAAGCTGCTTCACTTCACTCTTGCGGAGGTCACTGCTGATCTTGGCAGCCAACAGAACACAGGCGCCAGCACACAGTTTGCGGTTCTGTTTGTTGAGCTTGCCCTGCAGTGCAAGCTTCTCAAAGTACACGTAGGCCATGGACACGGTCACAGGCTCCAAGCTGCACTCTTCAGAAAGGTTCCGCATCTCCCGTTTTAAACTGTGGGTGGGATGGGAGCCATGTCCCTGGGGTAAATCTATGCCACAAGACTGTGATGAAGCAGCAGCCACCCTTCTATGGCTATGCCATGGGCTAAAAGCCCAGAGCCAGGTTAGGTGGTTAGGGAGGGATTAAGGGCTGCCTAGCTGGACCTTACCTCCTAATTTTGCTCAATGTCAGTTTGATATGAGGGAACTTCTCCCTGAAGGTCTCGTTCATGTCCTTTTTGAGGTCTGCAGGCTTCACATACTCTATAACAGTGGTCTGTAACAGAAGTAGAGGTAGGTGGAGAGCAAGATGCTTGAGTAGATGCTCTGTAGCATGGGGCTTCAGAGAGGTGCCTGCATTGCTGAGGATAAAATGGCTGAGTTTGTCTGTTCTCAGTGGACAGGCCCAGCCTGCCAGACACTCAAGAGCTGACCCAGGAAATGTCTAGCTTGTTTGGTTGTCTTGCTTTGGCACACTGCCCTTGTCTGTGAGCCTGCCCACTACCTGTTGGTGCTAGGTGGGGACAAGGCACCCTGGGATGGCTGTTCTGAGTTTCTGGTGCTCATTCAAGTCCTTGAACCCTGGACTACTGGGCTGTGGAACTCACCATGTATGAGGCAAAGATGAGTACACGCTTGTGCTTCCCACACGGCCACTGTGGGTCATCCAGGAGGTTGGGGTTGTATTCTACTGCATCTCCCCCGTCGCTTCCTGTACGCAGAGGTAGCTACTGATACCCTAGATCCTGGTCAGAACCCACCTCACCCTCTCCCACTGCAGCCAATTAAGAGGCATGACAGCAAGGCTCCCAGGTCTGAAAGGGGCTCCAGATCAAAGGCCAGGGCTTGGGTATAAGAAGTGATGGCTGGACAGAGTCCCCTTCCCACACTGATCCTCTCTTCTGCCTGACTCAGGCAGAGCCTAGGGCCACATTATCTGGACTCCTTTCCTCTGAGAAGCATTACTGCAGAGGCATGAGTGTGGCTTATACTGCTGTCTGTCCCACCACTGTGCCTCACCCAGTGCTACTGCCTCCCTTGTGCCATGGTGAAGGCACCTGGGCTACCTAGTTCTGTGCCAGCTGGTGTTGACTTGGTAGGCACAGGTTTGTGTCTTGAACCTGGTGGAGCCCGGGGAATGCTGGGCCGAGGCTGGGGCAGCAAGCCATGGCTGTCATTCTTGTGTGTGACCAAGGCATTAGTGGGATACAGGAACTTCGCATAAGACACAACCTGGAAAACAATCACATCAGAGCTCAGTCCTGCTCCCCAGGCCAGAAAGTACACCAAGTTCTGCTTCCCTCTGCCCTCCTGAAGCCATGCTGCTACCCAGTGGGAGTGGGTACTCTCAGGTCAGAACACTAGCTTCCATTCCTAATCTGTGGTCTGCAGCCAGGCTAGTCTGTCTTGGAAGACTCTTGGCCTACTGGTCCAGAAGCAAGGCTATACGTGGAAAACCCAGGGGCAAACAGGTTACCCTCAGCTGGCAGTGGCCATGTATGGAGTACTCTTAAGCCCTTTCTTAGGGTGGCATGAACCAGCTAGTGACGGAAGTGGCTTGATGTGCAGCTCCCATCTGCCTAACTCTGCCGGCCATTGGCTGGCCACAGGGCTCTTGCCTTTCCATCTGCTCCCAGCTCAACGCCTTCCAATTCAAAGACCATCTCAGAAGAGACAGAAACGCCGCCGCCGCCAGATGGGTGCCTTTGCTTCTGACTGTCCACCCTCAGGTCACTGCAATGTACAGGAGGAAAGGGGGGGAGGAGGGAGGAGGGCTGTATCCCTCTGCCTGTCATCAGTGGGTGGATGTGCAGCACCCACAGGGAGTCCACAGGCAGCTCAGTCTGCTCATCCACCCACAGAGTGCTCAGCACAGGGGAAGGATGGTCATGACCTTGGAAGTGCATGACAAGGTTTAACCTAGGCAGCCTGTCTCTCACTCCTGCCCTGTCATCCACAGGGCAGGTCATCTGTCATAGCACCTGGGAGTCACCACTCTGGAACATCCCTGAACACTTACCTGAACTCTGGCTTAAATTTGCTTCCCAGGTGCCTCAATCCCTTCAACTGCGGTCACACAGCTCAGCAGCTGGCCTGGGATCCTGGGAACTGGCTATCCCCCACTCTGCACAGGAGGTCTCTCTGTGCCGACTATTGTTCTGTGGGGTCACACACAATACTGCCCCACCCCAACAGCTGTTTCCTTCTTCCCTGAATTACACTCAGGACACAATTGCCTGGGCTGGCCACAAGGTTTTAGTAGCATATTTGAGAGAGGTTCAGGAATATCTCCAGTCAACCTATATATAGTTTGACTATATATAGCCTACCTATGCATACCTGTATATAGCCAAACTATCTATCTATACATCTGCACACACATACCCACACACATATAGTTTGAACAGAATCTGTGGCTCTGGGGAGTAAGAGCCTGGAATGCAAGTTCCTGGACTATGGTGGGAGATGAAATGCTGACCCCATGAGTCTAAGAACCCAGCCTACAAAGAGATTGGCTGCCTTGTGGGCTGGGCTCAGCTGGACCAGGGCTGATCTGTGTCCACAGCATGGGCTTCTCTTACCTGATCCGCAGGCCCTCTCCATAGGGCAGGACTGAGAAGGCTGCACACAGGGACCGCTTGGCACAGATGAGTACAATCCTGTGGGAGGCCCAGGTCAGAGCGGGGCAGGAACTCGGTCCTGTCTACATTTGGGTGATGGGAAACTGCCAGAGCCACCGAGTGGACTTGGATTCAGGAAGCCAGGCCTGGCATCTTAGCACTTGGGCCAGATTCACTACAGTTGCTTAGGAAGCTTCCTGTTCCCAGGTGCAGGGCCATAGAGTTCATATTTCTTGGGAGCACAGGTTCCCCAGGAAAGGGCAGCCTCATTTGCACAAAGAGAGGGCAAAGGAGGGGGCCAAAGTTCATCAGCAACAGGCTGCAGGGTCCAGACAAACGCAAGGCCTACTGCTACTAGAGAGCAACCATATCTAACCCAGAACTCAGCTACCCAAGGGCTTATGGCTGGAGCTCCGGGATCCTCAAAGCTGTAACCATAGGCCACCCTACTGTCTTAGTATTTAGGATTTGCAGGAAGCTACTTCTGGCCAGGCCCTGCAGAAACATTCCCTGGGGATTTACTAGGGTGAACTATAGTGGGGAAGGGGGACTCTGGGATCAGAGTGACTGGTAATGTGTTACCAAGGGACATAGCCAAAGCACTGCTTCTGCACCAGTGCAGGGCATACACAGTTGCCCAGATTCTAGCCTAGCTCTGTTCTGGGGAGCCACAGACCAGTTTGAGTTAAGCCTCTCCAATGTCCCCTGATATACCACATCTCCTTCTGCGTGTCCCCAATGTCAATAACCATGCCTTATCCTGTATATGCTCCCCAAATATGGCCGCACCTTACATCCTGGGCACATGTCAGGGGTGGGGATCAGGGTGCCTTCCCTGATCTCTATTTCCGAAGATTCATGTCCAGCTGGTGGCCCTTCCCTGGGATTATACAGTGGTGGCTTGCTGGCCTGGCTATGCTAGCCAGTGTTCAACTAATATAGAGGGTCTGGGGACAGGCCATGAGCAATGGAGCAGGAGTCCCATAAAATGAACGTGCTGCTGCCAACAAGGGCTGGATCTCATATTTTCGGCCTCCAGAGATATGGCCTGGTCCCACAGTGTAGGGAATACAGTGGGCAGTCCCAGGCCAGGTCCTATAGGATCTTACCTGCTATTCTTTGTATCATACTGCCTCATGTTCTTGATGAAATGGGTTTTCTTCAGGCCTTTGTGTCTTGGTGATCCAGATGCATGCTTGGTTCTGTAAGGTAAAAAGCAGGTCGTTCTTGCCCTCCTTGGACCTTCTTGTGGCTCCTGGGGTCAGAGGCAGTTGGAGCTCAGGGCCTTGGACCAGGGGCAGGTAGGGTGTATACCTCTGCACCGAGGCACATCCCACTGCGTCTTCCAGAAACTCAAGGGAACAGCGCTGAGATGTGACTCGTCTCCTGTAGGAAGACATCATGGCCTCAGAAGAGACAACACACAGACTCCAGGAAGCCTTTGCAGCAGGTCCCTGAACAGGACTGAACTAGTGTGGGAATGTGCGGGGTTGGGGTGGAGCTGCCATGAAACTGAAGGCTTCAAGACCCTGTGAACCAAGGCTGTGGCATGGGGAAGTCCTCTTCCTTGTTACAAGGTTGCCAGTCTTTCCTAAAGAAAAGCATCTAGTGCATGGCAGTCCCAACACACATGCCCACACGCATGCACATATACAAATACATATATACACACATGCATGCACATACACATGCACACACACAAATACAGCTATATACACATGCATGTACACAGATACACTCACACACAGAGACATACACACAGATACCCCTCCTAGGAGCTGCTCCTGGGTCTAGAACATTCTTTTTCAAACGTGCAACTAAGAATTTCCTTCTGAACTTTGGGCTCTAGTTCCATGATACCCATCAGGAAGACCTGTTGGTGACTGTCCCTAAAGGAAGGTAACAGCTCTGCCTTGGGAGCGCTGATGCCTATAGGTCGGTCATGTTGGCTCCTGGATGCCTGTGCCTGAATCCAGGGGACCAGGACATGGGAGGCAGTTTCCTAGCACTGTGTGTGAGAGCAGCTTCTTCAGGCTGAGGAATGAGATCCCACCTTCACAGCAGGACAACAAACTCAGGTCTTTAGTCCCATGGTTTGATGACTGTCAGTTACAGGCCATCTGGCTCTGACAGGACACAGTTAGTGAAAGTAACAGCAAAGCTGTAAGCTCCCAGTGTGGGGAGGGAAAAAGTGGTCTGTGGTTCTGAGCTTGACGCTTGCCCCAAGGACTCTGCCACTGATAAGCTTGTGCCAGGCGCCCCTGAAGACACAGACATGCAGTGCCTCAAGCTGAGGCGGAGGCTGAGGCAGACGCTGTGACTTCCTCGCACAGCCCTTAAGAACAGGGGGGCCTGTAGCTTTTCATCTTTATTCTCCTATTATTAGCCAAGTTGTACATGTTATTAAAGAAAAAATAAGGAATAGCTAGGCACAGTAGTATGGAGGATGGTGAGTTTGAGGCTAGCCTGGGCTACACGAGACCTTATCTCGTTTTTTTATTATTATTTTAAAAACAGAGTCTCATGTACTCCAGACTGGCCACAAACTCAATAGGTAGCTGCAAATGGCCTTGAACTCCTAATCCCCCAGCCTTCACTGCTCCTTGTTGGGATTACAAACAAAAGCAACTCTTTCAAAAGCCATTCACCCACATATCATAACTTCCTGTAAGTCACCAGGATGACTGTCTTGGCATGAATCATTGTGACAAAGGATCACAAAATGTCATGATTCAGTCACATCTTGGCACAGCATCTGTGTGTGTACACACATGTGTGCATTTGAGTACATGCATCTGATGTTGAAGATCTCGAGTCTCACACATGGAAGGTGCTTTACCACTAAGCTAGACTCTACCCCCTATCCCCTAGCACTTACTTGTCAAATGCATCTGACTCAGCTTGTGTTGTGGTGCAGGATGCCTGGGCCATAAAGGATTAGTGATATATGTCAAACACTCTCAGTAGTCCTCACTCCAAGAGAGTCCTAGATACCTGTCTAGGGAATTCACCAGCTTATTCACACAGTCTGAGGCTTCCCAAATAGAAGCTGGGACACATGAGCCACTCTCCTCATGCCTGGACCTCAGCAACTGTGTGGGCATTTTCAAATAAAGAGTTGACCTACGTGACTGTGGGATGACTGCACAAGAGGCAGCCTCCCTCACACCCAGCACTGCTAATAGTCTGCCTCGTGCAAGAAGTGTGGTTCTTCTGACAAGCTCAAAGCAGTCCAAGGGCTCTCCAGGCCACAGAGCTACCAAAGCACAGACACTGGCTCTCCTCTCTTCCTGTACCAGGGAGGACCCATGGGTAATCCTGTTCTGCACCAAAAACATTCTGAAAGTACAACAGATGAGGTCCAGTACTGCCACAGCAGTGTCGGGAAAACCACCCACTTAGAACAATGATGATGGAGAAGGCATTGCGGGGGATGGTGTGGCTGGTAGTGGTAGAGATGTTGATGGTGGTGGGGCTACTGCGGGGGGATGGCGGTGAACTGTGATGTGAGTTTGACAGTGTTGTTGTTGGGGATGCTGTCAGTGGTGATGGCACCTAAATGCCTCAGTTGTACTAACTGCTGCTACGTGTACGCACAGTATCCTTGTGCCTCACTTTGTACCAAGTTCATCTCACCCAGTGGGCACAAGGCACAAAGCGGCTATGTCATAGTTAAGAAGCCTCCAGTGGGGGTTGGGGATTTAGCTCAGAGCGCTTGCCTAGCGAGCGCAAGGCCCTGGGTTGGGTCCCCAGCCCCGAAAAAAAAAAAAAAAAAAAAAAAAAAAAAAAAAAAGAAGCCTCCAGTGGTGTTGGAGGCCAGCAAGCAAAGGCCAGCAGGCAAAGGCATACCGAAGACACAGAGATGAGGTGGGCCTGACATCCAAAGACTTCCAGGAACCTGGAGAGGGAAGCCCCAGGCTGGCATTGAGCCAGAAGGCCCAGGCAGGAATGCCAACAAGGACTGAAGACCAGGACAGCATCCTTCAGGGCTCTCTGGCTGAGTGGATGCAGAGGGATTCCCAGACAGGAGACTCAGTCAGTCCCCAGTGCAATATTTTCCCCGAGAGCTTCCAATCACATCTGCCTGTCCATCCTTCCAGATTTACGGTGGGGAGCTTTTTACAACACTAAAGGCTTCACTGACTTGTGGATGTGTCTGATGCGACCAAGCCCAAGTTCCTTGATCCACTAGGTCAAGATCCTCTAGCTGGACCTGGAAATCCAGCCATGAGCCTCTGACATGCCAAAGGTCTAAGGGACTGCAGCTCAGAAATGCCAATCCTCAAGGACAAGAAAAGTATTGCCACATCAGGCATGGGATGTGACAGGAAGGGTCTACAGCTGAGCTACAGCTCGGTACCAGAAACCTCTAGAAGTAAGAGCCCCTGGGCCTTTAGAATTGGCCCCTGCAGATCTGATCATGCTCCATAAGACCAGGTCCTTCACATGGGGATGCTGGTGGGAGTAAGTGCCCCACCCTCATGTTTGTACGCTAACCTTAGGACCTCAGAACATAACTGAGCTTAGAGACATGGTCTTTAAAGAGATTACCTGGGGTGGCCCTTAATCCAGTGTGACTAGTGTCTTTACGATTAGGGCACAGATACACAGGGAGGACCATGAGATGACAAGGGAGGACAAATCTATGAGACCAAGGGTGAAGCCTCGAAGGGAGCCTGCCACACACCTTCTTGGGCTTCTGGCTTCTAGAATGTGAGAAATAAAAGCCTGATGTTTGGGGCTGGAGAGACAGTTCAGTAGTTAAGAACCATGATTGCTCTTCCAGAAAGCTTAGATTCAATTCCTAGTACCCACATGGTGGCTCAATATCATCTGTAACTCCAGTTCTAAGGGATCAAACACTCTATTTTGACCCCCGTGGACACTAAGCAAGCACATGGCACACAGATATACAAGTAAAACATCCATAAATATAATTTACAAGCCCACTGTCTGCAGGGACTTTACAATGGCTCTAGAGTTCATTTATGTAAGAAGGTACTCCCAGGGTGCCCTGCAGGATTGCTGTGCGCTTATGTAAGTACACAGGTCCTTGAACTACGCCAAACTTCTGGCAGTAGCATGGACATTGGGAAGCTGCATCTGGTCAGCACCACACCCATACTGGTCCTGCTGCACCACTAACCGAGATCCCCTTTCAGCAGGATCGTGGACTTACATTAGGTGTGGCACGGTCAGGACCTACCTGCCTGGTAGGGCCATGGTACCTGCCCTTGCCTGTGCTTATTGCCGAAACAGGAACAGAGCCACTGCCTCACACCAACACTTCAGAGGCTGTGACACTCACCCATGAGTGAGTGGGGGTGGCATAGAGAGCCCTGGCTGCCCAAGGTCACACAAACAGTGCAGTTCAGTCCAGTCCTGGTGGGCTCCGAGGCTGCCAGTGGTCCCTGTCCATGGTTCTCCCTTCTTTCCTACACGGCCACTAACATCCATCAAATGACCAAAGCCACACGCGTTTGCAGAAAACCAAGCAGTGTGAACTGGAAACACACCTGGTGCTTTGATGCCACCATGATGCCATCTCCAGAGGGCCCAGAGGGCCCCGAAGCCACCAGCTGGGCCTGCGTTAGAGCAAGACACCACCCCAGAGGCTCTGCAGGAGAGTGGGCCAGGTACCGTGTCTACAAACATAGTCAGAGGGAAAGGCCAGGGGCCTAGAACAGGATTAGACCAGTCAGAATGGCAGGTTCAGACAACCATGAGTGCTCACTGTGTGTTGGGTGGTGGGGCAGATCTGCCTAGAGAGGAGCAGCCAAGGGCTGGAAGCACAGGGTTGGAAAAAGCAGTGGGCCTGAGGTGGAACAGAATGTGGAACCCAAGGGAAGAGTCTGTTCTGAGGCTCTGAGGGCCATCTGCCCGGCATGGCACTCCCTGAGGTAATTATCCAGGCAAAGCCAGGTGGCTTATCACAGCCCTGGGAGTTCATCTAGGAGTCCTCAGAGACAGCGTGGGAGAGCTGGGGCAGATCTTCCCTCAGGTGCCCGGCTTGCTCTTCCTGCTATTTTCTGGTCCCTTCAGGGATGGCAGCTCCCTTGGGAGCTTGCACAATGTTCCCAGTTGGTTTAACATCTTCTTCCCTGTGGTTTTCTCCTCCCTCACAGCATGTTGTTGGTAAATCCAGTCATCAGAACTGTACTACTAGACACTCCCCTTACTCAGTTTCAGATAGGGAAACTGAGGTACAGAGTCATTCAGTTGTCTGAAATCAAATAGCTGGCAAGAGAGGAATAGAGGCCATGTGTACAGTTCAGCTACTCTGAGGAAAGGCCAGGTTCTTCTGGGGCAGACCCACAGACAACACAGGATCACACCTCTCAGTGTGCCCTGAACTGACCCTCTGGGAGACAGTTGTGCTGACCAGCATAAGGGTGGACATGTGGGACGTCTGTGTATACGATGCTTGATAGGACACTCCATGTAACAATGGGTGTCTTGGTGAGGAGATGGCTGAGGAGGATATGAGGAAACCCAGGGGCTGTTCTGGAGTGTACGGTGGCCATGTAGTACATATACCCACAAACATACATGGGGAGCTGCACACTCAGATTCCTGTACTGTTCGTGTGTGCCTGGTACCTCAATTTGAAAATGGCTAAAAGCAGACTTTCTGTTGCCTCAGCTGACTCTCCAGACACCTAAGCAAGTCCAAGTGTTGCAGACCGAGCTCAGTGCCTCGAGCTGTAGACAAACACAGGACAGCATCTGCTCTAGCTCCATATGCGTGACCGCATGGCAGCTGCTGGAGCCCTCTACCTGTGGTGTGGGATGAAGAGGCCAGTGGTCAGGAGTGAGAGGGAGGGTGCTGAGAGGGCTTACCCCTTACCTGCTTAGCAGTTCAGCTGTCCAAACAGCTGAGAACTGCCCCTTGGCAACTTTGATGCCACTGAGGTCCACAACCTCTTCAGTACTGACCTGAAACCTAACTATAGACCTTAAAAACAGCATCTGGTATGTGACAGGCTTCCTTACTTGGTGACTTGGGAGATGGGACCATTTCCCTGTGGCTTCGATTCTGTGCCCATTAGGGACCTAGGAAGAAGGGACTGGTTGTGCAGGCCTGGGCAGACCCAGGAACCACCTGCCACATGACAGGTTGCAGAGAAGCTGCAGTGCGGAGCCCATCCTGAGCAGCATGCACAGAGGTCCGGAGCGCCTGCCTGCTAAGGAAACACAGCCACAAGAGCATTCGTGTGGCCCCAGCTTCACAGAGGAAGGGCCTCAGAGGCAGGGGCAGCAACTGGGCTGCCCTAGAGAACTGACTACGCCAGTGGTTTTCAGCCCCTGGTGAGTGGATTCTGGGCAGAGACTAATACCAGGGTGCCAAGTGGCTCAATGGCTTCTCTAAGTGGCTTAGGTGCTACTTAGGGCTGGCCTAGGCCCCTCCCTCTTCCAGATCAAAGCAGAGCAAAGCCTCCTGCCTCTAGGCTATGCCCAGCTCCTGAGGGTGGTGCAGTCGACTGCAATTTGCAAAGTCATTTGCCTGTGGGGACTTTCCCTTCTCCTTCATTTCTCTGTCGAGTATTAAGCAGGGCTGTTGAAATAGTTCCCCAAAAAGATCCATCAAGAGCCCTTGTTAGGGGCCTTACTTAGCTGCAAACAGTCTAGGAAGGGATGAAGGAGGGCAACACGCAGGGAGGAGACAACAACAATATGGAGACAAGAAGAGGGATCAACACAGCATAAGCCAGCAGCACGCAAGGCTTGTAAGGCTGCAGCATGGTCAGAAGCACCCCTAGGTTACAGCCTTACCTTCAGTGATTGGCATCCAGGGCTGGGGGTGGGGCTGGGGGTGGGGCTGGGGGTGGGGCTGGGGGTGGAGGGGAGTGCAGCCGCTGAGAGCTACCGGGTCTGAGTCCTTTGTCACCATGGCTTTGGAGGTGCCCACACTGGTTTTCTGAGCAGAAGGCAGCAATGTGCAAATAACTGGAATACACACTTTGAACCTGACCATAGATCCTAAAGATGAGCCTATGCCAGGCATGCAGTAAAAAGACAACAAACATCTCTGAAAGCTGTGTAGAAAACCAGCAGTGACTCTGCCTCTTGTTACTGAGTCCTCAAGGAGAAAGAGCTTCTTGTCAGCCTATTCTACAGGGCGGGAGACTAAGGCTGTAAGAGACCTACTAGCTGCTCAAGGTCACGGGGCTACTGGATGGAGGAAGGCTGGTCTGCACTCACTGTGACACAGCCCTCAGGAGGCTCTCCTATCCACAGGCTCTTCCTGCTGAGGGCCCGTGACCACAGAAGGGTAGCAACTCCCAACAGCAGGGCAGCAGTGTCAGGAACTCAGAAGCAGAGCCCCAGAAGATGTGTGCCACAGGCAGCTGTCCTGTGGTCAGCAGCACAGGGATCAGAATGAAGTGGGGCAGAACTGGGAGGGAGGGCTCGGATGGCTGGCTGAAAGAGCTAGGGCGGCCGGTACCAAAGGGAGCCTCACCCACAAACATTTCAGCCTGCCTTTCACAAAGGGTCCAGCTAACACTCTGGGACAAATGACCCCTTGTCCCCAGTGGATCCCTCTATGTCCTGTGGAGAAGTATGACCTGGCCCTGCCTGTAGGCTAAGGTGGTGACCTCAGAAAGTTGAGGCCCTTCCGTCCACAGACATGTGATGCAGGGTCAGTCAGATGTCAGGCAGCTTTTCCCACCACACCTGGGAGCCACCCGGCAGGAGCTCGGATGTATAGCAGTGGGGCCTGCCTGGAAAGGACTACAGTATCCAGACCTAGCCCCCATTGTCACTCTTCAGGTGAAGGCAGAGAACGCAAGAGGGGGCTGAGACCAACACGGTGCCTCGAAGCTAGAGCCTTCTGGGAAGTGGGCATAGCCTGGGGGTGGGGGGAGTGGTTAGGAATAAGAGCTGCCCTGGCTAGGCTGAGGGATCCTAGAATTGATCCAGGCAGGGGAGGAAGAACATGTCCATGTTGCAGGCCTGAGTCCAGCAGGTGTGGGACAGTGGGGAGGGAGGACTGGTCAGGTATACAAGGCTGAGAAGAGATGAATGAGACCTCGTGGGTAAGAGACTGGCATACACGCTGACTTGGCCACACAGCAGGTAAAAAGTGTGTGAGTCCTGGTGTTTACAGTACTGATGGAGTGGCCAGGGGAGGGATGCGTCCAGAGTCAGTTAGGCTGAGGCAACTCCGAAATCCATGTTCAGGGTACTCTCAAGATGAAGAACTGACCCCATATCCAGGAGCTGACAGCTTTAATGAAACTATTCCCTACATCTGGAGGCTGACCAGCTTCCATTAATCCCAAATTTGTCCCCTGTATTCTGGACTGATGCTACCACATCACCTCAGCCCCAGTCAAGGGCAGACGGGACTATAAGTCACTCTTGACTCTTGCAGGCTGTGGTGATAGGCCCTCAAGTACTAGAATAAAGGACCCTTGGACCCTGGCTCCTGCACTTGGGCTTAAGAACCCCCTTTCTTAGTCACCCAACGCCTTGATCTTGGGCTGGTCATCTTGACCCTATGTCCTGGGCTGACCACTCCGGTTCACCCAGATCTCTGACAGCTAGCTGGTGGGTCCCAGGTGACCACACCTCTCTGTGGGGTGAATGGACCCACCTCATCCCAACCATGTCCAGGTCTGCCGAGCTTGTTGCTTACCCAAACCCACAGGTCAACTACCCTGTGAGCTGGGAGGAGGGACCTGGCTCACCACCACCGGTGCTCCGGGCTGCCAAGGCCATAGGTCATACAGCCAGCGTGCTGGCTAGGCCTCTAGGCCACTCCGACCCCAGAGTGCAGCCGCCCCTACCCAGCCCACTCACCTTTGGCGCTGCCCGTCCAGGCCGAGGCTGGCGGGCGCCGTCGTGGGGCTGAGCAGGCCCTGGGGCGCGGGCCTGGCTGGCAACCCCGGGAGGCCTCCGGGTGGAGCTGGCGGCGGCGCTGGAGCCTCGCGGGCCTCGGTGGGCGGTGGCGGCGGCGGCAGTGGCTTCTCGCCTCCCGGACCCAGGCTCGGTGGCCGTCCATCTAGGGAGATGTTGTTGAGAAAGAAGAGGGCGGCCTGGCGGCGCCCGGAGTCCCCGCGCCTTCGCGGCACGGCCGGCGGGTTCGGGCGGCCGGCGCGGCCTGGCGGGGCCGGGGCCGGACCGGGGCTCCTCCCCCGCGGCCGCGGCCATGCTCGAGTGCGCCGCCGCGCCGCGCCGCCGCGCAGCTGCCCATTGGCCGCGGCGCGCCTGCATGCAAATGAAACCCCCTCACTACCGCCCATTGGCTGCGGCGCGTCTATATGCAAATATAGTTCCGGGGTCTCTGCCCATTGGCCGCGGCGCGCCCATATGCAAATATAATCCCGCGGTTCCTGTCCATTGGCCGCGGCGCGCCAGCATGCAAATGAGGCTCATTTGAGCCCTTCCATTGGCTAGCGAGGTGTACCGCGCCCCGGCGCTCCTCTGGGTCCTAGAGATACTTGTCCTCTGTTTGTTGTGGGTTTGGCGTGGCCAAGAGACGCTACCCTTGGCAAGGTCGGTAGGTGCACCGAACCTATGTCCGGTTCTCCTGTTCAGTACGTAGTGTACAGGGCACCCAGCAGTGAACGCTCATTATGAGCTGCGGACTCGTGCGGGCCAGGCGTGGCCACTTGCTCCAGGGTGTTTCTTCAGCGCTGAGGTTCTTCCGGGCAGGTATCCATAAGCCCACAGCTTCCGGGCTGTGCCAGCCGGGCCACCTGGCTTCCGGCACTGACTGCGGAGGACACCCATCTATGTTCTGAGGACAGCTTGCATCTTCTTGGGTGCCTCAGTTGCAGCATGGACATGGTCTTGAGACTTCATGATATTGGAATTTCAGTTTTCTTCGTGGAGGGTAGCCAGGACTTGAGTATACAAACCCTTCTGGCTTTCTACCGTGTATATGTCTGGTGAAGCCTGCCTTCATCCTAACACCATCTGCTCTTTCTAGCTCCCAAACTACGCGGAGTTCTTGTTTTTAAAGTGGGACCTTGGTGTTTGGTGAATCATTGAGGATGCACAAGGGAACATCTCCCTGATGTTCTTTCTTGTGTATGGTTACTGCCGGCTCTGATTCTGTGACTGCCGGCTCTGATTCTGTGACTGCTGCAGTGGGTACTGGACTGGAGTTGGTTGAAGGACAGGGATCCCTAGGGAATGGCTTCTTTGCTTGGGAGGAGAAGCCATCGGTGGTCCACACTGCCAGTTCCCTCGGTGCTTTCAAGGTTCAGGCAGGCTGATTCTGCCTTCTCTCCTTGGTGTCTTCTTTTCATTCCTGCACAAGTAAGCTTACCCTTAACTCTGCTCTGCCCTCTCTTCCACTGCCTGTTCCAAGCTGGCCTCTGACATCCTGTCTAGTAGAATGCAGGTCTTCGTCCATTTAGTTGTGGGCACTTCCAGAGAGTGTCATTTCTGTCAGGGAGCCATGGTATCTGCTGACCCGGAGTGGTGTCCTTCACACCCAGGCTGCTGTTAGCAGTCACTGTCTGCAAGGGACCACGGGTGCAACTCACCTTTCTGAGTTTTGGTCTCCGGTAGCATGACGGACTAGGTGTATGCCTAAGCTGCTTTGGGATGGTAATTGAGAGATAGTGGTGTTGGTCCTTGCTGCTAATGTGTACAGGAGGGACAACAAACTCACGGCTGACAGAAGCCACCGTCAAACAGGGATGGCAAGGAGGACCACTCCCAGCAGGGTGCCATAGGTGTGGAGAGAGCCCTAGAGCTAGACCCCAATGTTGGCAGGCACTGTGGGACCTGTGAGGTGCTTGAGGAACATTTAGGCAGGACTTGGCCTCTTCTTGCATGTGGTGCTGTGGTTTGTTCCCTCACAGATCAAATCTGGCCAGGAAGTTGGAGTGAATAGAACATTACCGCTTGTGTTTATTCAATTTCAAAGCTCAAGAAACTTGCAACCGTTTGAACACACACACACACACACACACACACTCTCATGCATGCACCTATGCACCCATGCATATACACATACATCCCTGGCTGGCTGTCCCTTGGAATTTAGTCCTTCTGGCCTCTCAGGTGGCAGGTAGAGAGATCTGCTCAGAGGAGAATGGTACCTCGTCAAGCCCGGACCTCACCCAGCCCCAGTGACAGCTTCTCCAGTTCTGGCAGTTTGATGCTGTAGTTCTTTCTACCTGGCTTGGCCAGCTCCGGCCTTTCTCACTCAGTTATGGTCAAGTGAGTTCTCCTTGGCCTTCGCCCTGACCTTTTGGTGAGCATCTAGATGCTTGTAAGAGCGTGCTAGGAACTTTGCCTGCTCGGCACACTCCTATTCACCCCTCAAAACCCAAATTTAGGCTTCAGGTGCCACCTTCCTTGACCTCCCTGAGGCTACTTCTTCCTTCCTTGATACCCCACACTGGACCCTGACTGGGCGCTCTGTAGGTAGAGCTCGTCTTTGTCCTGGAAATGGCAACTCTTAAACTTCACACACACAGGGATTCCCCTAAGTTTCTTCAATAACGTCAGGATCCAGTGACCCAGGGCTGAATCTTAAGCTCAGAGACATTGAGACACCCGCTTCACTAGCACCAGGTTAACAGTGAACAGGGGGTCTGCAGAACATAGGGGCTAATTTTGCTCTGTCTTCCTGTCCTTGGATCCAGCTAATCCTGGATCACCTGCCTAAATGGGTCAGTGCATCTGACCTCAGCTCTGCCAGATGCATGTTTTGGCATTCACAGTTTTCTCTGAGGCCTCTCACATCTGACCAGGTACTCTGCGCATGGCCTTCTTTTTCTTCCTCTTTGCAGGCTGCATTTGCCAAGACTCCACAAGGGGGCGCCCACGACCGATGACTGAAGCTTCCTTCCTGGCCTGGAAAAGTCTGCAGGGTCTGGGACCTCCGGTCGTCAGGAGGTGGGGGCGTTGCTCAGAAAATGAAGCAGAGCTTGGCTGGGACTTCCCTATTTCCTGTCCTGCCTCCAGGTGTAGCCCCGCCTTCCTACAAGGTTGGAAATGGGAGGAGCTGCCCCCGAGACCTGAGAGGAGACCGGGTTCACCAGCCCCTCCGGACATAGGCGGAGTTCCGAGCTATCTTCAGGTTGTGTGGCTTGACTTGTGCAGGCAACAGTCTGTGACAGCTACCTCTGGGCAAATGCAGCGTCCCTCAGTCTGAAGAGTTAGGATTCCCGATAGCTGTTAATGGGGGAGAGGCTGTAGTCCTCCGTGTCCCTTGGGCTCCTGGGGCCATCTGCTGGTGTCAGGGGTTCCTTTGGTTTCCTCTTCCCTTGGGATGGCTTCTTGGGGGCTGTGGGAGAGGAGAAGTTAGAGTAGACATGGCAGTAGCCAGTTTTTCTGTCTTCCTACTTCTAGGCTCAGGAAAGCTCAACTTCGTGAAGTCCGTTGGCCACTCTTGTTCCCAACACGGTAGTGGATGGCTGGAGCGCGGGAGGAGAACCACAAGAGTACAACCAAAGGGCCACCCCTCACACAGAGCCTAACCTCAGAATCTCTCTCACTGCCACTGTGTAGCCAGGGCTATGACCTCAAGGGAGGGGCATCTGGTCTGGGCAAGTAACACCCAGCACCTTCTGAGATGCTGGGTTTATGCGGCAGACCTGTGGCTTTGGGCCAATAATCTCGTCGAGCCTCAGTTTCCCCCGAGTGTCAAGCAGCGTCAGTTCTAAGTGCCGGTCAGAGTTATTAGCCCAAGGCAGAGATAGCTACATACCCCTCCCACTCCCCGTGGCTCAAGTTAATCCTGGGATGTGTGACATCCTGCTAGGCAAAGTGGGAGCATGACCCTCACAGGACATGAGCCTGTTCTTACTGGCTGCCAGACAGTGTCCAGGAATGGAGAAGTATCCACCCAGTTCTATCTGGGAGGGCTAGGTGGGCTGTCTTACTCAGTGAGAAAGGTGGAAGGTGAGACACCCGTAAGTCAGTGGACCACACCCCAGCCCATGTGCACATAGCAGGAAGTGCTTGGAAATGACACAGAAACCCTGGCCTCCGCTCGGAGCAAACACAGGCTGCGGTCAGTCCCTTTCCGGCAACAATGGCTTATTGTGGTGGCCCCAGCCCAACCTGCTGAGCTGTAGCCTGGGCAAACATAGGGTACATGCATGTTAGCTTAGGTGTTCAAAGACTCGCCATTGTGCGCCAGAGCAGGAAGTGTCCCGATACTCTTACCCAGGACCAGGCTGAGATTCCTGCTATCTTATCAGGCAGAGCTGAGCTCAAAGACACCGCCCTGGGCAAACATATGAGCAACCCTAACACTGAAGGAACACATACCCCAGAGCCAGCTGGATGTGCCTCTGTGGCTGCCCAGAGGTGCACACGAGGTTCCAAGGATGCCAGCCCCAGGGAGCTGCTTACAGGGGGACGGTAATGACTGTCCTCAGTTCCCCATCTCCTTCTCTGAGACAGGGGCTCATATTGCCTGGGTCAGCCTTGAGGCAGTTGAGGATCATAATGTAATTTACACTGTTCCCTGTGGCTGGGCGAGGCACACCTTTAGTCCTAGCGCTCAGGAGGCAGAAGTAGGCCAGTCTGTGAATTTGAGGATAGCCTGGTCTACTGAGTTAGTTCCAGGCCAGTCAGGGCTATGGGGCAAGATGCTGTCACAAAACAAAACAAAACAAAACAAAACAAAACATTGCTCCCTGTGGAAGATGCCATTTCTTTAAGTGTTGGGTACGGGGATCCAGAGCCTCATGCATAGTAGGCAAGCTTTCTGCCCACTGAACTGCACCTCAGCCCCTCTCAGCCACACTCTTATTCCACTCAAGTTTATGGTGCTGGTCCTCTCAAGGGCAGGAAGCTAAAGCCCAGGTTTATCTCAAGGAGGTCATTTGACCAGGATTCATAGAGGCCTTTGCTGGAAGAGGCTCAGGGCTTCCACCAGGCTCTGCCTGGAGCCCAGATGCTATCCTCCAGGTGGCTAGAGATGCACCCACCACATTCCAGGTCCCATTTTCCTGGTCCTCCCTGGAGTTAGGTACCTTTGTCCTGCAGGTCCGATGCCAGCTTCCTCTTCTGTTGCTGACCCCGTCGATGGTCCTCAGCGTGTCGTCCCTCCCCTGCTATGCTTGTCTCCATACTTGATTCAGAAATCAGGCCCGCCTGGGCAGAAGGAGACACATTCAGGTCAAAGAACACCCTTTCCTGTCTGGGCATCTGCCAGGAACCTTGAATGAGGGGCTGAGGACCCACCTTGGTGTCTGATGTGTCTGACTCTTCCAGTTGCTCCAGCTCTGGCCTTTGTGTGACCGTCTTAGGCTCTGAAAGACATGAATGAGGTCAGCCAGGCTGGTGGTCTTGGGCATGCAGCCCCAGGACAAGAAATAACTCTTCAGATGAGGACGTAGAGGGGCTGCCCCAGGGATCTTACTGGAGTTCTGAACCCAGGCTCCCTTGCTAGGTAACCCCCCTGCTTGGCTCCTACAGCCCTTTAAGTTGGAGCCTTCCCTTAGAACATCTTCCAGACGTCACAGCTTCTATCCATAGTGGAAGAGACCCCGTGAGAGGCCAACACTTCCCACTGGACCCAGTGCCCTGAGTTCTAATGTTACCCGTGGTTCCATCAGCATCAGGCCTCTGCAGGTGAGGTCCTGGCCTTGGCCTTCCTCCAGGCTCCTCTGCAGTCCTTCCAGGAGAGGTCAGGCCTGCATGGATCCCTGGGAGAGTTTGCGAGGTATCCTGGGAGAGGCAAATCAATGATTGGAGTCTGTCTGTCTTTCTGTGTTTCTCTGTGCATGTGGGTGTGTGTGTGTGTGTGTGTGTGTGTGTGTGTGTGTGTGTGTGTCCATCTTCAGACCGTAGGGGTGTTTAGTCCTTTCCATCTGAGTGTGAACAAGACAGCTAGACTGCTCTTTGGTATCAACTGATGGGGCAGAGACAAGAAGGCAGCCCAAGGAGGTGTCACACCATCCTGCAGTGCAGCTGGGTAGAGGCTGAGGACAGGGCTGGGATCCTTACCTTGGGAGTAGAATATTCTTCAGACTCCTGAGCTCTGGTCTCTGTGCTGCCATTGCTGAGAGTATGGGAGCTATGAATCAGGGGTCTAGACAAGGCGGACAGCTGGGGGCCAGGAGTAGGACTGAGTGGCAAAGGTTGGCCAGTCGACTTGGAGGTGTCCCGACACCGTCCTCTGTCAGAGAGGTCCAGAGGCTTGTCTGGGGGGGAGTCCTGAGTGGCTACGAGTGTCTCTTTCCTCTGGGAGCTACTTTGGCCTATGGGCGGAGAATGCCACCCATCAGGCTGGGCCTCTGTGCTCAGAGCTGGCTTGGGGGCCTCACTGTCAGAGCTCTCAGAATCTGAGTCAGCTGGTGGGGAAGATGGCATCTCTTCCGGTGCAGACGGGACCCTCAACCTGGCAGTGCTCGCCCGTGCCCTTGCCCGCAGATGCTGCTGGACCAGAAGCAGGTGCAATGCTCCTTCCAGCCGTGGGTCCTGCACACCCACCAAGGCACTAGGCTCCTCCCATGCCTCGGCCTCTCTAGCCTTCAGGCCCCGGGGCAGGGGGCTATTGGGAGCTGCAGCAGGAGCCAGGGGGCTGCTGTGGGGGCTCTGTAGGTGCAGAGACAGATGTCGGTTCAGGAGGCAGAGGCGATCAGTCTGAAGGGAGTGCTTCAGGGTCTCATAGGCTATGGCTGATGGCCGGGCAGCACGTAAGAAGCTAGGAGGAAGAGAAGAGGGATGTTAGTGACCCTTGGCCAGCAATGACTGGCTAAGGGAGCTCCCAGAGGGAGGATAAAGGCATGTCACTTCATGGAGGAGAAAGCTGAGGCCCAGGAATGTCAGGCAGGCCATCTGAGGTCACATGGCCACGGGAGAGTGCGTGCTCTCAGGCCCTGGCTCTGGAGGTCACTAGATAGAGAAAGTGGTTGATTTGGCCAAAGAGGACCCAGGACTGGGATACTGGGTCCTCCTCCTCTGTCTTAGTTAGCTTTAACTGTCAACTTGACACAGCCTAAGGCCACCTCAAAAGACAGTGTCTGTAGAGGGATGGCCGATGTGATTGGCCGATGAGAGGAAGATTGTCTCGACTGTTAATTGAAGTAGGAGAGCCCAGCCCTTGGTGGGTGGGTGGATAGATGATCCTAGCTTGTATAAGGGAGCTAGCTGGCGTCCCCTCCATTGTTCCTGCTGTATTTCCTTGGCTGTGAGCAAGTCCCCCAATAGGGGTAGTGCTACATAGGGTAGCAAGCACACCTGTCTTTATGTTCCTGCTTGAATTTCTGCCCCGGCTTCCTTCAGGGATGAGGCTTGACCTGTGAGCTGAAATAAACCCTTTCCTCCCTTGAGTTGCTTCTGGTCAAGGTTTTTGTTTACCACAGCAACAGAAAGTGAACCAGAAGACCCTATGGAGGGAGCACTAGCTACCTGGAGTGTCTGATTTCCCACAGCCCCACTGGCTCTGCTAGGCAACAAGACTCGGGCTTTACATAATCTTCTGAGGTCCTAGTCAAGGTGCGTACCAGTGTCCTGACCCACTCCTGGCCTGGTCACTCAGGAGCTGTGGGAGCTGTAAACCGACCCAGATGACCAGAAAAGTCAATCCAGGAAGAGGTAGGGAACCTGGAGGGATGCTTAGCATCAGGACTTCCCAGTCTGCTCCTCTACTGTGGGGCACCAGCAAAGAGCTGTTCCCAGGGGTGGGCGGGGCCTCACCTGTCCACAGGGAGACCGTGTTCATATGTGGGGCTGGACGGGCTGCTCCTCATGGATGGCGGCGGGGTCGTCCCATTGGCAGTACCACTGTCTGGTGGGCAGGCCCTGGAGCCAGGCCGCACCACAGCTACCGTTGAGTGCAGTTGGTTGGAGATGCACTGAGGGGTCTGTACAGGATGGGTAGGTCAGCATGGCGGGGCACCTCAACCAGGGTTGCCTCCCCCACCTCGTGTGACGCTCCGTGAGTGTGCCTGTCTGGCCTGGGGGTGTGAAGCTGGTACGGGGTACCTCTCACACACAGCGGGGTGATATGGCCAGCCTGCTTGCTTGGAAGGCACTCAGCGTTGGGGATAGGACAGGAGGTACATCCTCACCATGTCCAGGGTCCGTGGCTCCAGTAGGTTGGCAGCTGGGGAGACTCTGGCCACTGGGGATGTCTTGTGGCTTGACAATTTATCTGTGGGAGGAGCAGTGACAGGGAGCTAGGGATATGCTGTGGGACAACCCCCCACCACCAAACTCCTGCTCAGTCTCCCAGCCCCTCCCCTAACCCTTCGAACCTGTACCCTGCTGCTCTTCCTCAGCCTCTTCCGAGCCTCCTGGAGGGTTCTCAGTAGCACCCTTCCGGTTACTGGGGGAGGGGAGTAGCAAGGGTGACGGGGGCTCTGAGGTGCCCTCCCAGGTCTGCGGTGTGGTCTTGTCTCTGGAGAGGAACAGGGACAACGACGATGAGGATTCAGAAGCTATAGCCCCTGAGGCAGCCAGGCCCCTCTGTGGGGCAGGGGCCTCCCCACTCACCCCAGATTCCGAAGCCTCTTCACTTCTTCCTTCAGGATCTTGTTTTCCTCCCTTAGCACATTCATCTCATTGGCTGCAAAGAGCGTTGGCAATGAGCATGGCTGTGGGGCAGGGAGGGGACAGGGAACTCCCACGCTACCAGGAAAGCCCTCCTTGTCTTGCTCTACGCTGGCACATTGCAGGAGGGAGTATAATAATACTAGGGGAGGGATAGTGTTAAGTGAGCCCCAGCCTGAGGTTTGCAGAAGGGATGAAACCTGTATCCCAGCTTGTCCCTAGGCTTTCCCCAGGAAGGTCAGGAGAGCGGGGATGCCCCGGCCTAGGAACTCATGTGAGAAGAGACACGAGTCACTGGGAGTGTGTCTTTGTGTCTCTTTCTTTCCCTGTGGCTCTCTCTGGGGTCCCCGGACTGTGGGTGTGGCTCACTGAGGATGCAGAGATGCTGCAGGCTCTGCAGGTGTGCACTTTCCAGCTCTAGCTGCTTCTTCCTGGCCAGCTCCTGGGTGACCATGCATCGATCGCACAAGCCAGCCCGCAGCCTAGGGATGGGAGAAGCCATACCGATCAGGGCGGACACTCCTGCCCCATTGATAGGAGAGTCCTGCCTTTCCCAAAAGTGTCCCACGGATCCCCAGGCCTGCCTCCTGCTGGGGGCTTAGCAACCCATTGTAATTCTGTTTGGAAAGGAATCTTGGGAAGGAGGTTCTCTTAGGGTTCTGTGGGTCTGGTTTGGTCTGTGCTAAAGGCACTCAGGCTGGTTCTGGGAGGAGCCATCTCACCTGTTCTCCAGCACCCGCAGGTTCTCCTTCAGTGCTTTCTGCTGCTCCCGGAGCTGGTGATTCTTGGCAAAGAGCTCCTCTACCCTCTGTGCGTCTCTGTGTGGCAAATAACTGAGGTGGGCCGCTGGTCTTGGTACCCAGCCTGGCCTGGGTTTGGGTTCCCCTCCCTGGCAGCTCCCTGTGGGGACCTGCATAGCCTTGTCTTTGTGTTAGCTTAGCTGTGGCGCCTATGGACTTTGGTCTAGTTCAGCTACTCTTAACCTGTGGGTTATGACCCCTTTGGGGTGTGGAACGACCCTTTCATAGAGTTCTCCTAAGACTATTGGAAAACATTTTACATTAGGTCCGTAACAGTAACAAAATTACAGTTACGAAGTAGCAACAAAAATAATTTTATGATTAAGGGTGACCTCAGAATGAGGAATTGTATTAAAGGGTTTGCAGCGCTTGGAAGGTTGAGAACCACTGGTCTAGTCAGAGACCGGACACAGGAGGGTGACCTGCAGGCCAGTCACAGCCATCGAGGCCGTGTGTTGGGCTTTGCAAGTCCTGTCACTGCTGCTTTGGTCTTCCTTGGTCCCCAAGTGGAGGGTCACGTCAGACCTCTTGGCACTGATGTCTCAATGGTCCAGTCCTGGCTCTACCACATGAGCATAGTATGTCACCTTAGTCAAGGGACTCGCTGCCCCCTCCCTGCCAGGCTAAGCCAGTTTTCCTTCTTCATTTGGGATGCTGGGTGGGCTGCCATCCTGGGGCCTTGTGGGCAGTGTTGGTGACCATGGCTTGTGGGAACAGCTGCCCTCCTGTCCGGGCCTCTGGCTCGGCTAGGCTGACTCACCGGCACCGTTCTGAGTTGAGTTCTAGAAGCTTGTTCTGCAGGCCTGGCAGAGAAGACAAGGAGGTGCATGTCAGGCCCAGTCTAGTTGCCTCCTATAGCAGAGGTAGGGTGGAGGCATGCCGTGGAAACTCCTGCCCCGGTTAGCACACAGAATCATCTCTAGACCCCTGGGATCTGTCTATCTGCCTGACTCTTGGAAGCAGCCCCCAGAAAGGATATGCAGAGGACACCCCATCTGCACCTTTGCCTAGGTGTCCTGATTTCCTAAACTGTGGCTCAGCATCTGATTAGAGGTTGGCAGAGACCCTGGTTCCAGAAGTGGCTGGCCATCTGAGAGGAGCAGAGTATCCGAGAGGGGATACTTTTTAAGGCGTAGGGAAGGGGAGCTATATATACCCTTAACTTCTCCTGGACCTGTCTGCTGGGCACACAGAATGGGATGGGTAGATCTGGTACCTGTCTTTCCCTACTAGCTAGGTTCTATTCAGCCCTCGAATCAACATAATCTCTGAGGGTGGGGCTGGCCAGTTACTCTCTTAGCAGTTGCAAGTTCTTAGCCCCCAGGGTTCAGCAGTCTCTGCCCCTCCCTGAGTTCCTGTGTACCCAGCCAAGTTCCTTAGGTATAATGAGGGTTGTCTGCCAGCCCAAACCAATTGCCAAAAAAAAAGGTCCACTGCTCTGTTAGGGAGTGGCCTGGTCTCCTCTCGTGCTGACCCCAAGACTCTCTCAAGCTCAAATCCTATTAAGCCCTTGTATCCCCAAGCCCAATGGGTAGGCATTATTTCTGTTGCTTCTGAGACATTTCCCATAACACTAGCTGTGTGATCCATGGGCTTTCACAGCAAGTCCCACGAGACCCTCCTGCTACTGTCACAGTTCTTTGGGAGCCAGTGAGGCTGATCCCAACCTGGTTAGGCTCTGGGATTCCGGGAAAGACAGCGTGACTTCTTCCCTGAGGCTTAGGGGAGTGGCTGGCTTCTTTGACCTTCACGTGGCCCTTTCAGAAAGGCCTCCAAGGTCTGAACTGAAATCGAAGTGAAGTGGGTGGAGGGAACCCTGACCAGTGGGGAACTTAGTGGGGCTGGAGGAAAGGAGGTGTTCGTTCAGTGCTAGAGACACTTCCTATGGCCTTAGGAACCTCTAGAGTGAGCGGCCTCTCCCTCTGGGTTATGGGTTATTTATTAGGCTAAATCCGCCAGCCTTCTGAGAGGGCACAGCAGGGACATGCTTGGGGCTGGATGTAGCTTTGGTTATGAGGTGTTATAATGACCCCTCAATATGCCCCCTCTCCTGGTCCACACAATAGGGTGTGGTCTGAAGATATTTTGCACGAGGCAGTCCTACGAGTCAAGTCTGAGCCCAGGCTGGGCATCCCAACGCTTTGTGTCCTTGGGTCAGGATTCTGTTCTTCCGACAGACTTACTGCGCACCAGAGAGGATCCCTGGAAGTTCCCTGACACGCCAAGACCCCCAAGACCATTTTCCTGTGAGCGCAGTGGAACCTTCCACTATTCACTCACCCAGGACCTCTTTCTCATGGGCCTCTCTCAGTCTGTTCAGCGACTCCATGAAGCTGTCCATGACTCCTTGTAATGCTGGCCGCTCTGCACTGGCTGTGAGGAGGCCTGGGACCTCTACTGCTCTTCTGTGTCCGGCCTGCAAAGAGGGGAGTGGGAAGAGGGTTGGCTTAAGTAGGGGCAATGGGCTGGAAAGCACATCTGCTCCCTGTGAGGGGCCGCCTGCAGGAGAGGCCGAGAGTGAATAGCTAAAGGCTGGGGGATGGGACTGAAGTGATTGATACTAGGATATGCATGGGGTCAGAGTATTAGGTATAAGCCTTGGCTTCTCGAGGCTGGGCTAGGAGTGGGGAGAAGGAACCGTTGGGGACCCTGAAGGGAAATGGATCCTGTTTCAAACAGTGGCTCCAGTGGCCCTACAGGAACTCACTGAGCAGAACTCACTATGGTATGGGGAGAGAAACCAGGAAGAAGATGGGCTCCCAGACTGGTTTTACAGACTCACCTGGTGTTCAATTGCCCCATAGCTGGCTACCTTGATGGAGGTGACAGTTGGTGGCTCTGTGTTTGGTGGGTGAGGAGTATGGGAATGAAGAATTGGGAGGTCCCTCACCCGGAGACTGTCAGCTGAGGCTCATCTCAATGAGGGGCTTCCTTGTGGGTTAACTAATCACCCCAAGGGCCAGAGGCTGAGGGCCCCAGTCTTAGCTTACAGGGCTCTAGCTGCCTTTTTCCTCTCGTGAATTCGATAGTTATCACTTTCAACAGAACCATCTAATCTTCAAGACATCCCCCTTCCAGTGGGAGAGCTAAGGTTCAAAGAGCTTCCGTCTCCACCTCTTTCACTGGGGGAGAGAAGTAGATTTGAACTCAGACCCTTGCTCATTCACCCAGTACGAGCCTGGGTGTTTTCCATTGGGTCCGTATGCTTAGGACCTTACCTTGCTGAAGGCCCAGAAGGTGAAACCAGCTAGCTGGGACAAACAGGGCTAGGAAGGAGCTGAGCCGAGGCACCTGTAATTCCACCCAGACTCGCCCAACGGGTGGTTCTTCCCAGGCCCCTAGCACCGGCTCTATGGGTTGAAGCAACACTTGCCAAGGAATCCTGAGGTGCTTGTAGGCATGAGAGAGGCCTATATGGGATCTGGGTCTATATACTTCCTTGTTTGCGCATCGCGGCCCATCTCTACACACACCACATGGCCATAACTCTCCAGGTCCCAAGGGCAAGCCTGCATGTTCTGCTGTCCACTGGCTTAGTTCCCTCACATGTGGATGGCACAAGCTATCCAGGGACCCATGGCCATGACAAGACCAGGCAAGGTTATCCTGATACATATCGGGTAACTGTGCTATAGGCATGACGTGACTTCCCTGGTAAGCAGATGGCAGAGATACATATGACTAAGATAAAGTGGACCCTACCATGCCTGGGTTGTCTCTGTGTCTAGGTCCCACCATTTTGGAGAGAGAGAGAGAGAGAGAGAGAGAGAGAGAGAGAGAGACAGAGACAGAGACAGAGACAGAGACAGAGACAGAGACAGAGACAGAGAGACATTGAGAGAGACAGAGAGAGACAGAGACACAGAGAGAGAGAGAGAGAATGTGTGTGTGTGGGGGGGGGCTAGTCAGGAAAAGGAAATGGAGAGTCTATCACTTGGAAGCCAGTGTCACAGGTCAGCAGAGAAGCTATCCCAGGATGCCTGCTCTGTAAGTCTAGGCTAGTGAAGGTGGCTAGCAGCTTGGGAATGCAGGGAACTCTCTGGGCAAGCGTGGGTCTTTTCAGAAGCCAAGGCCGCATTTTGGATGCTGGCGTAGAGAGCTATGAAGGGGATCGAGCCTGCAGGAGTAATAGTCTAGGTGCCACTTTAAACCCAGGAGGGTGTGAGGCCCTGGGCAGGGGGAAGGGGACCCCCTCGCTCGACATCCAGGCTGGAAGGTCTGTGAGGCACTGCGTCCTTGGGAAGGAGGGGCTCGAGGGACAAGGCTGCTGGATCAGCCTCCGTTCCATTTGTTGCTGCTACCTGGGCAGTTGGGGAGGCAAGCACAGCGTTGGGAGCAGCTGCCACCTACACAGACATTACACACCTTCAGGCCAACTGTGCCTCCCTTTGTCTGTGAGGAGTCAGCGACAGAGGTGGCGTTTGTTCAGAACCAAAGCTGGTGCGTGGAAGGAGGCTGGGTGTGAGGCTTCTGTGTTGACGAGTGCTACTCAAACCAACTCAGTACGGTTCCCCAGAACCAAATAGAGCCTGTCCCTAAGCTGAATGCTTCCCCTGTCAGAGTCTGGGAGAGCACAGTGAGGGAGCCTGAGAGACAGCAGAAGCCTTTTCTCACATGTCCTCACAGGGAAGGCACACGGGAAGCTCTGCCTGCCTCCCAGGAAGCCTACTTGAACCTCAAGTTCCCTCCCCTTCTCCCCTCATAGTTCCTCACTTGCTCCAAGGATCTCTGCCTGCTTCCCAGGACCCGTACATGTCTCAAGGGCTCCTATCCACAACTCTAGGTCCCCATCTACCTCCTAGGGCACCCATTTGCTTCGTGAGGCCTCCAGTACCCCAAGGGCCCTTACTACACTCTCAGGAGCCCTACCTGAACCTCAGACCCTTCACCTGCCCCTCACAGCTCCACCTGAGTGACCTCTGAGAGGAGGTAGTCAATCAGCAGGCCAGCAGGCTGGTGTCCCAGAAGAGAGCTACTACCCCAGCCCCGAGTGCTACCCTGGGCTTTGAATGTGGTTCTTGTCCTTCCTGTGTGGAGTCGTGGGTAAGTCGCTTTATCCCCTCAGTCCATGTTTCCTCATCTGGGGGGTAATGACACACCCTGCCCTATATTGTGTTTCTGTGAGACTCCCACCGGTATTAAATGTTCCAGGCAGAAGGCAGGTGGCACATATTCTATGTGTGCAGAGGGAACCCTGAACCTCTTATCTCTCTCATGTATAGCCCCCAGGCAGCTAACAGTGCCCTCCCTCATTGTGCCCGAGTCTCACAAAAAGACCTTTTGTAGGAAAACGAATCCCTCCCATTTTCAGAGAAGAGGCCTGTCACCAACAGTGGTCAGTCACAAAGTGCTTACTAGTCCATGGGTCTTGGTGACCATTCCCAGGGAAGGTGCCATCCATTCCCTATAGATGAAGGCTCATGGCCCCAGCTGTAGCTCCCAGTAAGACCAGTGCCATCTGGCTCAGTGGCCATATCTGGACATTGTTTTCTGGGGCAGCTGGAGCCACTGGACTCCTCCTGTTACCTGGCCATGTCACTGGCGGGTAATGCCAGCTGGCTTTGCTCCCTCTCAGGAGTGCTAAGTCAGAGGAGACCAACGACACCCACCCTGTGTGGCTGTCCCTAATGCCTGGTCCCCTCTCTTTATCAGACCCTCAAGGGAAGAGGACTCTTCAGCAGACCCTGGTTCTGTGTCTTTAAGGATGGGCTGTTGGTCTATTCGCCTGGCCACAAAAACCAGCATCTGTATCTCACTAGGCATTTCCTGGGTCAGGTAAGTTAACATCCCCGCAGCGTTTAGCCAAGGAAGCCAAGCGGCCAAGTAACACCACCAGACGTGGTTGGAGCCCACTTGGCCTTGGAGAAAGCACTGAGCATTGCACGCTATGGAATCAGTCTGCAAGGCATGGGGCAGACCAGCGTCAAGAAGGCAGAGCTGAATTTGAACCAGAGTCTAGCTAGTCCATCTCTTCTCATTCTCTGTGTGGGACATTGCAGTGATGGGCAAAGCATCCCACAGTGACTTCAGACAACCTCCTTGTCTGGCTGTGCCTCGGTTTCCCCATTCATACCTGGTAGTGGTGACTGCCTGCCTACTATGTAGTGGGAGCTTCCATGTATGCTCCAGAGGGCTGGGCAGGGAACAGAGTGCTTTTAACCCATGTGCTCCCCACATCTCATCATGGCCACCCATGGAAGCTCCTATTTGATAGAGACTGAGATCAGAAATGTTACCTATCTACAGTCATTAGCTCACAAGAGATATGGCCTAGGCACAGACAGGCCTCCCGGTCACTGCTTTGGGCCGTAGGATCTCTCTGACACATAGGCCCTGATAGACAGGCAGCCACCACAGACAGAGCAACACTTTCAGTTTGAGAAGCCCACATCTGAGTCCATGCCCAAACCAAACGCCTTAACTTCAGTCCATCCCCTGCCTGCCACACACACACACACACCTTCATAGGGTTAGGGATGGCTGTGTACACACAGGCAGGTGGGCACAGACATTTGCATGTCCCATCCTTGTGTGCACACTGCCTGCCTGGGCACAAGTAAAAGGATAAGACAGCTTAGGTAACAGGCCAGGTAGCAGAAGGCCCTGAAACCTGACTCCAGCCTCCCCAGGCCTGGGGGCAGGGGACAGAATAGGCTAGCGAGTGATCCTACTGTCTTCCGCTGCCTGCTGGAGTATTTCAGCCACTGTCCCAATCTTAGGGCCTGACAATGTCCCCAATGTCCCCGAGCAAGCTCCGAGCTATGGGTGGCTGGACCTGGCCTTGTGCTCCCTTCATTTCCATGGCTGCAAAGTCCCCGGACCCACGAGGAAGGGGATGCTGAGTGGCCCAGGACACAGTACTGACCACCAGCCCATTTCTAGGCCCTGGAACCCCTTGCAGAGGTCAGGACCACAGTGTCATGCCAGGCCTTGCTTTTGCTGCATCCAGACCTCTGCCCAGGAAATTCTTGAGTCCTCCTCTTCCCCAGGACCAGGCATCAGGTAGTCTCCATACCACACACAGGTGAAGGCAGGCCAGCCTGCCTGTCCCTGCCTCCCGCCTCCCGCCTCCCAAGCCTTCTGCTTCCTGTCTCCGGCCTCCTGCTCTGAAGCCCAAGCTGGGTCTCCAGCCCCCATGGTGAGCACCCCAATGACCCCAGTCCACCCAGCGCCTGGAAGGGCCCTGCCTGCTGTAACCGTGTACTCACATGGCCACTTGGCCAGCCTTGGACCTCCAGGGGCCTCGGTCCTCAGTGATTCCCCACCTGGGAGAGATAGGAGCAAGCCGTAGGAACTTGCAAGACAGAATTTTGACCAAACCCGCCTGACAGGTTTCTGATTCTCCCAGCCGGGAGCTGCAAGGAGGCAGGGACGGCCTAAAGCTGCCAGACTGGTCCGGCCATCTCTGGGAGAGTGGAAGAACCGGCTGGCCAGGTGCACAGAGCTGGATTGTTTCTCCTTAATCGGAGCTGCCTGGGTGCCTCAGCTTGACCGTCTCTCCGTCCGGAGCATCCTGTGGGGTTCTGGACGGGAGTATTGGCTAGCCAAGAGCACACCCAGGGTGTTTAGGTGTTCATGAAGGAAGGAGAGATGCTGCAGGCCTTACCACTGGAGGGTCAGATGTTTAGAGAACCCTTATGCTATACACATCCAGCTTGCCTTGGGCTGACCTTGGGCAGGTGAAGTTTTCCTGTCCAACCTTGGTTTTCTGGTCTGTGGTCAGAATGACATTGGATAGATACTGTTCAATCAGCTGACTCTGTCTGTGCCTTGTGGATAAAAAAGCAAAAGTAAAACAACAACAACAACAACAACAGCAACAAAAACCAGGATGTGAGCCTCTAAGAGACTACTATTCAGGGACCTCACTGGGTCTGGGGCTGTGAGTACCCATGGTGGCTTCCTTGAGACAGACGGCTGGCTTCTGCTCATGGTAGAAGTGGTCAGGGGTTAAGCCTCAAGTTGTGGGTATCACAGTGGATGGGCATCTCTGGGTTTCAGGATGCCCCAGTCGGGTAGACTCTGGAGTGACACATGGGATGGGGGATGGCTTGGTATGAGGTACATTGGCTCAAGGTGTTAGGGGGGCCAGGCCCTGTGAGGTCATGCTGTTTTCCTTCTGGACAGTGACATCATGTCTACACTCCTGCAGGAAACAGTGTCCTCTGAGGCCATGGGTGCTCACAGCCCTGTCCCCGTCTCTCTTACTCATGTGCCTTTCACCATCCCTTACACCAGCTTGTCTGACTGTGCCCAGAAGCAAGGGGGCTCCCTCGCACATGGGGCCATAGAAGGTAGGTAATGAGGGTCTGTCAGAGCTATCACGTTGACTAGGAGAGGAGGCAGTCTTGGGTCTTGAAGGGTAGAAGATGTCCTGCTGCTGGTGGCTGGCCCTGAGCTCAGGGTGAGAATGAACTGTCTGTAGCCCCAGGATGACTTTGTCTAGGCTCCAAGAAGGGAGAAGTTTTAGGTCATAGAGCATTAGAGATGAGTTCCTTACCTTCTGGCTGGACCTTTGTGAGAAGTGTCTGCCTGCTCAGCGTGTGTGTGTGTGTGTGTGTGTGTGTGTGTGTGTGTGTGTGTGTGTGTGTTTGCATGGGCTCCACAGGTAGGAATGGACATGCTTCCTTGGGCTCAGCCTGACGTCTGAGAAAGAGCACTTGTGTGTAAGTAGACGGATGCTTAGCTTGCTTTTGGCTAATGTCTGAAGTGGCCCCCTACCATCTATGTTGACTCTCAACACTGAGGCTGTAAGTTCTTGGGGATTTCAGTGGCAATCGGGACATAAGGACAGAGCCCCATGAATAACAACAGTGCTATTAGAGTGCTTATAGAGAGATCAGAGAGCTCCTGCCCACTCCACCTGACACAGGGAGAAGGTTGTCATCAGATCTGCTTTTGTATTTTCTTCTTCCGGGACCATGAGAGGTACACTTTTGCTTCCTGTCAGCCCTAGCCCAAGACATATGGTGCAGCAGCCTATGGCTAAGCCAGATCTGGTGTACAAGTCTCTGCGTTTGAAAGTGGCTGGTTGTAGTTCCTCAGCTCGTGACTGTTGGACAGGTGCTAGTTTGTGTTGTGTGTATGGGCTTTTTCTGGTGCCCCTGTGGCAGGATCTTCAGGCTAGAGGTTCTACGCGTGTATTTGGAGGCTTTGTGTACATGTCTAGGGGACTGTGCATACATTCCCAGGGGCTGTGTGTGCATGCCTGGAGGTTGTGTGTGCATGTCTTGGGACTGTGTGTGTACATGCCCGGGGATGGGTATACATGGTTGGAGGTTGTGCGTACAGATCTGGCGGGCTCTCTGTGGGGAGGGAAAGTCACATGCTTCATACCAGCAGTGTAGGCTTAGCTCTGGACCAAAGCTGAAGTTTGGACCCCACAACTCTGACCTGCTTCCCTTGTCCCAGGTCCTGCCCCAGCCAGTTTAATCCTAGCTCTTTAGTGACTTGGGTCACAATCTCTCCCAGGCCAGGGACTTGTCTTAACCGGATGCTTTGTAGGCAGCTCAGAAGAGCCCTGAAGCAGTGAGCTGAGCAGTCCGTACCTGAGCAGACTGCTTTCTCAGAGTCCACACACTGGCCCTGCAGCCCAGCAGCCAGTCCCACGTCCCGGCAGCTGTATTTATAACCAGTCTCAACTGGACTGGCCAGGGAATAAACAAAGGAGCCAAGCTCTGAAATGGAAAAAAAAGAGTCCTTGCCGACCCAGAGGCAGGGTTCTGAGGTCCATGCCTCCGCTCCGTATGAGTAAGTGCGGAATAGGTAGGAGAGAACAGGACTTCCTCTCACAAATGGCGTCTTGGGTGATGGGACTGTCAGTTTCTCGGTTGTGGTTGTGTGTGTGGGAGGACTCATATTCCTCCTGTACATCAGCTTAGTTTACTGCAGCTGTACTTTAATGGCTGATCTTTTTTTTTTTTTTTTTTAATGATGTTGGGGATAGAACTCAGGGTCTTACACGTACATTCCATTCCGGTCTGAGGTTTCCACATCCTCTGTTTTCTCCCTCTCAGGGTGTCAGTGGGCTGGAAGGATGAAATGGAGTCTGGATCAGGCAGGATTCCGGTCTGGCTGAGAGTGAGTGGGGGTGGGGGTGGGGGTGGGAGAGGGGGGGTGGAGGTGTGGGGATGTGGGGTGGGAAGGGTAGGGGTGGTGGGGGGTAGGGTGTGAGGGTGGGGGGTGGGGTCAGGGCGCGGTGAGGCAGGGGTGGAGTGGGATGGGGTGGAGAGGTCTTTTCCTGAGATCTTAACCTTACAGCTCTTTAGGCAAAGGCCTTCTCTGAGACCGTCAATGAAACAGCTCTCTGAGATGATCTTAGCTTGTGCACATTTTTTCATTTGGGGTGAGACAAGGGTTACATAGTTTTGGGAAAGGGGGTGAGAACATTCAGCAAGGGCAAAGGTCATCGAGCGAAGGCTAGGGTACGGAGATCCCTCATTAGCATGGAGAGGCATCTCAGGAATCCCGTGTGCGGGGCTGTTCGACCTTCCTCTGGTGGTGTCCGGGATCCTCCAGAGAACCGGAAGCTCAGCCGGGGGCGACCCAGGGAGTCCGATCTTTTACCCCGGAGCTCCCGTCTTTCTGGTAACCGCAGACTTCGACCTTAGCAGCAGGGTTTCCCTATACTGGTCCACCCCTAAGCTACATTCCCAGCTCTTAAAAAAAAAAAATGGAGGAGGGTGGAGAGATGGCTCAGCGGTTAGGAACACTGAGTGCTCTTCCTCAGTAAGCAGCAACCACATGGTGGCTCACAACCATCTGTAATGGGATCTGATGCCCTCTTCTGGTGTGTCTGAAGACAGCTACAGTGCACTTACATAGAGTAAATAAATAAATCTTATTTAAAATATGGAGGAGCTGGGAATACAAAGCTCAGTTGGCAGAGTGCTACGAGCACAGTGTCATGCATGGAAGAAATCCTGGCTTAGCGCCCAGCACTGCATACAACCAAGTATGGTGGTGCAAGACTCCGTGAGTTTGAGGCCAGCCTGGGCTACGGAAATTCATGTCTCAAAAGAAATGTTTTTATTTTATTTTATTTTATTTTTTTAATTTGAGACTGGTATATAACTCAGGATGGTCCTGAACTTCTCCTCTTCCCCTGGCATTGCAGGTGTGCACCAGGCCTAAGTTAGTCCCCCTCCCCCTCCCTCCCTCCCCCTCCCTCCTTCCTTTTTCTCCCAGCCCCCTTCCTCCCCTCCCCACACCTTCCTTTTTTGTTGAGCTGGGGCACTGCTATGTGGTCTAAGTTGGACTTAAACCCCTGGAATCAAGGAGTCTCCATCTCTCATGCTCCTAAGTAGCCATGACTACAGGCGTACCCCACCATACTAACTAATAGAATCCGGACTTTAAAAATTAGTAAAAGAAAAGAAGACCAAGGGATGTAGTTTCGTCGGAAAAGCGCTTTCCTAGCACGTGGGAAACCCTAAGTCTGATTATCAGCACTGCATAAACTGTGTGGTGGGTCATGTCTCTAATCTCACCTCTTCGGAGGTAGAGGCAGGAGGATCAGAAACTCAGGGTCATCCTTGTTTGCCTAGAAAGTTTGAGACCAGCGTAGCACATCTGAAACCCTGGCTCAAGGAACATATAGAGTAGTGCTAGGGTCTTAGCAAACACAGCCTCCTCTACAGCAGACTTCCTCCCTCTAGTGGTCCTGGCTATACCTGGGCCAACATTCACTCACTGTGACATTGTGTTAGCAACTAAGAGGGGGATGGTACTTAGAGACATAACACGGGATTGTATCTGTTCAACCGCTCACTCCACCTACTGGTGACATCTATCTGGATCCGAACACCACCCAGGGACCTCTGACACCTTCTCCTGTGGTCATGTGTGGGCTGTGTGTTGGAGGACGTCAGCATGGTACCCTCTGTCCTCACCAGCTTTGCTGGAATGGTTGCTGTGGTGACAGTGAGCCTAACAACTGCCTCGGTCCAGTTTTGCTTTCCCCCACCAACTTTTTCTGATTTACAGGTGGGGAAACTGAGGCCAGAGAAGTGAAGTGCTTTACCCAAGGACCCTCCCTTATGTGAGGGGACCCTAGAATGAATGGTGGGACCATCCAAGGGTACATCCACAGTTAACATCCTGCAAGGCGGGGTCAGGCCTAGGGCTCTGGTTCTATTCTCACTGCTCACCCAGGCCTTTTGTCAGTCTTGCACCACTGGGTTCCCTGGTTCCCAGTCTGCTACCCAGTCTGCCTGGAGCTGTTGGTCTGGGGTCCACCAGAGGCTGTGGGGTGGAGCAGAGGGTGGGGCAGTTCTGTAGCCTCTGAGTGGACGAGGTTTGTTTCAGAGAGCGTTGGAGCTGGTAGGTGTACTGCTAGTCCCACCAGACCCTCTCCCTCTTCTCAGTGACCCTGAACTATTTAAGGCTCAGCTCCTCCTGGTCACCTTCAGGGCAGAGGCCATTCGATGTCCAGCTCAGTTGACTATATGACTGATGAGGTCTCTAGCATCATGTCTGTCTTAGTTAGGGTTTCTACTGCTGTGATGAGACACCATGACCAAAAAAAGCAAGTTGGGGAGGAAAGGGTTTATTTCCCTTACACTTCCACATTACTGTTCATCATGAAAGGAAGTCAGGAAGGAACTCACACAGGGCAGGAACCTGGAGGCAGGAGCTGATGCTGAGGCCATGAAGGGTGCTGCTTACTGCCTTGCTTCCCCTGGTTTGCTCAGCCTGCTTTCTTATAGAACCTAGGACCACCAGCCCAGGGATGGAACCATCTACAGTGGGTTGGGCGCTCCCCATCAAAAAATAACTAAAAAAATGCCTTACAGCCAGATATTTTAAAAAGATTTATTTATTTATGTTATGTATGTGAGTACACTGTCACTCTCTTCAGACACATCAGAAGAGGGAATCAGATCTCATTACAGATGGTTGGGAGCCACCATGTGGTTGCTGGGAATTGAACTCAGGACCTCTGGAAGAGCAGTTAGTGCAGTGCTCTTAACCACTGAGCCATCTCTCCAGCCCTACAACCAGATTTTATGGAGATTTTCTTAATTAAGGTTTTCTCCTTTCAGATAATGCTAGTTTGTGTGTCAAACTGACATAAGACGGGCTGGAGTTGACATAAGACTAGTCAGCATGACTTGCTTGGTCGCCAACATGAGCCCTTTCTGTGCCTTCGTGAAGCACCGACCCTCTCCTGGCTCTGAGGTTAGTGGAAGTCTTGCCAGACCCTTCACCCTTCCTGGGTGACTTTGAGCTAAGCCTGAAACTTGTGGATCCAGAAGACGCCCTGGGGGTAAGGCCTGCAGAAAGCATTCTTGGAAGGGGGCTGGTCCAGGAAGCCAAGTTCTCCTCATTCATTGCCTTGGGACCTGAAGTGACTTTGGTTGCTGTTCTGAGAAAGTGTGTGACTTACAATGACTCAGGGGTCTTTTGCATTGGGTAGGGTGTGTAGAAACCCCTAACCCACAGCTTCTTACTCCTTGCCCCCTTTCCATATTCTGCACAAGTTGGAGTCCAGAGAAGTCTGCCTCTAGAGACTCCATGGTGCCTCCTATCCTCTGGAGAGGGGCGGAGTGTAGCCTTAGGGCTCTTCCCGATTTACTATGTCTACCCAAGATCTGAGCAAGCTCTAGACACCTCTCATCTATTGACAAACCTATCCACTCATCCATCTGTCTACCTGTGTTTCAGGGAATGGCTGGTTCTAGGGTACAATGTTGGACAGTGTTGGGACAAAGCCTAGGTTCTGACAGATCACAAGGTCTGACGACAGTGTGTGTGTGTGTGTGTGTGTGTGTGTGTGTGTGTGTGTGTGTGTGCATAGACCCCACTTACCCCTGTGTATCCTCTTCATGTACACAGGCCAAGTGTTCACACACATGAACACAGTCCTCAATAGTTTGAATTGTAAATGACAGAGCCGAGCCCACTGAGAAGGAACCTTGATTGAGAGATTGCCTAGATCGGATTGGCCTAAGGGGGTTTGTCTTGATTGTTAATCAATATAGGCAATCTCAGATTATTGTGGGTGGCACCGTAACTGGGAAGGTGATCCTGGGCTCTGTAAGACAGCGATCATGAATGTGTGAGAGAGCAAGCAACAATCCTTTCATGGCTTCAAGTTCTTGTTCTGACTTCCCTCAAGGATGGACTGTGACCTGGACGTATAAACAAAACAAGCCCTTTCTTCTCTCAACGCAAAGGAAACTAGAACATACTCTGTTACTGTCTTAGTTAGGGTTTTACTGCTGTGAGCAGACACCATAACCAAGGCAACGCTTGTGAGGACATCATTTAATTGGGGCTGGCTTATAGGTCAGAGATTCAGTCCATTATCATCAAGGTGAGAACATGGTAGCATCCAGGCAGGCATGGTGCAGGAGGAGCTGAGAGTTCTCCATCTCCATCTGAAGGCTGCTTGCAGAATACTGGTTCCAGGCAGCTAGGATGAGGGTTTAAAGCCCACACTCACAGTGACACACCTACTCTAACAAGGCTACACCTTCTAATAGCACCACTCCCTGGGCCAAGCATAGACAAACCACCAGTTACTTTTGCACATACACACATATCCCCTTGCCCTTGGGGGCCACTGGGAGAACAAGGAGCCCTACCTTCCCAAGGTCAGGGCAGCTGTGTGTGAGGTTGGTCCTCACCAGGTTCCCCCTCTCTTTCCTTTCTTTCTATTTTTTTTTTAAATTAAAACTTACGGTCTGGCGCAAGGCCCTGGGTTCGGTCCCCAGCTCCAGAAAAAAAAGAACCAAAACCCAAAAAAAAAAAAAAAAAAAACCCCAAAACTTATGGTCTGTAGAAATGGCTCAGCAGTTAGGACACAGGGTGCTTTTCCGGAGTCCCTGGGTTCAATTCCCAGCATCCACACGGTGGCTCTTGTACAACCATCTATAACTCCAGTCCCTTGGCCCCTGAGATTCCAGGCACACAAGTGGCACCCAGGTGCACATGCAGTCAAAACAGCCATACGCATCAAGTAAACGAACTGTAAAAACTTGCAAATAAAAGCTATCTTTTCTTTTTTCTTATTCTCTTTTGGTCCTGGGGATTGAACCCAGAACCTTGTACATTGTCATTGCAAATACTGAGACTCACCCCTAGGTCTTTTCTCATTTTAAGACAGAATCTTGATAAGTTGTCTGAGATGGCCTCATTTGGTTTTTGTTTTGTATGGTGTTGGGATGGATTCCAGAGACGCTCACACCTTAGGCTGAGTGTTCTACCACTGGGCTATATTTCTAGGCCCAGCCTTGAACTTGGATTCCTTCTGCTTCAGCCTGGCTATCTCTCCTAGTTACAATTAGGAACTAGACGCTTGTGCTGTCACATGCACTGTGTCCTCCAGGGATGCTGTCTCCTCGGTGTCCATCAGTAGAAGCTGGTAGAGTGCTGGGCTGTGGGGTTCAGGTCTTGCAAGATTGGAGAGCTCCATGGCCTTCCTGGAGGAGAGGGCGATGTGAGTCTTCAGGGACACAGGCCAGTTCACGGGAACAGTGGCTACGTGTGAGGAGGCCCTGAGTGTACGGTTAGGAAAATCTCCATCTTCCAGGTTGAGAGAGGGCGTGACCCATCTCCTCTGTGCCTAGCCAGGCCTCAGAGTCCAGGCTTGGAGTTGTGGATATTGGGCCAGGGGCTGGAGAGATGGCTCAGTGGTTAAGAGCTCTGGCTGCTCTTCCAGAGGTCCTGAGTTCAATTCCCAGCAACCACATGGTGGCTCACAACCATCTGTAATGGGATCTGATGCCTTCTTCTGGCACACCTGAAGACAGCTACAGTGTACTCACATACATTAAATTAATAATATTAGGGGCTGGAGAGATGGCTCAGCGGTTAAGAGCACCCGACTACTCTTCCAGAGGTCCTGAGTTCAATTCCCAGCAACCACATGGTGGCTCACAACCATCTGTAAAGAGATCTGATGCCCTCTTCTGGTGTATCTGAAGACAGCTACAGTGTATTTATATATAATAAATGAATAAATCTTTAAAAAAAAATTAATAATATTAAATTGAGGCAGGCATCATGGGAGGTTTTGTACTAGTGTAGATTATACCCTGCCCTGTGGGAGTAGGCCAAAGAGATTGTAGCCATAGGATCCCACTGAGTATGCTCACTGGTATCTGTTGACAGCCTGCTACTGTGCTATCTGTGCTGTGTGCAGACTGCAGAAGGGGCGGTGTGCCCTCTACTGATTGCCCACTGTGTGCAGACTGGAGGTGAGGAATGGGATGGCATTGTAGAGTGCCTACTGTGTGCAGACTGGAGATGAGGAATGGGGTGACATTGTAGAGTGCCCACTGTGTGCAGACTGGAGGTGAGGAATGGGGTGACATTGTAGAGTGCCCACTGTGTGCAGACTGGAGATGAGGAATGGGGTGACATTGTAGAGTGCCCACTGTGTGCAGACTGGAGGTGAGGAATGGGGTGACATTGTAGAGTGCCCACTGTGTGCAGACTGGATGTGAGGGATGGGGTAACATTGCTCAGTGCCCACTGTGTGCAGACTGGAGGTGAGGAATGGGATGGCATTGTAGAGTGCCTACTGTGTGCAGACTGGAGATGAGGAATGGGGTGACATTGTAGAGTGCCCACTGTGTGCAGACTGGATGTGAGGGATGGGGTGACATTGCTCAGTGCCCACTGTGTGCAGACTGGAGGTGAGGATGGGATGGCATTGTAGAGTGCCCACTGTGTGCAGACTTGTGAGGGATGGGGTGACATTGTAGAGTGCCTACTGTGTGCAGACTGGAGGTGAGGAATGGGGTGACATTGTAGAGTGCCTACTGTGTGCAGACTGGATGTGAGGGATGGGGTAACATTGCTGAGTGCCTACTGTGTGCAAACTGGAGGTGAGGAATGGGGTGACGGGGTTGGGGATTTAGCTCAGTGGTAGAGCGCTTGCCTAGGAAGCGCAAGGCCCTGGGTTCGGTCCCCAGCTCCGAAAAAAAAAAGAACCAAAAAAAAAAAAAAAAAAAAAAGGAATGGGGTGACATTGTAGAGTGCCCACTGTGTGCAGATTGGAGGTGAGGAATGGGGTGACATTGTAGAGTGCCTACTGTGTGCAGATTGGAGGTGAGGAATGGATGACATTGCTGAGTGCCTACTGTGTGCAGACTGGATGTGAGGGATGGGGTAACATTGCTGAGTGCCCACTGTGTGCAGGTCAGGAAGGCACCATGAGATTCTTTTTAGTAGTTCATATAAAAACCAACTAAACAAACAAACAAAAACTGTTGGCCATTCTGACCACACCAGCTTGGAAGTGCTTGGGGAGAGAAAATGGGTATTGGTTGTGGTAGCTTCAGGGTGCCTTTGGTGGTGCAAGGGGGCAGATTACATTTAATCAAACCGAAGCAGAGAACAAGAATAGAAGTACAAAGGACCAGAGGATGATGCAGGAGACAAGAGTGGGACTCCAAGGTTAACATATACGGTGGGTGAGGGATTGGGTAATGGGGAAGAGCAGAAAGGGGAAGGACAGAAAGGTGGCTACTCCCCACCGCCACTGCTCCTCTGCTCTTTTGGGTTGGATGTCAAACTTCCTCTTCCTCTTTCTTGGTCTCACCTCCTCCTCCTGTTCTTCTTCCCACCTCCCCTTGTGCTAGGTATTGAATCCAGGACATCAGGCATGCAAGGCAAACACACCACTACCAACTAAGCCACATCCCCGGTCACTCAAAATCATTTATGTCCTACAAGATTTTATTTCTGGCTCTGGACACTGAATGACTGCTGATACTGCTGGTATCTCCGTGTTCAGGAAACTTTTTTCCCTTTTCATTTCCTGTGCATTGGTGTTTGCTTGCATGTATGTCTGTGGGAGGCTATTGGATCCCCTGGATCTGGAGCCAATGATAGTTTTGAGCTGCCATGTGGATGCTGGGAATTGAACCCAGGTCCTCTGGAAGAGCGTCTAGTGCTTTTAACCTCTGAGCCATCTCTCTGGCCCTTCAGGAAACTCTTGACAGTCAGAGTCGGCTTATGGAGAGTTTCAGTATATATATTGAGAGTAAACTCCGGTATACTCATTTGTGACCCTCTTTGAAGGCTGATGTTGGTATCCTCTGCTAATGTATTCAACTAAAGTATTCAGTCAGCAGGTGAGGCATCACAGCAGAAGTCTGGGCAGCTCTGGGACCCTGTTCTGTAGCTGGAGAGTAAGTCAGAGTGGGCAGGTGGTTCAAGGTTCAGAGAACATAGGTGACCCCTGGCCCCAGAAGGAATCCTCTGGCCGCTGCCAATGTTTGAGACACCAAGGCTACCCGTGAAGCTCTCATAGCCCCCACCCTGATTTCCAGAGCCAATTGGGGGCAGAAACCCCAGCCCAGAGGTGAGGCGGCCTGGGGCTTTTATCCCTGAGCAGGGAGGGCTGAAGATAAGGCTTCAAAGGTAAGCACACCTTTAAAAGCTGCCTGGCCACTGATGTTTGTGTTACTGGACTAATAGGATAAGAGGCTGGGTGGGCTGCCGTACCAAACCAGCTCAGCCCTGTAGCCCTAGCCCCCAGATAAATGTGTCACTTATTAATATGGCCCCAGACAAGGGAGTCCTGCAGAGCAGGGCTTCTTTCAGTGAAGTTTAGGACCTCTATCTTCCTGCAGATCTGCTTCTGGCGGACTGTGTGGGAGGGGGCAGGGGCGGGAGCGGGAGCGGGGCAGGGGCGGGGCAGGGGCGGGGCAGTGGCAGGGGCAGGGACAGGGGCAGAAGCAGGGACTTTCTCATGGCACCTGGCTACATATCCAACATGAGACACATCGCTGGGGAGGCCACTGGAAGGAAGAAGCCTCTCTCTCTCATCTGCCCCCCACATGACTCTCCGTTAGCACCCCTTTTTATGGCTACCTTTTGATAACACAGGCTTTGCAAGGATAGTCTACTTTGGCAAGCACCGAAGCCGAGTATGACCAAAGTCTCCTTTTATTGTCCCTCTTGTCTCCTCCCAGGGTTCCCTCTGCTTGGGATGAGCTTGATCCTTCTCTGCTAGTATGATAGCCCCTCTAGCACGAACCATTTAGAGACATTTCCTAAGGCCACGAAGTCCGCACAACCACGGTGGCTCTCTGATTACAAAATTCTCCTCACCCGGAAGAAAGCCTTAGGTCTACCTGCAGTCACCTTTCCCCTGACAGCTAACTAGACCTTGCCTATTGGTGGATCTACCTGCTATGGGCCTTTCATCTAAACACTCTGGTCTTTTTGCGCTTAGCGTGGCTGCCCTCCGTGGTTGCCCTCTGTGGCTGCCCTCCGTCTCAGGGCTAAAGACTCTGCGTGTGGGCGACATAATATTCTCATTCCATTATCAGCTGTTGCTGTCAGGAGGACTGTTATGACTAGGCCTGGTGGCACACGCCTTTAATCCCAGCCCTTGGGAGGTAGAGGCAAGTGGAGCTCCGTGAGTTCGAGGCCAGCCCAGTCTAGTCTACATAGAGCATTGTAGGCCAGCCAAGGTAACGAAGTGAGACCTTGTCCCAGAAGAAAAGTAAAAGAGGCTTTAGTGGACAGCAGAGGACGACAGAACAGCTCAGGCCCTCATTGAGCTCTCGTCTCTGCATTCTGGGGGCCGAGGAGACAGGTATGTGCCACCTGGCGACTTGGGGCCAGGGATGAACATTTTTTTTTTGAGGTGAATGTTTGTTTTTAACTGTCTTGGTTCAAATACAAACCTAGGTGTGGATGTGATGTGTCATGGTGACTCTATGCTTAATTTTTGAGGAACCATCGAGAGGCTAAAGTTTTCTTTCTTTTCTTGTGGTACCTGGCAATGAACTCAGGGCCTCCCACATGTTAGGCAAGGGCTCTACCACTGAGCCACATATCCAGCCCCCTCAAATAAAAGGATCTTTAAAAAACATTTATTTTGGGCCGGTGAAATGGCTCAGCGGTTAAGAGCACTGACTGCTCTTCCAGAGGTCCTGAGTTCAATTCCCAGCAACCACATGGTGACTCACAACCATCTGTAATGGGATCTGATGCCCTCTTCTGGTGTGTCTGAAGACAGCTACAGTGTATTTTTTTTTTTTTTTTTTTTTTTTTTTTTTTCGGGCTGGGGACCGAACCCAGGACCTTGCGCTTCCTAGGCAAGCGCTCTACCACTGAGCCAAATCCCCAACCCCGTGTACTCATTTTTTAAAAAAAAATTATTTTATTTTATTATTTTTAAAAATTATGTGTATGCATATGTTTGTGTGTGGGAATGTGTATGCAAACGCAAGTGCCCACCGAGGCCAGAGGTCTGGTTTTCCCGCCGCTGGACTCACAGGTGGTTTGTAAACTGTCTGTCATGGGTGCTGGGCATCCAGTCTAAGTCCTCTGCAAAAGCAGTGTGTGTTCTTAACTACTATCTCCTAACCACTGAGCTCTCTCTCTCTCCAGTTTCCAGCCCTGAGGATAGTCAGACTCCTCGGGCAGCTAAACGGAATGGCTGAGAACCGTCAGCAGTCTTTAGGAGTCTGCCTAGACACTCCTGGAATGACAGGAAAAAAATTTGAACCCACACTTACCTAAAAATATTCAATTGGAATAAAAGTGTGAATATGGGCTTATAATCCTGTACTCGGTAGGTGGAAACAGGAAGATAAGGGATTTTAAGGCCAGTCTCTGATACACAGTAAGTTTGAGCCCAGTTTGTGCCGTGTGATCGTCTGTTTCAAAAATCAAAACAAACAAAAAGAAGTGAAAATGCTTAAACTGGCGGGTATTTTTCTTGGTTGTTAAAGTTTTGGAATCCTAAGTCTTTTATTTTTAGTTTTTTTGGTTTTTAGAGACAGGGTTTCTCTGTGAAGCCCTGATTGTCCCAGAACTCCCTCTGTAGACCAGGCTGACCTTGAACTCAGAGATCCACCTACCTCTGCCTCGCAAATGCTGGGATTAAAGTCGAGCGCAACTATGCCTGACTAAGTCTGGCCCAAGTTCTGGCAAGACCTGCCAGCTGCACCCAGTCTGACCCCTCCTGTCTTTTTTTTTTTTTTTAAAGATTTATTTATTTATTTCATGTATGTAAGTTCACTGTCGCTGTCTTCAGACACACCAGAAGAAGGCATTGGATCCCATTACAGATGGCTGTGAGCCACCATGTGGTTGCTGGGAATTGAACTCAGAACCTCTGGAAGAGCAGTCAGTGCTCTTAACCACTGAGCCATCCCTCCAGTCCCTGTCTTGTCTTTTTTGTTTGTTTTTGTTTGTTTGTTTCTTGCCCTATTTCTGGAGATCCCAGTGTGCTGGGCTGACCTGTCTTGCCTGGGGCTCAGGGGTTGGGGCAAACCATAAATGGTTCAGTCACATCTGGCCCCTGTAGTTTCAGTTGCTGTCAAGGAAGGAGAGGGAGATGATCCTGGGCAGTGTCGGGGTCACTGGAAGAACATCCTGGGGCTGTGCAGACTCCTTTCTGAGCAGCTTCTTTTGTTCCTGACTGGTTGGGGCCAGACCAGCACCATCAGGTAATAAATATGGCAGCCTTTCCGAACCTCCTTGTGGACTCAACTCTAGGAAGCGTGGACTTGTTTTTCTGCTCATTTGTCCTCTGGCCTGGGGCTGTGATGGCAAGGCTCCCAGGCTTGTGTGTCTGCCTAGAGTGGCCTCAGCTTCCTGGAGTTGGAGGAACTTAACGAGCTTGTGATGGGAACTGTAAATGGCTGTCGGTCGGGATAACTTGATCTGTGACTTCGGAGGAGGGCAGTCGGAGGGGACAAGGAGGTGTTAGTGACGAGGGAGCAGATCCGAGGACCGGGCTGGGCTGTCTGCTGGCACGTCACAGATAGTAAAACTGCGCTGCCCCGCCGTCCGCCGTGCACGCGGAGATGGCGTCGTCTGACCCAGATGTTGTAACTAATGCTGCGTGGCAAGGGTCTGGTGTCAGCAGGCCGCGGTCCAGGCACCGAGGATCCCGAGCACATCATAAAGATACATTAATGGCCTGCGTGTCTTTAGAGAAATACTGATGTCGTTTTATGAGAAACAAGAGTTGAAAATATTAAAGTCAGGATTTTACAGCCTAAAAACAATTAAACAATAGAGATATGGGAAGGGAGAAGTTGTCTCTGCCCTTGGGTCCCGGTGCCCTGGATGGGATATGGGGTGTGGCCTCCCCTCTGATGACCCTCTCAGTGAAGCTCAGACTCTGGAGGAAATGTCCGCCTGGAAAGCAGAGGCCATCGTGATAATGTGGGCAAGCACCAGGATATCCTCGGTCAGGAGAGTATACATCACGGGAGCAGAGCACCTTGAAAGCCTGGCTTTCCCGGATCAGAGTGAATACCGAGCGGGTTGCATTTTGTTCTTTCCAGTGGGAAGGTCTATTTGCCATATGCTCCTTGTCTGAGGAACGTTTATTTTATCCTAAGGTTTTATCTTCAGGATTAGCTTGAGTGACCTGCTAAAAAGGAACAAATTTGTCTTGGGAGGCACTGTGTACGAGCAGAGTGCTGGCAGCACAGCCACAGCCCTGCCGCGAGGGCCTGTCCAGAGCTTTCCGCTCTGGGAACTGATGGCTGGCTGCGGTTACTGGAGCCCTGTGTCTTTGTGCTATGTGGAGTCTCTACATCGAGGTGGAGCACAGGAGGTCTGTTTTCAGCTCTCTCTGAGCCATGATGTGGAGCCTAGGGGTGTGGGCACATGAGAAGGTTAGGCATTGCCAAAACTTGCAAGCCACTTGATTATGTATACGGGGGCTTGGGCTGCACTTCTGTCACACACCAGAAGAGGGCATCAGATTGTATGACTCTAGTTACTGAGGTTTTGGAGCATCCCTTTGAGTGCTGGGGATTGAACTCAGGACCTCAAGAAGAGCAGCCAGTGTGTTTAACTGCTGAGCCATCTCTCCAGCCCTATAAGTCAGTGGCATTTACAGCATTCTCTAGTTCTGACACCATCTCTGGTCATCTCCAAACACTCCATCACACCAAAGAGAGACTGGAGGCTTTTCAGCAGTTGCTCCCCCTCCCTTCTACCCCTGGTTTACCTCGCTGGGCACGTCGTGTGACTGAAGTTGTGCAGCATGAACTACGGGGGTCTGGCTTCTTTTTCCTGGCGCCACGTTCCTGGGCTCATGCTTGGCTGTGTGAAGCACTGTGTCCATCTACTCCTCCCTCCAAGGGTGTGACCGTCATCTCTACTTCGGTGGGGTGAGCATTAGGTACAAGAGTTGTGGTGAGGGGCTGGAAAGATGGCTCAGTGGTTAAGAGCACTGACTGCTCTTCCAGAGGTCCTGAGTTCGATTCCTAGCATCGACCTGGTGGCTCAGAACCATCTGTAATGAGATCTGATGCCCTCTTCTGGTGTGTCTGAAGACAGCCAGAGTGTACTCATATAAAATAAATAAATAAATCTTAAAAAACAAAAAAGAGTTGTGGCGATACCTGTTTTCAGTTCTTCTGGTGTTTTGAGCAGGATTTAAGACTTTCCTTCTCTCTCTCCTCCCAGGAGCCTCCTGTTGATTAATAGCAATCTTTGCCTAGTGACAGGCATGATAAATGACTTAAAGAATGTCATACCTGGTCTGGAGTGATCAGGTGCAAGTGTTGGGATAGGCAGGTGACCTTTTTCCCCCCTCTAGAGATGTGACCACTGCCCAGATAATCTCTTTGGACAGTTTGTAGAAAACTGCACCCTCTTGCAGCTTCTTCTCCCGGCTTTCCGATCAGGATGCTATTCGGTGTTGTTTCAGTTTATGGCTGATTAGTACTCCCTCTTGTCAGCCCTTCGCAGTGGCTTGCCTGCTTGCCTATTGGTGAACCCTTGTGAGGATAAGACACTGATGGTGGGGGGTTGGGGATTTAGCTCAGCGGTAGAGCGCTTGCCTAGCAAGCCCAAGGCCCTGGGTTCGGTCCCCAGCTCCAAAAGAAAAAAAAAAAAAAGACACTGAAGGTGAATGTACACGGTTTTTCCTTGCAGTCATTATGAGTGGAGTTTGCATAGACGTCTGTGCACAGGGCTTCAGTGGGTATGGGTTTTCTTTAGAAGGTAAATCTGTAGCCACAGGCAGGATGGCTCCCTGGAATGACATAGTGCTTCTTGGCAATGACGTCTTCCACCTTCCCACCAGAGACCATGAGGGACTGGCTGCCTTTCTACCATCTGATACTTCCTGTCAGCATTTAGTCAATCCTGTGGGTATTTTTCCCCAATGTAAAGGCCAGAAAACGAACTCAGAGTGGCGAAGTGAGCTGTCTGAGACTTAGAGCAGCCAAGCAACACCAGTGTTCCATGCTGGGTTCCTCAGTACCTGTGTCTCTGGCCAGGCTGTCCATGCTGGCAGTGGTGCCTTGGGATCCCCTGTCCACTGCTGCCTCCTACAGTCCTAGTGTCCCCTGCTGCCCGATGACTCTCTGTGCCTTGTCTTCACTTTGATTTTTCTGTGCTGTCCTCTCCCCAGGGCCTTTGCACATGCTGACCTCGCCTCTTCACTCTTCAAGAACGGCACACTTGACCCATGTGTTCCTTGGGCATTCGTGAAGGAAAACTCATTCGAGCTGACAGCAAGTGTCGGGATCTCTGTAAGGGCTGGGTAGGACAGATGCTGTGCCTGTGTAATTGGCCGTGAGGTCTACCTCGGAGCCCATCTGGTGACATGGAGCACAGCGTGGGCCCCTCACTTGCCCTCAGCATGCCCTCCAGGACTGGCAGGAAAGCCAAGCATCCACATCAAACAGAGGTGGCACTGCCAGGGCCCTCCAAAGCCCAGAGGAGCTAGACATTGTCCAATCACGGTGAAACTTTGAAAGTTTGAAACCATGAAGTTTTGGGAGGGAGGGGAGTATCCCACACTCTTGGCCCAGGTGCTGGAGGTTTTGCAGGACCTAGAATGTGCCCTGGTCTCAGCATCTGCTTCCAGACCTGGGGAATCTGGGTATCCTCCGGGATGCATTCCCTCCTCAGGCATGGCCAGGCTGGGCTTGGCCTGTGTGGTCTGCAGCATCGACGCTTCTTTCCCAACACGCACGGTTACATAAACGACGATAACACTTCATAAACATTTTTCTAACATGCGGAATGTTTGACATGATTTCAGCTATTTCAGAACTAATAAACAATTGTCCATGTCATGGGGTGGACAGGGAGCAGAAGCCACAGAGCTTTATGGAAGATCAAAGGCTGGAGCAAGGGCTCTTAGGAGAGACAGGGGACAGGGGAGAAGCCCCACCTCCCTCCTGTCCGGGTGGGCAGGGCCATCGGGGTGAGCTCCAGGCCTCTGAGGGAGTCTTGGCCAGGCCTGGCTATGTGGTGTCCAAGGCTGCTCAGAGGACAGGCAGGAGGGAGGACTCGGGCTGGTTATGTCTGTGCCGGCCCAGCGAGGGGCATCCAGGGTGCAGGCTGCGAGTTTGGAAGTGCCAGTGAGCTGCTGAGTGTCTGGCCAGCTGCCTGGTCTCAGAGCCCACAACAGGCATTAGAGTGCTGGCAGCCAAGCCCCGAAACCCCGCATGCTGTGAACCATGACCTCCTTTTATTTTTTGGACAGGGTTTTTCTGTGTAGCCCTGGCTGTCCTGGAACTTGCTCTTTAGACTATGTTGGCCTAAAACTCACAAAGATACAACTGCCTCTGTCTTTCAAGTGCTAGAATTAAAGGCATGTGGCACCACACGAAACTGTGGCATTCTTTTTAAAATACATACTTGTGGGCTGGAGAGATGGCTCAGCGGTTAAGAGCACTGGCTACTCTTCCAGAGGTCCTGGGTTCATTCCCCAGCAACCACATGGTGGCTCACAACCATCTGTAATGGGATCCGATGCCCCTCTTCTGGTGTGTCTGAAGAGAGCTACAATGTATCCTATACCTGAAATAAATAAATAATTCTTTAAAAAATAAATAAAATACATACTTGTTCTCTAAGAAGGGGCAAGACCCACATTCCTATGGGGCTGCTGGCTGTGGGGCTGCTGGGCCAGGGCTGCCTATTAGCAAGGAGTCTAATAGATGTTACATAGTATCATTGGTAGAGATCAGGGCTATGGATGGGCTATGGTAGAGTTACCATGCTCCTTGTCCCCTGGGGAGATGTAGAAATGGAGGAATGAAGAGGGATGGGACCCTGGCCTGCTCAGGGAGGCTTCCTTACCCTGGACTGGAGTCTGAGACACGTATATCGAGGGCCACAGGGAGCTGGAAGAATTGCATAGAGGGTGGTGGGACCTCTGTAGAAAGGCTTTGGTGCTTCTGTTTGGGGAGGTAGCACTCCGGTGGCTAGGTCACAGTGGGACAGCTCGGGGACTTAGTGAGGGTCACTTCCACTCTCCTGGGCTGGTGTCGGGATTTCCATCTGCAGGTCCACCGAGGGCTCAGAAGGAAGATGACACTTCCTCAGTCACTCCACTCTGTCTCAGGGATGAGACACTGACCAATACCAATTGTTTACCTGGCACATTCATGCTGATAAGGGGATACTCGTCTTCTTGTGTGGTCCCTCTGGGTTTTCTGCTGTGGGAGCAATTGCTTTTTCTTTTATAGAGGAAGATATGGAGGGCCTAAAAGCTGCTGGGCTCTGCCCAAAGCATCTGGAATAATGGAGCCTCTGGCCTGGTGACAGGGTAGGAGTGTGAGTGGCTGCCCAGGAAGGACTAGACATGCACGCACAGACCAGCAGCATATAGTCTGTGGGTCACTTGTTCTCCAAAGGGAGGGAGGGAGGAAAGAGGGAGGCAGCCAGGCAGGCAGGCAGGTAGGGGTGAATAAGGTGTGTGTAGGGAAGATCCCTGGCTACTGTTCCCCAGGGCTACGACTCTGGCTTGGAGGATCCCTCTGAGAAGCTGGGCTTGTGTGTCCACAGCTGAAGGTCACACTTATTCACACTTGCTGCCCTATGCTTCCCCTCTGGGCAGCAGCTGTGCTCTGAGCATGATGCTGAGTTCTTGGGGATGCAGGTTGGGAATCCTGTAGGTCTTTAGGCAACCCTTGTCACCCCAAAAACAGGCGACCACATCTCCTCATGGTTTCTTGCCTCCCTGAAGTCCATTCCAATACAGTATCAATATGTCCTGAGGGAGATCATATCTCTTGCCTCTTCTAAAGCCTCTGTGGTTCCTATTTGCCTAGGAGAAAAAAAGCCAATGTATTCTGGACACCAGCAACCGCTCAACCCAACCCTCACTTCCGTGCCTCAACTTCCCTGGCTGTACTTGTCTCTCCAGTTCTGCTTGCTTTATGCTGCCTTTCACCTCTTAAGCACTTCCTGCCTTATTCCCTGTGGCACAGCTCCAGCATGGAGAGCTGCATCTCTCATAGCTGCACTGAATGCCCAGAGTGTGACTGGCACCCAAGACATGGGGAAGTCCTTGCCTCTGGCACCCAAGAATGTGACCTTATTTGAAAACAGGGTCTCTGCAGATAGAATCAAGGAAAGATGAAGTCATTGTGTAGAAGGCAGGAATGGGTCTCTTCATGCTGTTTGACCGTCAGCACTCACTGTCCAGCTGCCATCCACAGGGGAAGAAGAGGAGGCAGAGGAGTTTTTGTGTTTTCAAGTTGTGTGGGGGGGGGGAGGGCAGTTGCTCAGCATGTATAAAAGTTAGTCTGGCTTTGGGGTATCAGAGAAGCTTCCTGAGCTACAGTGTCTACTCTCTAGCCTTCAGAAGCTATTGTTTCTGGCTGTGTGGAACAGAAGCCTGGTGGTCATCCCTGGCCATTTGCAGCCAGTCCCGTGGAGGATATCCTGCGTGCCTGAGAGCTCTCTCACCCTCCTGTACAGGCAGTGCCAAGCCTCCTGGAATCCCCTGAGTAGACGACCATGCTTGTGTCAGGTACATACCCCACCTAGGGTCAATGGAGCCACCAGACGGAGGTCAGCTTGGAGGCAGGTCACATGTGGACACTGTGTGGAAGTGTGGGCTCTTCTCATTATGCTCACTCCCAAATTTCTCCCAGCAGGAAGCAAGGAGGCCAGTGTCCTGGTTTGCTTGCTTTCTCTTCTAAACTAAGGAGATTTTAGGGGAGAAAATCTGGGGACCCAGAGCACATCCTGCTTTTAAAACTAGAATCAGAAGGGGCTTGGGTGTAGTTCTGTGGCATTTTCCTGGTGAGTCACAGGCACTGGATTTGAGCTGCAACACCACACAACAAATAACAACAACAACAACAACAACAAAAACCTTAATAATTTCCAAGAAGATTCCTGGGCTGTTTTTAGGTCCATCCCAGCACTCTGCACCACCACAAGGAGGCCTCGATCGCCAGGGCTTCATCGGGGAACCTCACCTGTGCAGCTCTCTTTAACATGGCGCTAAGAATGCAGGTCCGTCTGGGTGGCTTGGTATCTGCAGGGCTGGTGCCCAGGTCCCTCAGGTCCTCTGGCTCTGCCTGTGGCTTCTGTCTTCTGCAGAAGTTAGCTGGGCTGAGGAATCCCTGTTTCCCCCACAGCTGTCTCCCAAGTTCCTTAAGCTGGATCGCCCTGGCCTTCTCCTCAGAACTGTTTTACGGAGTAGAGGCACAGAGAGGATCAGCGGCTTGCCACACAGCACTGCTGAGGAGAGCTGGGGTTTGAACTGGTGGATCTGGCTTGGGTCCTGGCTCCCGGCTACACTACACAGGACCTTCTCTGGGCACCCTGCTATTTGAAGAACCCAAGGGGGTCAAGACCTGGAACTTAGGCCTTCCATTGTGATGTTCTGGCAGTGGGCGAGGCACTGTGTGGGCTACTCACTATAGAATTTGTCAGCTAAATGTGAGGCCAGGGCAGGTCCTTCCTCAGCAAGAGCCTAGCTTTCTCTCCCTCCTTTCTTACCCTCCCTCACCCAGTCTCTCTTCTCTCGTTCCCTCTCTTCCTCCCTTCCTCTTTCCTCCTCCCTCCTTCCTTCCTTCCCTTCCCATTCCTGTCATATACACTCATCCTTTGAGTACTTGCTATGCACCCAGTATGTCTCCATGATGCCCAGCATGACTGCTTAACCCAGCAGGTGGCAGGGGTACAGAACTGCTGGATCCTGGCTAGGGTTTCCTCTGCTCCTAGCTACTGCTCAGAAAACAGGCCCAAGAAGGGGCCCGGGGTTCCCTTATCAGCATGGCCTCCCAGCTGCCAGGCCAGCCTCCTCATAGGAAAATATGAGTCTCTCTTCTCCGGCTGCTGGCCAGGGCCATCAGCAGACAGCTCAGCCTGGCAGTACAGCCTGGCACGACCCTCACCCTGCCTGGGTGGCCAAAGCATTTTGGGGTGCTGGCTGGAAGGTCTCGTGGAAAACACACCTCATCCATCACTGAGGTGGGGGATTGCTTTGGAGGTCTCATCTTCCCACATGCTCATGCCGCCCTTCATTCTCAGTGGAGGGATGGTAGCAATGAAGTCTGCTGGCCAGGCTCGGGGTGAGAAGGCCCTGTCTGCTACACCTGAGTTTCAAGGAGAGAACTGAGCACTGCTGGCTCACTCCTCCCCCTCCCCCACTTTCCAGTTCCCTTCTCTGCTTCCCAGCGCAGCCTCTACTCCTCCTTCAGCTCTTTGACCCAGACCCTGTTCTTTTAGCTGGACCAGCTCCTTCAGCCTCACAGGGATAGACCTAGGAACCCAGCTTGACCGCACATGCCACTTGTAACTGTCCTTGGTGTGGCTCATCTTACCTTGATCTTAGTTCTGGCCCAAACATGAGGACTGAGAAGAACCTAGCCCATATGGGTGCTGGTCTCACACAGCATGTGACCTGAATGGCCCAGAGATGCTAAATTATGTCATTTGTTACTTCCTAGGGAGACAACAGGCTGAGATCTTTTGGATGCGCTGGATTAAAACATACTGAAAGATTATTTCTTCCTTTTTCTTGATGTATGTATATGTATATGTGTGTATGTATTTATGTGTTTGGCTCCCCCTAAGACCATGTGTCTGTTCTGAAATTCTGTATCCTCTTTAGGGGTGTAGAAGCATTACCCTCACCTCCGTCTCTCCTTTACATAGTGTTCTCCCTGACAGTGTCTGTGTTTGTCTTCCCTTCTGACAGATTTCTGCCACGTTGAACCAGGACCATTCCCAGTCTGCCATGATCTTGTCTTTCCTCTCTGTAACTGCAATGATCCTGTTTTCAGAGGTCATTCCGAGGTTCTAGGGATTTGGATTCCAACATGTGTTTTGGGAGATCGCTATTCCCCAGCTGGGGGCGCTGTTTAAGAAGGATGTGGAAATTTTGAAAGTGGAACTTTGAAGGCTATACTCATCTCCGGGCCTGGCCAGCCTGTCATATACTTCTGCCACCATGAATTCAGCTATGCCTTCCCCACTATGAGAACTAAATAAAACGGGGTGAAACTACAAATCAAAAAAACCTTTTCCTTTCTTACATTGTTTCGAGTATTGGGGTCATAGTGTGATACAAAAGTAACAAATGCTGGGGTGTTACAATTAAAGGGTAATTTCAGTGCTCCATAGTCTGAGGCTGCAGGACCACTCAGGTTGGGAAGGAAGATCTTATTAGGGGAAAAATTGCTCAGGAAGAACTGGCCTGGGAGAAGTTGGTATCTTAGATTCCTATAGGCTTGTTTCAGCTTATACAGACTTGTCAGGGGATCCTTTGTGAGGTAGATGCATGAGATTCACTTCAGAGAAGCCAGAGGAACACTGGGTGGTGCCCAGTGCAGGAGTCGCTGGTTTTGGGACCAGTCCAGCCTCCAGGTCTTTCAGGGACACCCAGTGAGCCCATGCTCTCAGGAAGCTGGACAAGCAAATGCTACACATATATATCTACAGGACCCTGCTCCCGCTTGGACCCCCTTCCTCTTTTTAGCATTTTAAAAAGATTTATTTATGAGTACACTGCAGCTGTCTTCAGACACACCAGAAGAGGGCATCAGATCCCATTACAGATAGTTGTGAGCCACCATGTGGTTGCTGGGACTTGGACTCAGGACATGTGGAAGAGCAGTCAGTGTTCTTAACCACTGAGCCATCTCTCCAGCCTGGAACCTGTCTCTTAACAGGGTTTCTGCTGCTCCTCTGGAATCTTTGTGGGATCCCCACAGGTACAGAAGTGCTCAAGCTAGGGAGGGTCACCTCAGAGATTTTCAGCCTTTACTCCATGCTTGTCACTTCCCACCTTCACTGTGTCTTTCAAGCCACAGACCCCTTATTATCATCTCTAGGCTTTCTATCCCCACATATGTGTAAGTGTGTGTATGAGTGTATGTTCATGAGTGTGTGGATGTGTGTGTGTGTGTGCATGTGCATGAGTATGCATGAGTGTGTGCATGTATGCACATGTGTGCATGAGTGTGTGCGGGTGTATTCATGAGTATGTGTGAGTGAGTGTGTGTTTGTGTGTGTATGAGTGTGCGTGCATGAGTACGCACGCATGTGTGCATGTGTGTGCATGAGTGTGTGTGCATGTGTGTGCTTATGTGAGTGTGTGTGAGTGTGTCTGTGTTTGCAAACTTTTCCATTCCTATGGAATGGAAGCTGCAGAACACAGGTTGACACTCCCTATGTACTTATATGATTGTCCCCTGAGGAGTTTTCAGCTAGAGTCAGGGCTCAGAAAGTTCTGGATGCTGGGTGAATTTGTGAAGCATTTTGGCACACTGTCCTGATGTCAACCCATTTTAGTAGCTTGTCTTCCTTCCTTCCATCCACTCTTTTCCTCCTCCTCATCTTCCTCCTCCTCTTCCTCCCTCCCTTCCATCTCCCCCCACCCCCTCTCTCCAAACAGGATTTCTCTGAGTAGCCCTGACTATCTTGAAACTTGCTCTGTAGACCAGGCTGGCATGCAACTCAGAGGTCAGCCTTCCTCTACCTCCTGAGTGCTGAAATTTAAGGCACATGACACTATGCCAGGCCTCATACCTTAATCATACTGAAGTTCCTGCCCCAGAGGTTGGGGAGATAGCCAGAATTCTTCACTGTGATGAGGCTTCAGGCTTGCCCTGGAAGTAACAGAGCTCCAAGGCACTCATGGGGACCCTGGGAGCTACTCTCATACCGGCACACAGTCACCCAGAAAACTGCTTGGGAATTAATGGAAGGACTCTAAGGCATCAGGGCCCTACAGATGTATGCAGCCTTTGCTGGTCTACCCTTCTCATGGGACTGGGAGGCTGGGCAGCTCTCAGCACAGGGGCCCCTGAACTGGGTGCCAACCATGGCCTGAATCTGCCTCGCAGCAGAATGCTGGCTGCCCTTTGGTTTATGGCTGTTTCTTCTTTCTCTGGGACCTTTGTGCTGGGATCCCCAGGCACCCCACCTATGGCAGATGTCCCCAAGGTCACTGGGCCTGATTCTTCCCTGTCCTGGAGACTAGGGCTTGGTCTCCAGGTAGGGCCAGGGACATGTTTGATGAACACTTTTCAGGCTGTGTGGACAAAATTCATGGACAGGGGAGAACCAGCGTCTATAGGGCACCTAGTAACCCCTCAGTGAGCATTGAGTCCAATTTGTTCGTTTTACTTCCTGTAACAAAGACTTTGCACTGTCTGTAGAGAGGGAACATTCTGGGTAGGAAGACATTATGGTCCCTGGAGAATATAGATCTACTCTCAATGGGACGGTCTTTTCTTGGGATGGGGCAGAAACTAGCTCCTTGGTGCCATGCCAGTGGTTCTGAGTCCTGAGCTCCCTGGTACCCTATGTGAGATGTTTGGTCCCCTGAGGCTCTGAGGTGACCCTGTGGAGGATCTGCTTGTTTGGTTGGTCACTATCTCCTTACTCTCTCCATATGGTCCTCAAGAGCACAGCAGTTCTTAGATATATTAAGGTCTTTGTCTGTCCACCAGGAGTCTAGGAGTAGATAATCCTGTGGTCCACTTTGTCAGAACCCAGCACACTTGAGGTTCAGAATCTGCTGTGGTCCTCTACCCTGTCCCAATAACCTTGAGTTCCCAAACCCTTTCTACTTTTCTCCTGGCCCCTTCCAAGGCTCAGGGAGATTCAGGACCTTCTTGGAGTTCTGTGGCAATCAGGCAGGGGACCCTTGCCAGCACCAGGGCCTCGGCAGCACTTCAAACTCATCTAACTCAAATCACTCACTCTTGACCTCCACTTGAGTTCTGAGCCCAGCTCCTGGGTTCTGGTTCTTGTGGTTTAGAGTGGATCTGGAAGCTAGGGTCACAGGTCATAGTATAGTCTCAGGTCAAGTTTTCCTCCCAGGTGAGGCCAGACAGGATCGAGGGAGCCTAGCTTGACCTTCCTGGTTTGGAGTTGGGGGAAGGAGGCAGGGGGGGCTGTAAGGGCAGTTCAGAGGCATATTTGTCATGCCAGCTATGGAAGCTCTTGTGGCCCAGACACCCCAGTTATGAGAAGACTTTCAGTCAGGAGGGCCAGGGAGACTTTTATTGCTTTTATTACTCTTCGGAGGATCGTGATCTTTCACCTTTGCCTGGGATTAGTGGGGCCAACAGGTCACCTGCCTGCTACTCTCAGACTCTTGGGCTAGGTCAGTGTAGTGGTGACCAAGCTGCTTTACTGTTTCTGGGCCCTCCTGTTACCTGCCCGTTACAGGTCAGCAGGTGCAGCCTTCACAGGTGCTGTACCTGGGATGTTCTGGAGTGGGAGACCAGGTAATGAGGCTCCAGAAGAGTGAATCTTCTGTAGGCCAGGCTTGTACAGACTCTGAGGTAATGACAAAGGAACACATGGGTCCCTTTCTCCTGCACTTGAGCCTTGAGGAGAGCAGTTAAAAAGCAGTTACACCAAGTGGCTGCGAGCAAGATATGTTTGTAGAAGGGCAGAGGGCCGCACAGACCACGATAGGCACTCTCTCCAGCCCAGAGGGGTGAAGAACAAGGGACATCCAGAGGTTCCCTGAAGGACTGAGACATGGAGCCTGGACACAGTATGTAAGGATGAGGAGGTGGAAAAGCCAGGATCTTTGAGGCTGCTGTGGGCACAGCTTTCCAGGGCGAGTGAGTGTGAGCCTCCCTGGGACCTGAAACCCTCGGGGTCCCAGATGTGCAGAAGGATGAGGGCAGATGTTAGATGGAGTTGGGAGGTGTGAAGGATGTTGTCCTGCCACTCTGAGGGTGGCCTGGACTTGGTGGCCAGGGAGACTAGGGCCAAGAGAGGAATGAGACTCCCTCTTTGGGTAGAGTAGGCCTAATGACTAACTGGCTGCTTGGGGTTAGAGAAGACCCTAAGGGCCCAGGTGCCTCCTGGTGGTCCAGCTGCCTGTGTGTGTGGGTTATCAACTGGAGGGGCATAGCAGTGCCTCTCACAGCTGCTGGCCAGGGTAAAGGTGGTCCTACCTACCCTGGCAGCTCCAGGGGAAGCCCTGCTTTTTTTTTTCCTTCTTTTCCTCTTTTTGCCTGTAGCTGCATTTAACTATAAAGAACAATAAATTACAAATCTGGAAAAAACATCCCTTGTCCCACAAAGGACAGGGCTGTCCCCAAATGACAAATGGCTCTGAATTAACATTATTTCGTATTTATAACTTCCGCAGGACAGAGCTTACAGATGTCACGGGCAAGTCCTGCCTGCCTTTGGGGTATTTTTGGAACCCATTGTCCAGCTGACGGTGCTTCTAATTGCGTCTCCACTCAGCAGGGCAGTGTGAGCAGATCTGGAGGAAGTACAGGGCCCAGTCCCCTCAGCAGGACAGAGTGACCAAGGAACGGCCACTTCTGTCCACTCACACATAGGCTATGGGATATGCTAGGGCAAGAGTTTCTTAAATCTTTATTTTATGGTGAAACTTGAGACAGCATCTGGGAGAGATGTCAGGAGTCTCCTACTTGGGGCGGGGTGGGGGTGGCTTATATTAGTATCTGGGATGGGTCAGTGATTGATTGAGAGGGCCTGAATCTAGCAGTAGGAGCCAACAGGGGCACCATATAGCCCATGAGGCATGTCCTAGGATCTGAGATTACCACACGGGCTGAAGGGGCCACACTGCCCTAGGAGAGTCCCCCTCTTCATCTACGTGTTGTTAACAGCAATGGTGGGGACATGACTAAGTTGCTGGGACCTGAGGTAGTGTGAAAAGACGAGAAGAGGAGGCAGTGGGGGGCAGCTGTGGGTTTGGTCTGGCCTTTGACTGGGAACCAAGCAATGGCTCCTGTATGATGTTCAAGGATATGCATGAAATGACGCCGTCAGGGCATCGCCAGGTCTCCTGCGGGCCACCACTGCTCTCAGGGTAAGCCCGCGTCTGTCACCAACACCTCTGCAGACAGGGATTCCCAGGCACAGAGCTGCTGAGAACTGCCAACCATTCCCGCTAGCCCCTGAACCCCACCCCGAGGCAGCCCCCGATAGTCCTAAATCTACACTGTGCTAAGTCCGAGAGGTCTGTGTATGTCTGACAGGGCTGCTGTGTCCCCTTCTGTCCTGACTCAAGTTATCGCTTGCAGCACGTGCCTGCTGCAGGTCTCTGGGTTCTCCCCAGTTGTTGCCACCAGATAAGACTTTCGAGAGCGTCTGGACTTGCTGGGGAAAGATGGCGGATTTATTTCAGTATTTAACTTCCTGGCTCGATTGTGAGATGAACAAGGTGATCTGCCAGTCCATCAGGATGTGGCTGTGGGCTTGTCCAGGCTCTCGCTGGAGTCCTGATTGCAGCAGTGTGCGGTTCTGACCTTGGCCCAGGGTATTGCCTTCTCCCTAGGGTGGCATAGGGTGTATGTCTGCTAGGCTGGAGATGCTAGCTTCTAGGCCAAGATCTCTTCAATCTTAGGCAGAAGATCCTGGTAAAACTCCGGAGGAGGGGAAGCACAGCCACCCATCTGTGGCCGACTCATTCCTAGCAGATGTTGCTGGCTTAAGGAGGTTCCAGTATTAAGGGTTTTTTGGTTTTTTACTTAAAAGTTTGGCCCTGGGCTGCAGAATTTAGGAAAGACTGTGCACCTGAGGCTTGGGTGGGACCTGCTTTCTCCACACCCTAGCCCAAGGTCGTTAGTATGCAGGGAGGGGAAAACCCACAGAGTTCACTGCCTCTGTTGACTCGATTCAGATGTGGGCAGGTTGACCCTCTCAGTATGGCTGAGGAAATAATGTAGCCCTGAGCCCTAGGCCAGCATTTTCTCTCTCCTGTGCTCTCCAGCCCCAGAGGTAACAAATAGGTCAATGGGTACCAGGTCCACAGTGATGGGCATCTAACTCCTCCAAGACCGGGGCTACCTGGTTGCGGTTGGCAGATCACAGAACCAGGGCCAGATGGTTGGGGTCCCTCTCTGCTTTTCTTCTTGTTCCTTTCTCTCTATTTCTCTTCTGGTCTGTCTGTCTCTATCTTCTCTCTCTCTCTCTCTCTCTCTCTCTCTCTCTCTCTCTCTCTCTCTCTCCACCCCTTATCTCTCTGTCTTTCTCCATCTCTTTCTTTTTCACCCAGGGAGAACCCAGGTAGATCCAGCCTCCCGAGTGTCCTCCAGTGCTTCTGAGGCCTGTGGATTTACCCCCTGAGAAGTGCCTGGCAGAAGGGACTGCCTCCTCCCAGTTGCCTCCTACTGGACCGGCAGAAGACCTCTTGGATCCTAGATCTAAGTCCCAGTATGGCAGAGACACACTGGCATAGGATGGACCACTATACTTTCTGTACTTTCCCCAGAGCCCTCTGTGGGATCCGGCACGTGATGAGAGGCCTCCACATCTCTGCGAGCTCTCCAATAACTACTCAGTCTTCTTCCTGATGCTTCCTGGCCTGACTCATTCACAACGCCATCCAGACAACTCCTCTCAGAAGGCTCTGGGGAGTCAGAGATCGTTATGTTGAATAGTTTGTCCAGTGGGTCTCTTTGGATTGTAAATTCAGCCCTGAGATTAGATGTGACCAGCAGGTGAGGGGGAAGTATCTTAGGTCGCTCTCTTTGAGGGGAGATGTCACTTCTCCAAGAGGACAGTGTAGTCACCTAGATGGCCTGCTTGGGACCTATGAGCAAGCTAAGGAGACGTGACCTCCGTCTGTCCTTGCTGGATCCTCTGTGAGGAGGGATTGTGGAGGTCTGGCCGGGACACCAGTGGCTGCGTCTCATTTGTTCTGAAGCCTACATCACCATTGCTCCACGCTTTTGGATAAGGTGGCAGTGACACTGGCTTCTGCAGCCCCGTGAAGGTCACCTTTTCTGCTTCTTTCCTCGTTATCAAGCTGACTTGAGGAAAGTTTAGAAAAATAAATTTTAGACTAAGTTGTATTTGTCCCAGGAACTAGTTTGTTGCCATCCGTTCTTGTCATATTCAGAATAATCACGCACTGGGTTAGGGAATGAGCTCAGCTGATAAAGCCTGCTGCGCGATTGTGAGGCCCTCAGTTTAGAATTCCAGCACATGGGAGGGTGGGTCCTTAGAGCTAGTGCTGTGGGCGGGTCCATAGAACCCATTGGCTAGTGCTGTGGGAGGGTGGGCCCTTAGAGCCCATTGGCTATTGTTGTGGGAGGGCCCTTAGAACCCATTGGCCAGTCAGCCTATCCCAATTGATGAGTGGCAGATACACTGAAAGAGCCTATATGAAAAAACAAGAATGGTCATGTGTGATGGTGCACACCTTTAATCCCAGCACCTCAGAGGCAGAGGATCTCTGTGAGTTTGAGGCCACTCTGGTCTACAGAGCGAGTTCCAGGCCAGCTACGGCTACACCGTGAGAACCTTTTCAATCAATCAATCAATCAATCAATCAACCAACCAATCAGACACCTGATGTCAATCTCCGGCTGCCATGTGGACACATATCCATGCATATACTGTATTTATAGCTCGTGTACAGTACATGCACACACAAAGAATAATTACATATTTTCTGTGGTGGTCATACTTTACATACTGGTTGAAATTTGGCCTATCTTCTTGGTAGGAGAGCTTACCCAAACCTTTGTGTTTCTTTCTTTCTTTTTTTTTTTTAAATTTATTTTATTTAATGTATATGAGTACACCACTGCTGTCTTCAGACACACCAGAAGAGGGCATCAGATCCCATTACAGATGGTTGTGAGCCACCATGTGGTTGCTTGCATTTGAACTCAGGACCTCTGGAAGAGCAGTCGGTGCTCTTAACCGCTGAGCCATCTCTCCAGCCCCACCTTTGTGTTTCTAAGAACTCTTGGAAACCCTGGTTCTAAGGGCGACATCCGGCAACTGTTGGGAGCAGATGCAGAAGTTCATAGCCAAACCAACCAGATATTAGGCAGAGCCGGGAGAACCCCGAAGGAGAGGGGGAAGTAGGAGTCAGAGGGGTTGAGGACATCACAAGAACACAACCCATAGAATCAACTAAGCAGGGCTCACAGGGGCCACAGAGACGGAAGCAGGGCTCACAGGGGTCACAGAGACAGAAGTAACAAACATGGACCCTGATGGGTCTGAGCTGGGTCCTCTGCATATACATTATGGTTCTGTTGCTTGGTGTCTTGTGGGACTCCTGACAGTGGGAGTGGGGTGTGTTTCTGACTCTTTTGCCTGCTGTTGGGACCCTTTTCCTCCTCCTCGGTTGCCTCACCCAGCCTTGATATGAATGTTTGTGCCTGGTCTTATTGTAACTTATTATGCTGTGTTTGGTTGATAACCCTGGGAAGCCTGCTCTTTTTTTTCCAAAGGGAAACAAAGGAAGAGAGGACCTGGGAGAGAAGGGAGGTAGAGGTAAGGACTGAGAGGAATGAAGGGAGAGGAACTGCAGTCAGAACGTAATGTATGAGAGAGAGAGAGAAAAAAAAAGAAAAAAAAAACAACATTACAACCTAATAATAATTTTTTTCTTTTAGTTTTTGTTTGTTTGTTTGTTTTGATTTTCAAACAGGGTTTCTCTGCGCTGCCATGTCTTCAGACCAGCCTGGCCTCGAACTCACAAAGATCCGCCTGCCTCTGCCTCTCAAGTGCTGGGACTAAATGCGTGTGCCCAGCTTTGGAAGTCTCATTTTTAAGGGCTCAGCTATACACAGTCCCTCTAGTAATTATCAGATTCCCTCTTCTTGGATATCTACCATGTTGCCGCTGCCCAAGGACAGCTTTGGGATGACAGGTGATGGATCTGTCTGTTGTAGACCCAGAAGCAGCATTTCCTAATGGGAGGTAGTCTCATGGGACCTTGTCCACAGCAAAAGGGGAGATTATCACCTTACGTTGCAATGCCCAGGCCCATAAATACACACACATGTGTATTATGATTATGCTAATTGGTCTACAAAAGGCCTCTGGAGCTGGCTGGGGAACTTGACCTCCAAGTAGGGTGACAGGACTCTACTGATCCTGCTTTTTTTTTTTTTTTTTTTTGGTTTTTTTTTGGAGCTGGGGACCCGAACCCAGGGCCTTGCGCTTCCCTAGGTAAGCGCTCTACCACTGAGCTAAATCCCCAGCCCCTGATCCTGCTTTCTTAATTCTTCCCAAAAGTACTGGAGGAGGAGGTGGGAGTACCCATGTTACTGGTTAGACACACAAGAGTCAGGAAGGGCGTTAGAGTCTGGGTTTGGGGTGGGGTGGTGAAGCAAAGGTTTAGATGCATTTGGATGCTGGCAAGTGTCCCCTGTACCTGAGAGTAAATGCAGCTGCTTGCAGAGGGGAGCCCTGGAATGGAGGGGTTGTTCCTGGGGCCTGGTCAATAGTGTGGCCCTGGAATGGAGGTGGGGGGGATGGATTCCTGGGGCCTAGTCATCACTGCAGAGTTGAGTCTTGAAGAAGTGGTGTTTGGAGGCAGAGAAGCAGGCCTGAACCTGCATCATGGAAAGTCTGAGCTCCAGGCCAAACGCAGGGTGTGGAGGATAGGCAGCAACAGTAATTGGGTGCCGGGCACGCGACTAGGAAGGTCTCAGCTAGAAGATTTGGGAACCAGAGGCAGCAGAGTTTTGCAGAAGTGGGCACAGGCTCAGGTGCGTATGACAGGCAGGGAGATCCTTTCCAGATGGCCAATGGTGGGGGAGGAGAAGATGTAGACTGTCCCAGAGTTCTGGGTGGAGGCCTACCCTAGGGTGAGGCTGGGGCCCCTGCCTCTGTCAGTACCGCCTTCCTCCTCCCCCATGCTGGTCAGCTCAGAGCGGCCAGACGCTGTCCACCAGTGGTGCCGAGCTTGCTTTATCAGATAATAAATAAGACGGCTGGAGCCGTCCGTGTCAACACTTTGGCGGGCGTGCGGGGCCCGGAGGGGAGGGGGCTATTCATGAAGGGCTTAGTCAGCCCCCTCCCCTTTGAGGCCAGGGTCAGCCCCAACCCAAGTGCTTGTGTAGGAAATTCAGGCATCACAACTGCCCTGCCCAAAGCCTGGTGGCTCCAGGAAACTAAATCTCTTTGGCCTCTCTTCATCCTGTAGACAGGGAGCGAAGGGGGCATAGTAGGGACTTAGTTCCTTGGGTCACACGGTCCATGCATGGGATAGGCCTGTTCTGGTTGGCTGTTTGGCATTGACAGAGGGCAATGTGAGATGTGACACACTCTGAGCTATCCCAGGGTGGAACTGGAGGTGAGGACAATTTTGAGTCTCACTGCTAGCTGGTGTCCCTACCTGAGCTGGGGCCCACAGAGGTCTGGAGCCTTTCCCCTACTGCTGTCTCAGGCCTATTTTTAGAGGCACTAGAGGGACTCTGAGGGCCTCCCCGCTGTAGGCCCATGTCTGACGAAACACGGAGCGCCAGCTCTCATGGTCCACTCGGGCCACTTACCTTACCTTAGGGAATGCTGCCCGAGCCCCTAGAACCGTCCACAGGGCTGTTGTAGAGGACAGCCGCAAGGGCCTTGTGGATGGTCAGTGCCCCTTCTGCTATAAGGCGCCTTCAATCTTTTGATGAGATCCACACGTTGCTGCTGACAGTAGCAAGTGGTCTGTTCTAAGAGATGCCCTTACTTGGTCAAACAGGAAGCTACTGCCCTCTACTTGCTTCCTCACCTAAGCTTTCCTTTCAGAGACCCTGGGCTTTTGGGTGAACACCTGGGAGAATCTGCTCCACTTTCTGACAGGCTGACCCTTTCTAGCCTGAGAAACTCTCAGTCCTTGTTTGGGCTGTACCCTTCAGGCTTAGGTCTCAGTTCAATGCCGAGGCAGTACAATCCGGCATTTGTCTTCCTGGTGTAGGACAGCTCTCAGGGTCTGGTGGCAGACGCTCTGTCCTGAAGTATCTCGGGGTCAGTGTCACCCTGCTTCTACAGAGAACGCAGGAACACAAGCTGCAGAAGACCCCAGAGTAGAGGAGGAGAGCCTGTCCGCTGTGCTCCAGCCGTGAGGCAGAGCCGTGGCTGGAGGGCTCTGCCCATCAGTTCTGGCAAGAAACTCCGATGGACGGGACCCTGGTCTCCCCATCTCTGCCCCATGTGCTCCTCTTCTTCCTTCCTTTCTTGGGCCGCTCAGGACAAATCATGGGGGCCCAGAAAATATTTTTTTCTGGAAGGGACAGACTTGGTGTATTGTGGCCTCTTCTGCTTCAGGGTCTGGGGTGATGGAGACGGACATACTATATAGGCAGCAAACAACAGGGCCTTCCTTTTCCCCCCTGCTGTTCAGATAAGCCCCCCAGTTGCTCTGGCTTGAGTGAGTGTACAGCTCATCTGGTGGTTTATGACCAGCGGGCAGGATGGGGATGGGAGGTGGGAGGAAGGGCAGTGGCAGGGTTCTTGGTAGCTATATTAAGGACTTGGTTCACTGGCTTCCTATTGAAGAGGAGGACGCTCAAATTTAGCAGCAGAAACCATGCCCAGCGATGGACCTACAGCCTTCTTCTCGTTAATCCTTAGTTAAGAAACAGAATTGGGGGCTGGGGATTTAGCTCAGTGGTAGAGCGCTTGCCTAGCAAGCACAAGGCCCTGGGTTGGTCCCCAGCTCCAAAAAAATAAAAAAAAAAAAAAAGAAAGAAAGAAACAGAATTAGGGAGCTGGAGAAATGGCTCAGTGGTTAGGAGTTACTTATTGTTTCTTCAGATGATCCGTTCAGTTCTCAGCACTCACTAGATGGTTCCCAATCACCTGCAACTCCAGTGCCAGGGGATTCCAAGGCACCAGGCATGCATGTGAACATACACACACACACACACACACACACACACACACACACACACACACACACACACGACGCACGCACGCACACACACGCACACCCAGGCAAAGCACTCATACAGATAAAATAAATTAAAAAATGAAAAAGCAAAAGGAAGCCAGGTGTGGTGGCTCATGCCTTTAATCCCAGCACTCAGGAGGCAAAGGCAGGCAGGTCTCTATGAATTTGAGGCCAGCCTGGTCTACATAATGAGTTCCAGGATAGCCAGAGCTACATAGTAAGACCCTGTCTCAAAAAAAAAAAAAACAAAACAAAAAAAACAAAACAAACAAAAGAAAGAAATACAGACGGACAGATGGACGGAAGGAAGGAAGGAAGGAAGGAAAGAGAGGCAGAGAAACCGATGTGGAAGGGATCTCATGTCTATGAGCCTCTCTCCTGACTTCCCTTCTTCGACATCCAAGGGAATGCCACCTGCCTTGTGCCTTGCACTGCGGCTGTCTCCAGGAAACCTCCCTTGGTTGGTAAGTGCCCTGTACCACCTCAAAGGTGCATGTGATCACAGACACCTCTCTCATCACAGAAGGGGAAACTGAGGCTAGGACAAATGAAGCTCCTAGGAAGAGCACTGCGGTGAGAAATGTTGCTGGGACCTTGTGCACAGCCTCATGCGGCTGTTGTGGTCTGGTCTGCATCTACACACTTGGGGTGTGGGTGCTTGGAGATATTCACACGGTACTGCCTGTGTCTGGGTCTCTAGTCCCCTCCCTCTCCTTACCCCAGTATCTGGGATGTGATGACAGACACCCAGGCAGCTGGCTTTGCCTTCCACAGACACATGGGTGGTGAGGTTTGCCTGCTCGGAGCTAGTGACAGGATCATGTCTTGCCTTTGTCCCTGTGGTGCCTGCAAATGCTGCAGGCTACTGCCCCTTGCTTTCCTTCTAATCAAGATCCACTGCCTCTCTCTCAGGCTGAACTGGATGGAGAGACCGCGGGTCCACACAGGAGACAGGTTAGAGGTGGCCTTCATGGTTGGATGACCCCTTGACTCCCTTGCTTCTTGGTTTCCTCACCAGGAAGTGGAAGCCTGGAAAGGCCAGGAAGCAGCCAAAGGAGATAAGACCTGTGGCCTACAGAACACCTCTGCCTTCCGCTGCCTGTCACCTTCCTGCACCAGGGCCATAGAACTGACCTGCAGGCCCTGGGCAGAGTCACCACCAGCTGACAATAGGGCTGTGTTGCCAACTCCTGGGATGATGGCTGGGCCAAGCCACAAGGCCACATGTCACCCAATTCCAACAGTGTATCTGTGTGGGTCTGCCCACCAGCAAATGTCTTAGTACACGGATTGACAGAAAAAGGCCCTTTACTGCCTGGCCCGAAACCAACATACAAATAAATACAGAAGTCTGTGAAGACGGCTGGAGGGATGCGTTTGCCTTGGGGCAGTGCCCTGGTACAGTGCTCAACCTGTACACTGGTCTCTGGCAGTCCTGCATCCATAAGCAAGAGAACGGTCTTTCAGCCGTGCACAGTCAAACATGAGAAATGCAGACCTCGAGGGCCCAGAGACCCTGTTTCTTATTGCCTGCCCGGACTATGTTTGTTTCACTTGGATCGGATTTTACTGTGGGATGCTGTGAACCGTTGCCAGCTGCTACAAACTTTAAATTTTGACCATCGATGTCAAGAGCTGAATTCAAGTAATTGGTGGGTATCTCCAGTCATCTTGGCTGCAGAGAGGTCCACGAGGGGTCTGGGGAGTCCATTACTACCCTAGCCAAGTCTCCAACCCTTTGTCCACCAGCCTGTTTTTTTCTCTAGGCAATTGGCACAGGAAAGTTTCCCCGGCACAGTGGTGAGGGACCTCTGGGGCTGCTGGTTCAGGAACTAACTTCTGTTCCTGAGATACACTGTGGTAACAGTTTCCTGAGCATCTAGGCCAAGGCCAGGGCACACCAGGGCTCCTGACGTAGGACCCCACTGAGACCAGCCTGGGGGCTCAGGGACGAGGAGGTGAAGACAAAGTCTTCAGGTTCGAACTTGAACTCCAAATGGCTGGAGGCCAGGGATTCGTCCGCTGGGCTGGAGGCCTGCAGGGGGAATAGGACAGAGTATGGAAGTCTACCACCTCTCGGGACTGGGAGGCATGGCATAGGGTGATTTGCTCCAAGGCCCCCTCAGCCTAGAATGAGCACAAAGTCCTCTGAGGAGCAGGACTAGCAAGACCCGAAGGGCCCTGGACCATGCCACACACAGTTCTGGGGAAGAGGCCACCGTATTGGTGGTTGAGGGCTATGTGGATGGTGAGGCTCTGGGAGAGCTCTTGGAGGGTTCTGATGGGATTGGAGTTGGTGAAGAGTCAAGTTTCTCTAGAGAAGTGTGAGGATCTATCTCTCGCAACCCCTGTCTCATCCTCCTTACCTGGGAGGTGATATTGGGTCCAGCACACCCTGGAGATGCCAGACTGGACTCTGCCTTCAAAGTGGTGGCTGAGCTCTCGGTGTTGAGGAGAGTGGGAGAAGAGGCTGTGCTGTTGGCTGTGGATCCTGAGGGAAGGGGAGAACATTTATAGGAGGTGCAACATTAGACCGTATTTCCTGCCATGTGGCCCATTCTTCCGTCCTTGTCCAGAGAGATTCAGAGATTTCTTAGAGTCATACAGCCCTGACTGCCAGAGGGTCAGGTATAGCTTCAGCCTCCCCATGTCTGCCTGTGCGCCCCTCCTGCAGCAAAGCTAAGGACACCATCAGGACCTGGGTTAGACTGAGACTTGGAGGCCTGGGAGTTGTCCCTCCTGGCTTCCTGCTTACCCGAGGAGCCCTTGATTTTGGCAGGGTTCTTCGGCTTCCGTTTTCTTGTCTGGATACTCTCCTTTTTCATCGCCAGTGGCCTTGGCACCTGGCAGGGATAGCAAGGGTAGGTGGCTGCTCCCTGTCCCTGCTCACCCCTGGGCCCTTGCACAGTCACCTTCCCGATCTACCCTAGAGAGCCAGTCCCCTCTCAGATGCTGGGCTGAACTGCAGGTACAGGCCTGTTGAGTCAGCTCCGCTCTTGGGTGCCATCCCATCTGCCTGGGAGCTGAGAGGCAGGGGCGGAGTGCAGAGAGCAAGATCCAACATCTATCCTAGGCTGGAAATCCCTGAGCCTCGGTGGACCTGTCTGTATAGTAGACGTGGAGGCACCAGCTTGGACTCCCAGAGGAGTGGGTTTGCAGACAGTCAACGCACGTCTAACACTCCCAGTACATGTTCAAGACAGGGGCCAAGGGCCATTCTGTCTCACTGGGGAGGAAGGGCAACCTTGCGACTCTAGAGGTAGCTACCCCCCCCCCGCCGCCGCCGCCACTCACCCCGTGGAGCTTCATGTAGAGGCCACAAGCATTGCACACTGGTTCCCCCTCTGCGTTGCGCCTCCAGAGGGTGGTGGTAGCAGTGTGGCAGTTGGAACAGCAGAGGCCAGATCGACGGGATGAGGACTGCGGAGCAAGTAAGCTGGGGTGAGCCTAGAAATTAGGGACTCTGGACTTGGGGGTCTTTGGTGCAGTAAACGACAGCTAACGGAATGGATGGAAATTAGATTCAGCAGTTATCAGCTGGTTAAGTGAGATGCCTGGGGGCTGAAGGCTTGAGGCCTGCCATGGACCTATCTGTCAGGACGCCCTGTCTTTTGCTCCACAAAGCTTTGACTCTTCAGCCTTCTGGTCCCAGGACCAATACCTTCACCTCTGGGCATTTCCCATCTCTGAGATATAACAGACCTTTCAGGGTCTAGTTGTGGGGTTCTGAGCCCAGGAAGGCCTAGTGTAGAAATACAGTTATTGATTGTTGACCAACAGTCAGATTGATCTAATCCAGCACCTCTGTGGGGGATCAGCACCTGGAAGGCCACAGACTCCTGAGGAGGTCAGGCCCAAAGGTTAACTCTCAGGATCCTGCTGGTTCCCTTGCACACCTGTCCTCCAAGAGGCTCAGAACACACACTGACAACACCCTCCACGTCCCACAGCAACCCCAGTAACCACAGAGTATTGAATAGAGGGCATAGGGTCCTATCTGTCATGTGTCACCCTCACTGTGCTCAGTGCCTAGAGTCCCCTGATCTCACACACTTGAATCCCACTAGAGACCCCAGACTTTCCTGTGTTTGGGGGAACTTGGGCCCTGAGCTAGAGAGGAAGCTGGGCACAGGAATCTGGGCCTAACTAATGAAGTTGGTGGGAAGCAAGGAATGGGGAATCTTCCCGAGAGCCCAACTGTCTTCACCAAGCTCAATGTCGCCTGAGCTGCCTGAGGTCTGAACTTTTCCTGCAATGCTCACAGATCAGTGTGTGATGGGATCTTTTTCCTAGTAGTGAAAGCTTCCTCTGAACACCTGGACCCTAAGCCCTTCCTGAACTCCACAGCCCAGCCTTGCTGTGACACTACTTCCTCATAGTCAGACTGTATTATTCTGTCCCCACTTTGGACAGTACCTCTTGGACAGTACACCTGACCCCCAGTCCCATCCATCCCCTTTATGGTTCAGGGCTGAGAATTCAACTACGGTCCTAGACTATCAGGCAAAAGAGTGTCCTCGCTAGTACTTGAAATATGACTAGTAAGATATCCATGTTCATCTGGAAGTCACACTTAACTAGGTGCCTGTCATTTTGCAGCTGCCAGTTCCTGATGGACCTTTAGACTCAGGGGAACCCTGTCTTCTGGCCTCTTTTCTTCCACGAACCAGCTAGGAACTATGGGAACCTTCTGAGACATGGTGGGTAAGAAGTAAAAGTGTGTGTCCTATGTGCAGACCATGCACAGGATGAAAGGAGCACCGGGATCTTCACATGCCCGGAAGTGCAAGAGAAAAGTCCAGAAACCATGTTGGAATCTTGATAGTGATTATCTGTTACCTCTGTGAAATTAAAAATGTAGGAAAACAACAACCTGAGAAGTGCTTGCCCTTCCCTCAGACTTCACGACTGTCATTCATGGTGTACTAGGGAAACAGAAGCTCAGACATGTCAAGGGACCACAGGAAATTGAGGATCCAGGTGGGCAGAACTGTCTCTCTCTGTTGAGCATTTTGGCACATGCCCATTTGCCACACCCCAATGCCACCTCATACCCCTCAACTCTCAGCCTCCACCTGTCCTCCCTCCCTGTTTGTGCCATCAGCCTGGTCAACAGGCCGCCCTTCCTGGATGCACTTTTTTTTTTGTCAAGAGATGTTCATCTTCAATGGCTGCTCACCTGAAGGAGAGCCACACTGAGTGCCAGGCTCCATGTACTGGGGACCTCCAAATACACCAGCCTTGGAGCGCAAAGGCAGCCCTGCCAAGGTGGACACATAGGGAAGGTGGCTGGAGCCCTGCTTGGAGGGCAAGTCATGTAGGCAGGGAGGCTGTTTGGAAAATGTAAGCTGCAATACACAGTGTTGCAAAGTGGCTTCCTCGGTGTCCAGAACCCAGCTACCCAAGATTAGCTGAGAGAGCCAACTGGAGCCTTGGGGATAGGCCAAGGCTCGAAAGGTTCCAAGTGGATCCTCTCCTGTAGGAGACACAGCAGATTAGGTCTAAGGCTGTCTCTTGTCTGCTGAAAGGAAACTGAGATGGAGGTATGACCCTCTACCCCAGAGCAGACAGGGCCTCTTGCCTGATTCTTCTTTGTTTATCACTGTGTCTGAGTGTCCAGCACAGAGGCTGGCACAGAGGAGAGTGGACAGAGTCAAAGGACAGGGCAGGTCTGCTGAGGAGACTGTACTCTGAGGCCTGGGACTCGGTCCTCTATGATTGGGCTGTGTCTCCATGGTTTTCTCACTAGTGAATGTCACAGACACCAGTCTGGGCAGCTCACAGAGGGCACAGTGGCTACTGAGGTGGCTCCTCAGATGGTAAGAAGTAAAGTATTGGGCAGAATGGGCCTGCAGATCCCAAGCCCCAGCTCAGAGGAAGGGAAGCATTGCTTCCCTGAGGCCCCTTCTTGCATCCTACCTCCTCTTGGAGCTTACAAGGTTGTTCCTGTCTCAGGACCCCTCATGTCCACAACACTGAGCATGTACAGCTCCAAGTTTGTGCACTCAGAACCACCTTCCACACGCCCGTCAGGCTGGACCCAATCCTCAGGTACCACCTGCATAGGTATGGGACCTTCTGAAACTTGAAGGATAAGAAGTCTGTTCCTAGGCAGAGATGTTGACACTTATGAGGGGTTCCACCTTTAGATAAGAGGGCCTGGTACTCAGGATTAGATTCTTGTCCAGGTCTGAGACCCACAAACACATTATAGCCTCCATAGCAAGAACATAAGCTGCCAACTCAAACCCAAACACTTTTAAACTTGAACTTGAAGGTTGGCCTGTAAGATGATAGAGCAAAGCTACCTCCTGCCTCAGTAATTTCTTGTGACCCATGCCTGAGCCCTGATATCCCCAAAACCTGTGCTGCCATGCACCAGAAAGAACCAAAAGTGAAAACAAGATGTAGCCAGCGAGCTAGGCAAAGGACAGAAGCCTGGTTTTCTAGAGACTGGAAGCACAGGCAGAAAGGGTTTCCCAAGGACACACATCCAAAGATCTTCTCATTTAGACTCACAACACCACCATGAAAGCACCTCAGCCTTATCTGTGCTGGGTCACCTTCAGGCCTCTAATACTCAGGACTAGGTTGCCACCCACTATTACCAACAACACAGTCCTACTGCAAGATTGAGCCCTCAGAATCCCACAGAATCTGTATCTAGGAGTTGTATTTGTGTATTATATGTATCTAGGTCAGACTCACTCTCAAAACTGACTCCGAGACATCCTGTGACTGTGTAGCAAGTGGCTTTGAAACTTATCTTGTCTGTTAAGTACCAAGTAACCTGCAATGGGCTGTAAGTTTACAATGTTGCAGTGGGTTGTGAGACCTGAGCCAGGTTCCTATCGGGACTCCTTGCCCAGATCCTTATGGTTCCCTGGATATTTTTCAAACTCCTGGAGGAGATGAATTGGCCTGGCCCAACCAGGAGCCCTGGGCAGCCTACAGTGCCTGTGCTTCAATCCTTAACCCATCCTTCAGGAACCCAGAAACCAGCTAGTAGGAGCCAGCTAGTCCTTTTATCCCCTTTGTGGTCCTGGTCCTCTCCCTGCCACACTCACCAGACGCTTCTGGGGCCTCACTAGCGGTCGGTTGACCCCATTCATCTTGTGATAGAGGCCACAGGCGTTGCATAGATAGTGTCCGGTGCCATCCCTGCGCCACAGTGGTGTAGACAGGGCTCCACAGTTGACACACTCCCGGCCCTCACCAGGGAACTCCTCCAAGAAGTCAGGTACTGTGGGGACAAGAAGCTTAAGGACTGGGGCCTCCGCCCCACCAGGATGCCTGAAGGCTTCTGCTGCACTCGGCCTCCTTTTATAGTGTCTCGAACGTACTCATTTAATGAGCGATGTATTTACTTATTTATATACTTAGCTGTATTTCATTTTCAGTGAAATTTGTTAGGTAGGGCTGCTTTTATAAGGCAGGAGTGTAAACAAGCCAAACCTTAAGGCAGACACCTGAGATGGTCCCTTTGTCGACTAGGTTCCACTCTAGTCTTTGTGTTTTTAATATGCTTTGGAAGCAGGCAGCGGGAAATGGATAACAGAGCCTTATTTCCCTCCTTCTCCGTCACCCCCTTCCCACTGGAGGATCTCCAATGTAAAAGTGACTGGGCCTCAAGGTCAGAGGATTGGGGGACGGAGATCTGAGATTCTACAAGGGCCTACTGTCAGCGTTGTTGTGGGATCAAGCACTGTCATCCCTCAGAAGAAAAGACACAGGGGTATCAGGGACCACACATATGCAAGCAGTGGGACATTGGCTCAGGGCAGGGGGGAAATCAATCTACTGGCTGGAGGTGGGTACCAGGCACGGGGCCTGCCCTTGTCTATCTAAGTGTACCAGATCGGCTTGAGACTAGACTGAGGCTATGAATCAGGGCGCCAAGCTTCCGAGTTCTCAGAGGGATGGCCTAGTCAAGGCCCGGAGACTGCAAATGGAGGTTGGCCCTCTTTGCTGTGTCTGTTCCTCAAAAATACTCAGAAACCCAGATGAGCGATTCCTTGCTCAACAACCTCAGAATCTATGTTCTCGGGAGGTATAGGACTTTCAAGATGGAATGCCAGCGTTGCAGAACAAGATGGCTGTGGCGACTAGATAAAATAATCGCTATTTTGAGCTTTATAAGTCATTTTCAGCCCCGGCACAGGCCTGTAAGCTCAACACTTTGGAAGGCTGAAGCAGGAGGATTGCTGTTAAGCTTGGAACTAGGTGGGTCTTCATAATGACACCCTGTCTTAAAACCAAAAACAATTTTCAAAACTTCCCGTGAAAGCCTAATCGATATAACCCAGAATGCTTTTTTTGAGTTTGTTCGGGTGAAAATCAGAAATATATTATTCTCTTACTATTGCGCTGTAAAAAGAATTCTGTAGGGAGTGGTTTTTGTTTTTTGTTTTGTTTTTTTTTCTTAATCGTTTGTGTTTTATGAACGTTCCTGTGTCCTAGCAGGGAACCTAGTAGGCTGATCGGACTAGGCTGAAGAAGAGCGCATTTCGGGTTTGCGCATTTCGTAGCGCGCGGGTTTATTGCTGCGCGCCTTAGTTTTAGAGCCAGGTTCACCGGGCAGCCCCAGCCCGGTACTCACCGAAGGTGGTCCTGCGGCCAGGGAGGCCACCAGGGCGACCTTGCAGACCGTGCAGGATGCTGCTGTCGAAGGGTCCAGAGGTCCACGAAGGGGCTACGTCGGGACTCACGTATGCTGGGTAGGTTGTGGGGTACGAGGCGCTCATGGGCCTCCCGAGCGCGGTCGGATACTGTTCGCGAGCCAGCAGCGCGCTCTGGAAGGCGGCGCCGTCCCGGACTCCCGCGCTGCCGCCGCTGCCCGACCCCGAGGGGCTGTGAGCGAACGGGAAGGCGGTGGCTCCGGGTGGGTGTGTGGCTGGCGGGTGCGGGCTTCCGGAGCCGAAGGCTGAGGAATCAGCGGAAACTGCTTGCGTCCAGCTAGAGTGCGCGGCGAGCGCGGGAGGCTGCGAGCCCGGCTCACACGAAGGCAGGTACGGCAGCATGGAGGGCACGCGAGTGGGTGCCACGAACACCGGGGAACCGGCTCCCGAAGAGTGCAGAAAGGGTCCAGAATCGGCGTAGGTACCCTGGCCGGGGCTCTGGGCCAGCGCCAAGCTCTGGTACATTTTCCCCTGAGCGAGCTTGACCTGCAGAGAAGAAAGACAGGCGTCTAGGGCAGGATCACTGGGCCCCCTCCATCAGCTATTGCGCTCGCCGTGGGCAGGTGCTGCTGCTCGGCTTGCACTCTCCACTTTTCTGAGTCGGTTCACCGGCACAGGTCCCGGGCTCCTCCGGGTGGAACGAGAGGTTAGATGAGGCGCAGGACCCCAGGAACAAGGTCCTTGCTTCGAGCAGAGATCACTGGCCAAAACCCTCACAGGAAGGCGAGGCGCTGGCCCAGGGCGGGTGACCAGTGGGTTGTAGACTGGGTCCCCACAGCGCTGCTCTGCTGGGAATCCCGGGAACTTGGGCTGCCCCGCCCCCGCCGAGCGGCCCCTTCCCTCTTCGAGTCGGTCCCTCCCTCCACTCAGGGTCAGCGCCGGGGCTCCGGCCGCGGTGCCACGTGACACGAATAGGCTCCGCGGTCGGGCTCTGAGACCACAGCGCACCGGGCCCGGACAAACGCAGAGGGTGGGAGGAGGCTGAGCGCGCTCACAGTCCTGGGAGAGCAGCCGCTCTGAACAGTCTTGAACTTTGTTGTTACAGTCACGGGTGCCAGTCCTTGCCCCACGTCTATTCCGAACTCCCGCCCAAAGCTGATTTAGTGTCCTGTGGCTGAGGCCCCACTGAACCTGGGGACACAAGGCGCTGGAACCGTGTTGGTCCGTGCTTGATGTGCCTATACTCCCGAACCTATGAGGGGATCTGGCATCGATGGGAACCACAAGGCTCAGGCCGCTATTACTGGGTGTTTTGTTCATCAGCAATGACTCGAAGTCTACCAGGAACCCTACAGTTTTTGAACAAGCAGTACCACTCGGGAGGGACTCCAGCACCAGCTGGAGTGATAAAGTTCCTAAGGCCATAACAGAAGACTGGTAGACTCCAAGTCCCGCATCTTTCACAGGCTGAGGAACTTGGCAAGAGTCTCTTTCGGGTACTGAAAACTCCCAGGAGGCTGGTGCTAGAGCACCCAGTTCAGTTTTGTTGTGACTTCTGTCCTCCGGCTCACCGGGAGTTCCAGAAGGAGAGAAGAAGGTCCAACAACCCCGGAGGGCTCACGCTGGCCCAGGGGTGGGTGAGGCGGGAGCTCCTGATAAGGGAAACACACGCACTAACCTTGGGGTCAGTGTCCAGTGTTTCTGCTGCTCAGCGCGGGATTAGTTAACTAGTCAGAAAGGAGTTGAGCATCGCCTGCACACTGGTGTCCACCTAACCTGCTCTCTCCAGTATGTGGAGTCTAGTGAGTCACGAGTGGAAGTGAGGGGAGCATCCTGGGCCTGGGGATGGTACAGACTGCCCTGACACAGGCTTCAGAATCTGAGCCATGGAGGTGCAGATCAGAAGCTGGCTTGGGGTAGTCCTGGGAAGGGGAGCTTGCCAGTGCTTCCTGCTTCAAATTACCTCCCACTGCATTCTCCTGGCCTCTCCTTTTCCTCCCTCCTTGAGGTGGGGACTGAGCCAGGGCTCTTGGTTGATGCTTCCAGGACTGACCTCATGGCTCTCCTTTCTGTGGGGTGCTCAGTACTGGAGTTTCCAGTCTTGACATCCCTTCTCATCAGAACCCTCCAGGCCTCCACTGCGCAGTTCTTCCTCTTTGCAAAGTGCCCTGGAGCAGGAAGGACATCCAGGCGCCCATCTTGGGAGTGTGCTGGGTGCTGTTGGCGCTGACCACTGAGCAGCACAGCACAGCACAGCACAGCACAGCACAGCACAGCACAGCACAGCACAGCACAGCACAGCACAGCACAGCAGCCTCCTCCTGATTAGGTTTAAACGAAATGGGAAGATTTTCCCCTGCACTCCACCAAGTCCAGGATGAAAAGTGAGGAGACTTACTTGCTGGGGACTGAATCCTCTTCTCCCCAGATAAGAGTATTAGACCTAGGGGTTGGGGATTTAGCTCAGTGGTAGAGCGCTTGCCTAGCAAGCAGAAGGCCCTGGGTTCAGTCCCCAGCTCCGGAAAAAAGAAACAAAAAAAGAGTATTAGACCTAGGGTCCTGCAGGGACGGACCTAGAAGAACTTGGGCTTTTGGGGAGGGATAAACTCAGTAAAGTCCATGAGGAGGAAAGAACCACATGACACAGGTGCTGGGTTTTGTTCTGTGACTTATTTAATCATTTCTTCAGTCTTAATGAGGCAGGCGGAGTTATTCCTGCTTTCACACAGAGGGACAAAGCTAACTTATTCAAAGCCACACAACTAGTTGTTTTTTTTGTTTTTTGTTTGTTTTTTTTTCCGGAGCTGGGGACCAAACCCAGGGCCTTGTGCTTGCTAGGCAAGCGCTCTACCACTGAGCTAAATCCCCAACCCTAAGCCACACAACTAGTAACTCAACATGCTGACTCAGACAGATGAAGGATTTAGGAGGGACTCCTGGCCTCTGTAGATATGAGAAAGGGGAGGAGATCCACCCTCCTCAGCCTCCTGGAGGCGTGGTCCCACAGAGGGCAGTCCCGTGGGTGCCCAGGTCTTTAGTCACCTGCTACTGTCTAGACAGGGAAGTAGGCTCATCTGTTCAGAGAGCAGGGACAGAAGAGGCTGCAGGGTGTCCTTGGTTGCCTCACAGTGATGGGACACTGGCTATGACAATATCTGACCCTTTAGCAGGACCCATCTGCTTGAGGCAAAGAAGGGGGAGTCTCAGATCAAACCACAAACCCTAGGTTCTTCTAGCTAGGGTTATCCCTCCCTCCCTCAGAGGTCAGCTCTGATGCCACGGTCCTGCTTGCCAGTTCCAGGTTGGAACCAACGCCTGAACCACCAGGCCTGTAGCTGTTTCTCTGACCACAGAACTTTCTCATTGCTATTCCCTGACCAGAAGAGAGTTTTCTCTCTTCACTATTCATGGAACTCCTACACATCCCTCAGGGGTCCACCTTACTTCCTGTGAGTAATGAGAATGCTCATTTTGAGCATTCTGTGGACAGATTGCTATGTGTTCCCGTCAGACCCCTCAGTAGACTCCGAGTTCCAAAGTCAGCTTCAAGGAAAGCAGGATAGAGCACCATGGACAGGAAGCAGCCAGACTCTGCAGGGGACTCAGCTTTGCTGCTGCAAGACTTTACAGGGAGCGACTTTTCCTTTGTGTGGTAATAGCACTTACCTCTCACAGTGGCTTGAGGTGTGCACATGGCAGGCCCTTAACAGGCTCTGGGTAGAGACAGGGTCAGGTGGGTGGATGAGCAGGACCTGGCCCCAGAGAGCCAAGGGCCAAACAGTAGGGCAGGTAGGCATATGGGAGCTTCTGCCTTTACTAGCTATAGAGACACTCAGCCAGCCTTTCAGGATTCCTTGGCCCAGCAGGCCGATCTGACTGAGTCAGGTAAGGAGAAAAGGACAGCTCTCGGCGATAAGGACCCCATATTCTCTTAGAGAGATGAGAGGCTTGGCATGTCGGTTACTCTGTGACCAAACGGAATTGAGTTTAATCCATGATCCCCCGATTAAGAGGGCATTGTGACCATGAGAGCCTGAGGGGCCAAGTTGGAGGAAGGGGACCTCCTGCCAGCCTGACAGGATCTGTGTTTCATTTCCAGCTGTCACTTGCCCAACAGCCAACCCCTCCCCACCACAGAGCTTGGGAACTGTTAATGCAGACACATTTATCGAAGGAAAAGAAAACAATCCTATTGTTCAGGGGGATAAGGGGGCGTCAGGGCCTCTAGACTGACTCCCTAGGGGGACCCTGTCCTGTCCTTAGGCGTCTGGGGTATGCATCACACTGTTGGCTGTGTTTGCTCTTACATTTGGTGAGAACAACCTAGGACAGGGGACCATTTAATGACTTCCTCCAGGTGGAGCCCCATGTGTGCACACATCTTCCCTGTACTCATGGGCACGCTGCTGACCACTGGGCTTTGAGTGCAGACAGAGGTGGCCTTAATCCAACCTAGGGGACCCCTAGGGCTGCCATTACTCTTGCCTTTCTCTGTGAGAGCTCAGAAAAGGCCTGGGGACTTCCTTTGCCTCCTATGATAGCCCGGGGGGCGTTCAGGGAGGTCTCCAGCATGCAGGGCTATACCTTACCCAGTTTAAAAAAAAAAGATCTATTTATTTATTCTATATAAGTACAGTGTAGCTGTCTTCAGACACACCAGAAAAGGGCATCAGATCCCATTACAGATGGCTGTGAGCCACTGTGTGGTTGCTGGGACTTGAACTCAGGACCTCTGGGAGAGCAGTCAGTGCTCTGAACCACTGAGCCACCTCCCCAGCTCCTACTACCCACTTCTTAGGTAGGTGGGGAAAGCCAGCTTCCCACTCCCCACTACTTTCTTCAGCTCCTTGTCCTGACTTCTTTGTGTCCTTGTTGGGCAGTGTGGCTTACTGTTGACCCCTCTCAGAAACTTGCCTTCCCTCTGGGTCTACAGAGCAGGATTCTAGGGCTCCTTCAAGTTGTGCAAACTGAGGTGAAGGAAGGCTGATGGGTGTATGCTAGTAACTGGGAGAGGCAGGGGAGGCTGGGGTGCTGGATCTGGAGATGCTGGATTTGCTGTGTCTGGGCACACAGCATGTATTCATTCCTCTCGAAGGTGTGTTTAAGCTCAGCCGCTGGAAACAGTGTAGGATCCCTGTCTCTCAGGCCAGTGCCATCTGTCTGTGCCCAGAGCTGTAACGGAATCTTCAGAGCAAGGTGTCACCTGCAGTGTCCCTCTGTCTGGGTCTCTCTAAGCCTGCAGCTGCTTTTGTCACTATGACCGTCAAGGCATTATTTCCTCGGTGATCTCACGCGCCTGTCTTCACAGGGGGAGTTGCCTTGTTTTTAACGCCTTCGGCATTCTAGCGAGATGGGAAGTTTTCATGCCCCTTTTCCAGATGAGAAAACCGAGGCTAGAAGTCTCAGGGATACAACCAGGCAGAGGTTGCTCTCTGCTCTGCTCCACAGACACTGATCCATATCACTGCTTGCCAACTCTACAGGTTCCAAATCCATGGGGCTGAGTAGGCTCCCTGTCCCTTAGATAAGGAAGGAGCCTGCAGCCCCCAGCATCCACAGGCTGTGTGGGAGGGTCCCATTACCAGTGACAGTGGCCACCAACTCCTGCAAACAGAAAGCAACTTGCACTGTAGATGACCTGGTGGAGCGTGAGCCGGCCAGGGAAAAGAAGGGTGCAGGAACGAAGGCAGAGTTCAGGGGTCCTGGATCCCATGTGTAGCTGGATCCGCTTCCAAAGCCCTTCCTGACATGGCTTAGCCTTCAGCATGGCAGGCTACTGCACCAGACCACTAGACAACCTCAAGGCGAGTCTGTGTCTGGATGGATTGAAGAAGTAGCAAATGTCCTGCTGCAGGACAGGATGGCTTTGAGACAGGCTGCCTAAGGACAGAGGGAACGGGATGGGTAGACCTGTCACATCGCTGACAAATCAGGGCAGGAGTCTCTGGTTCCCCTAAGCCAAGAGCTGGAGTGAGGATGAACAAGGCCGCTGGACTCCCGGCTCTCAGTCAAGAATTAGCCCGTGGAGAGTGACCTCATCCAGGACTTCACCAGGCTGGGAGGAAGTGAGTTATCAACCAGCCTGATGCTGATGCTGTCCTGCCAGCCAGGGGAATCTTGGCTTGCCATTGGGTAAAAAAAAGTAGGAGGGAAGTGGGGCAGCGGTGGTGGTGGTGGTGGTGGTGGTGGTGGTGGTGGTGGTGGTGGTGGTGGTGGTGGCAGAGCTCACCTTTAATCCTTGCACTCAGGAGGGAGAGGGTGGCAGATCTCTGACTTTGAGGCCAGTCCAGGAAAGCTAGGGCTTGCTTGAAAAACACAAATAGACAGACAGACAGACAGACAAATAAAGTAGGAGGGGGTTTGGTATCCGTGCAGTATTTTCCAGTTGGGCTGTGAAAGATTAAGTGCTACAGAGGCTGAGGGATTGTGGAACCCACTCTAAAACACCAAACTTCTACAACCCTGGCGTGTTGGAAGTAGAAGCAGGAAGACCAGGAGTTCAAAGCCAGCCTGAATCACTGTCTAAAAAACCAAACAGCAAACATATATTATCAATAATTAGCCAGGCCCTGCCCTGAATGTACAAGCAGACGTTCAGTGACACCCCTCAGTGGACAAATAGTCTGTGCACATAGGAAGGACACCCTAAGGCGGAGTGGCGGTGTGGGGCAGGGGACAACAGGTTCCACCTCCAAGCATCCTGCATCCTAGCACTGGGTGTGATATCAGTGAGTGAACTTTTTGGTGGGTTAGACTGGAAACAAGGTTAGACACAACTGAGAGATTTGGATGCTGGGGAATCCAGCTGGCCTCACCTTGACCCTCAAGGTTGACCGTGAGTGAAGGGGCAGCTCTGCTATCTTCTCTGTAGAGCTTTGCTGAGGTCCACAAGGGAAGCTAAGGATTCTCATGGCTGAATCTTCCAGTGAGCATTAGGGTGACCTAGAATGGGACGGACCCTTCCCCAGAGTCTATCCTGCCCAGGACCCATGGAAGGGGAGTGGTGTGCGGTGTCATTTAAAACTCATTTCCCACTAGGTTCCCGGGCCGGTGAAGAAGTGTCTTCCATAATATGCCATCTGAACCGTCTTTAGAGCTTGGGAGCCAAGACGGGAGAGGCCGGGGGAGACTGAGAGTTGTTCTTGGTTGCTGTGTACTCAGAAGCTTCCCCTAGAGCTGCCCACAGCTCTGGGTGGACTGCATGATGCAGAACGCTGGGAAACATGGCATGCCAACACCCAGAGACTCCGAGGCCTGTGGCAGCTGCAGAATTCTCAGAGCAGGATTGGCCAGAATTTAGGTAAGGCACAGCATGCTGGTTGAATTGCACATTTGGGGTTTTTGCTGGGTGCCCAAGACTATGCCAGGGATGCAAAGAGGGCTGGTAAGTACCCTTGAATCCTCGAATGAGCTGTCGATAACTTATAACATAAATGGATTTGATTCTTGCTTTTACTTTCAGGTGTCTGGGGTGATCAGCTGGCCTGTGCTGGCTTATGCAGGGCTGGGTTGGGCATGACCAGGCTGTGGCAAGGCAGCCTATGCGAATTGTGTCAGGTTGTTCCTGGTGGAAAGTATTCAAGCCTACTCCTCCACTTCCCGACCTTACTAAGTCTTCCAGGCGGGTTTACTTCGGTTTACTTCGGATGGACCTGGAGCTGATTTGGCTCGGGGGAGGGGAGAAGGGATACAGATTTGAGTGCAGCCAGCAATGGGCAGAGCTCAGAACGGTGCTAGCCACATAGTATGCAGGGTACTTCAGACTTCTCTTATCTGTAAAAATGTCTTTCCATCCCCTCCCTCCCCTCCCTCTCTCCCTCTTTTCTCTGCTTTTAGCTTTATCTGTGAAGGAGCGAGGAAGCTGCAGCCTTCTGATCACCTCCCGCTCCCCTCCCCCGCTGAAGAATTCCACAGAGAGGGGCTCAGGCTCCAGACTGAAGTTACACTGGACCAAGACAGAACTTCTGGGTGTTTTAAGGAGGCTCCATGGTGTCTGTAGGGAGCCTCGTCGCTTTACTCCATGTCTGTGTAGGAGGACGGCCCACCAACTCCTGTCCCTCAAGACCACAGTCCCCAGGGCCGGGGAGCAGGGGTTTATCGTATTTTGGTTGTGTCTGCTTAGTGTACTGACTCCGGAAGTGTCAGAAGCCATCAACCAACTCCTGTTGGTAGAGATTTGGGATGTGAACCCAAGGAAGTTAAAAGGTTTCAGAAGCGCCAAGTAGTCTAGATAGAAGAAGGATGATTGATTGGCTGGGGGACTGACGCCTGCCTTTATTCTCATTTTAACTGAGTGTGTGAGTGTGAGTGTGAGAGTGTGAGAATGTGACTGAGAATGCGTCTGTGTGTGTGTGTGAGAAGTGTGTGTGTGTAAGAGTGTGTATGTGACAGATGTGTGTGAGAATGTGTGAGTGTGTGTGACTATGACTGTGTGTGTGAGAGTATATGAGTGTATGTGTGTGTAAGAGAGTGTGTGTGAAAGTGTGAGACTGAAAATGTGTGTGTGTGTGTGTGTGAGTGTGAGAGTGTGACTGAGAATGTGTGTGTGAGTGTGTGTGTGTGCATTCATGTGAGTCTGGGCATATGTGTGTGTGGGCATGTGAATGTATATGCACAAGCAGCTCATGTAAGTGAGCATGTATGCTCATGAGGGAATGTGTGTGTTTATGCACACATGACTATGACATCTATGCATATATTATATGTGTATATATGTTTATATATTTCTTTTACAATAAACAGTGTGTGAATGCCTTGGTAAGAGAGATGAGGGGGAGGAGTGTTCTTATATGGTTTGACTGTAGACATTGTAAAAGTCACACGAAGCACATAATGTGAGAGAGAGAGAGAGAGAGAGAGAGAGAGAGAGAGAGAGAGAGAGAGAGAGAGAGAGAGCAAGCTTGAGCCAGGGTTTGCCATGCACACTGGCCTGCCAGCCTGAACAGAGAGGGAAGCATTTGTCCTTGACACTCGGTGAGAGGTATCCTAAGCCCTCTTGTGGCTTCACTTTCTGCCTGAGCTCTCAAGAGCTGAGCAGTTCTATGCACAGGTGTGGGGTGGGGGGAGGATCCCGAGCTGAGCCTGTGCAGCACCTATGGGAATACATACATACTTGTACTCACATTCATAGTCATGTGTGTACACACACATTCCCTCACGGGCATGCATACTCACCTGTGTGAGCTACTTGTGCATGAACATCCACATGCCCACACACATGCCCAGGCTCCCCTGAATGCAGCCCCCTGTACGTTCACAGGCACACATGTACTTTTGTGTATACCTATCATGCATGTATATGTGAAATGCAACTTGGAAAGTACCTCCTTCTCCACCCTAGGCACCCATACTTTGAATGTTCTGGGGCCCTGCTGAGGGAAGAAAGGTTGGGTTTTCCCCGGTGAGCAGGGGCTTGGAGGGTCTATTGATGACTTGACATTGACGTATCTTGACACTGAAGTCTCTATATAGGCGTTCCTATGCCGACAGGCCCAGGGGTTGGCAGGCAGGGGACCAAATAAAGTTCCACATTCCAGAGAAAATTCCTTGGGAGCAGAGAGCCCCAGAACTCTGAGGAAGACTCCTGAAACCAGGGAACACCCAGGGTGATGGCTGGAGCCTGGCCTAGAGCTTCTGCCCCCAGTAGTGTATGGGGCAGATATGTCCCTGTAGAGCCTTACTGGTGTAGGGGGAACTGCAGAGAAGGTTGTGAGATAGGTGGGTACGGACCCGGCCCTGTGCTTTTGTCTCTGTAACCTGTGGCAAGTGCCTTGTTTGCTCCCCTTCGTCCATGTTCCTGAGAGAAGGTACAAGGGCCGTTGGATGGCACCGTAGGGCTGCTCGGACCTGGGGGTGAGCTATCCATGTGAGGTGGGAGCATATGCTAGAGTCGAGCCCTGCTGTGCCCCTTACTGCACACATTGGTCATACTGTGAAGTTCGTGTAGCCCTGTGTGGAACCAGGAAGTTCATGCCAAAAACACGCTGGTGCCCAGGTGGTGAGGTGGGAAGGCAGTCTCATGGACACCAAGCTCCTTGTTGAACTCTCAGGCAAGAGCAACGGGCCATTCATCCTCAGAGAAGCCCCAGTTTTGCGTCCAGCCTATCCAGAACTCACTAAGTAGTCACCCGGGTGGACTGGGGCTATCTACACTTTTGTGATTCCCGCTCTGGGGCTGACAGGCTTGTGGTCATTTCTCTCTGACTGTTTTCCATAATGGCTGCCTTGTCCGGCTGCCATTAGAGTCTGTCCCAGGCTGTGCCTGCCTCTGAACGCTCTGTGGAAGTTGCCCTTCTCCTGTGGAGGAATTCCTCAGCAGCAGCTACAGCTGCAGCTGGAATCCACAGAACAGTTTTCTGCAGATGTATCTTACAGAAAACCTGAGCCTCCCACCTCCTGTCGTCCTGGAGCCCCTGCCTGGTGCAGCTTCCTTTGGAAGAGAGATAAGAGAGCTTTTGGCATCTTGCTAGCTGAGGAACTGGCCCATCCCACTGACATGGTGGCGCCAGCGTTGACACCAGCTGTCAGTTGGGTCTCAAGCAGAAAGAGGTGGCCTGGATTCTCTAGCTGGTGGCTCTGGGTGCTGAGAGGAACGCCCGGCACCCGGGGTGTTCACTGGTGACCACTGTCTCTTTGTTATGGCCCAGGGTGAGCAAGCTTTACTTTCCTAGATTCTTTTGATCTCTCTCTCTCTCTCTCTCTCTCTCTCTCTCTCTCTCTCTCTGTGTGTGTGTGTGTGTGTGTGTGTGTGTGTGTGTGTGTGTGTGTGTGTGTGTGTGTGTGAGAGAGAGAGAGAGAGAGAGAGAGAGAGAGAGAGAGAGAGAGAGAGAGAGGGGACACCCGGTGAGCACACAGGGAGGTGCAGGTGTGTAGAAGCACTGGGAGGTAAACACAGGTGCTCATGGTGGGGAGGGCTGTGGGGAGAAGGACAGAGGGTTTTGCCTTTGTGGACTGTAGGGGTCTTTGTGAGGCAGAGAAGCCTACCTTTTCCTGGTACCCCGCCTGGGGATGCCTCCGTCCTGTTGCTGAGGCCAGTTTGCAAACAGGCAGCCATGGTGGGTGCCCCACTTTGCCTTAAAAACTGGAAAGGTTTAGGAGAAAATAAAAATATCAAAACCAAGGACTGTAGGGCACTTCTGTGACTCCTAGCACTGGGAGGTGGCAGCGGGAGGACCAGAAGTTTGAGATCATCCTTGGCTTCTTGGAAAAGTCAAAGCCAGTTGCAGCTGTGTGAAACAAAACAAGACAAAACAAACAAAAAACAAACAACCTCCCCGAAGCCGGGTAGCCATAACTGTAACAAGAGGTCACTCTTGGCCCTGGAAAGCCCCACCATTCCTTGCTGCTTGCTTTTCCCCATGGGACCTTTTTGACCCAACCTCTGCTCAGATATCTCACTGAAAAGGCAAACCTGTCCCTATGAGATTGCCCTTTCCAGGACACCCCGTTTAGCCCTCTGCCGCCTGGACATGGCTCACTGGTGCAGGACTTGAGCAGGACTCCATGTCTCTCTGGGCCTTTGCTTCATCGGGTCATGCCACACAGGCTGTGTCCCAGAGCTAGAAATGCAAGATGTGGTTCACCCTGCCCTGGGGCTGCTTCACTCAGGGCAGGGCCATCGAGAGTACCCTGGGTGGGAGATGTGCTGGGTCTGTCACTTTGTCTTTCTCCTCTGAAGTCTGGTTCCTGCTGAAGCCCTCTGGCTTTTTGTCCTCCCCTCAGGGACTGAAAAGGGACAGGTGGTGGTGTGGTTCGTTCCATCCATTCAGAAGCAAGAGCTTGTTCTGTGGAAATGACCCCGGCAGTGGGATTCACAGAGGATCTGTAGGGAGGAGAAACTTGGTGGTAGAGAGTGGAAGGGTGAGCCCTTCCTCTGTCGGCTTTGCCCGTAGTCTGATAAATGCTTCTGCTTTAGCAAAACCCTGTAGAACTGTTCCCACTGTCAATCCTCTGGTCTCAGTTAGACATCCAGGCCCTGCCTGGACACCTTTCTGGCCCAGTGGGATCCAGATGGAAGGATTCCAAGGTGGTATTAATGTCTCCTTTCTTATAGCTATGTTTTTAGTGATTTATTTATTATATATAAGTACACTGTAGCTGTTTTCAGACACACCAGAAGAGGGCATCAGATCTCATTACAGATGGTTGTAAGCCACCATGTGGTTGCTGGGATTTGAACTCAGGACCTCTGGAAGAGCAGTCAGTGCTCTTAACCACTGAACCATTCCTCCAGCCCATAGCTATGTTTTTAACTTTACTTGGGGTCACAGGAGCAAAGGTGTCCTCCGGACAAGGGACATCTTTCTGGGACACAGGTCCTGTCTACACTGGTCCCTTAGTTCTTGGCTCATACTCACCATGGCCACACTCTTGGGATAGTCCTGTATCTCGAACCTCATCTTCACTGATCCCAAGTCCCACCTCTTTTATCTGTAGGACTCTGCCGCTGAGGAGGGCCCAGCTGCCCTGATCCTCTCATGTGCACAATGCAACTTCCATAAAGAAAGATGTAGAGACCCCTCAGGTCATCTGACATCCCAGGATTTGGGGAGGGACTGTAGCTGTGGTTTTGGAGGTGGGTGTCCAAGTACATTCAGCTGTTTGTTTGTTTTTGTTTGTTTGACTTGTGAACTGTGCTGTGGTCTGCACACTTGCATGCTCTGGGGAACATTGATAGATTTCCCACAGATGGGCTTCCTGTGGATGGCAGCAGCTTGTGCTGTTTAGTAAAGCCTGTCAGGTCCTTTCCAGAAATGCTGAAGGAAGCAGGGACGGCTGTGTTTTTTGCCAGTTGCGTGGGCGAAGCCTTTCCGCACCGGCTACCCCACTCCCCGTAGACCGAGTTCCCCTTTGCCCATTTGGGTCTTTCTAGGTCCCAGACTTGGTTTCTACCCATTGTTGCCTGCAGGTTTCTGCCCCTTCTCCGGAACCGGCACCTCCCAGGCAAATGCCCTGGCACAGCAAACAGGCAGCCGCGGACTTTGAGCCTGAGCCACGGCAGTGGGAAGGCGTTTCCCGGCACAGACGGCTCTGACCTTTGCGGCACCCCGAATGCAGATGGAATGGAGGGATTGTCTTGGCAATTGGGCGCGGGTGGGTTGGAGCAGGAGGGCGAGGGTCCTCCTTGAGAGGTGGCGCATGGTACAGCCTGGAACAGGTGGTGACTCACTGATCACCCAGCCATAAAGTCGGGGTGATGGCCCAGCACCCCAGCTGGCTCCCTAGAGTTCCCAAGTCCTTTACCCTGCCCTGTAGCTGAGCCAGGTAGGTAGGTCTTCCGCAAAGGACGTCCTGGGCTGGCTCTGAGCCATCACGCGGACCTCCTACCCCTTACCATCCGTTCGCTACTTCAGAGGAAACTGAGTCCCAGGGTTGGCGAGTAAGCAGCTGAGGCTGTCCCTTGCGCATGCGCCCCTCATTTCATAGGGTGAGAAGAACAGCCTGGATGCAGATTCCTGCCGAAGTACAGCCTGCTAGACACAGTTTCTGGGAGGCAGTGGCTGCTCATGCTGTGGGGATCTGCCCCCAGATCTGAGCAAGCTGACTTTGCAGAAATACTCCTTTTCTGCTGACATTAAGGTGGATCTTGCCTCGGTGTCCTCATGGTAGTTCTTCCTGACTGGGCTGAGTGAGAGATTTTGGTGGGATTGGGAGCTACAGGGTGCCTTATATTCTGCTATGAAAGGATAAGCCGTCGGGCAGGGCAGATCTTCCCAAGCACCCTGACATCTGTGATAGTTCCTTTAAGATCCCAGGCTGCACTGAGCATCAACCGAAGTTGCAGTTCACAGGCTACCCTGACCCCCAGTCGCAGAGCGGGCTATGCCTCCAGAGGCGCAAATTGCAGGTTGCACAGCCCCTTGCCTACTGCCCTTGCTCTTCAGAGTTGCGTCTGTTACTAAACTTGCCCTGTGGCCCCTCCTCTTGTTCCTTCCAGGTCCATGCCTGCCTTGTAGCCCTTCCTCTGCCAAGGGTACCACTTGTGCCTGGTTCTCTCCCCTCATCCTTGCTCCCTCCTAGGAAAACTGAGTCCTGGGGCTGTAGAGCATCGTAACCTAGAGAACTTTGCTTGCTGTGGGCCAGAGCAGGTAGAGGAAAATCTGTGCTCACAGAAAAGCAAGAGTCAGGCCAGCACCCCTGAGGTCCCCCTAAGGAGGGTGTGCTCTGGTAATTATTGTCACCCTCTTGCTAATTAAGTAAATGCTGTGCATGTGAGAGATCCTCTCTCCAGCAGTTCTCAACCCTGTGAGTAGGACTCCATTAGGGGGTCAAAAGATCGTTTCACAGGGGTGATATAAGACTATCAGAAAACACACATTTAGATTACATTTCATAACAGTAGCAAAAACACAGCTATGAAGTAGCAATGAAAATAATTTTATGTCTTGGGGGTCACAACAACATGGGGAACTGTCTTAAAGGGTCTCACTCAGCCTTAGGAAGGTGGAGAAGCACTGCTCCAGAGAATTCCCAGTCCCTGGGGTTCATAGAAACTTAATCTCCTGCTTGACGTGTTATACAGCAGTAATCCCATTCCCGGGGTGGCTGGAGCAGGAGGATCATAGGTTTCAGACCAGCCTGGCCCACATGGGGAAAGCTTGTTTCTAAGACAATTCAATCTTCCTACCCGTCCTGACACCAGCCTTGAGCCCCACTTTCATGTTACCTAGTCTCCGGCCTAGCTTAGATTCTTCCCGGTGGGTCCCGTGAAGGCTAGATAGGCCCTGTGTGATGTCGCTTCCCCACGTAGGTCTTGCAGCCTCTGCCATGGACTGATCCATATCATCTGTTCTTTTTCAATGCCCTAAACAGTCATGCCTGCTACCGCCTAAGGTGACTTGTTAACAAATTCCAGGATATCTGGAGAGCAATTGCATCCCCATTTTACAGATAAGGAACTTAGAGATGCCTCAGACTGGCTATGCAACTTGTTCAGTGCCCCCCAGAACCAGACACGGGAGCTTGCACGCATCACAAAACTAAAGAACCTCAACCCCATCAGACAACATTGCAGGGCCACCGGCTTCGCTGGGGACCCTCGTAATGGAAACCAAGGTCCAGCAAAGGCAGACGACCTCTCTGAGGTTATGTTGGGTGGGAGCCCAAACCTCCTGCTGGCTCCTGAATGTCTGAGTGGGCACTCTGGGCATCTCAGGATGTCAGGATGTCTGTGCAGCCTTGCTTTAGTTCCAAGGTTCTGAGGACCAGGCTGCAGATGTTTAAGAGTGAGTATGGACAGCGTGTGTGTGTGTGTGTGTGTGTGTGTGTGTGTGTGTGTGTGTGATGTGTGGTGTATGTGTGTATGTGTGGGTGTGGTGTGGTATGTGTTGGGTGTAGGTGGGTGGTGTGTGTGTGTATGTGTGTGTGTGGTGTGTGGTGTGTGGTATGTGGTGTGTGTGTGTGGTGTGGTATGTGTTGTGTGTATGTGGGTTGTGTGTGTGTGTGTGTGTGTGTGTGTGTGTGTGTGTGTGTGTGTGTGTGGTGTGTGTGTGTGTGTGTGTGTGTGTGTGTGTGTGTGTGTGTGTGTGTGTGGTGTGTGGTATGGTGTGTGTGTTTATGCTGTAGGCTGCAGATGTTTTTTTTTTTTTAAATAAATATTTATTTTATATCTGTGAGTACACTGTAGCTGTCTTCAGACACACCAGAAGAGGGCATCAGATCCCATTACAGATGGTTGTGAGCCACCATGTGGTTGCTGGGATTTGAACTCAGGATCTCTGGAAGAGCAGTTGGTGCTCTTAACCACTGAGCCATCTCTCCAGCCCGGCTGCAGATGTTTAAGAGTGAGTATGGACAGTGTGTATATGTGTGTGTGTGGTGTGTGGTATGTGGTGTGTGTGTGTGTGTGTGTGTGTGTGTGTGTGTAAGTGTTTATACTGTAGGCTGCAGATGTTTAAGAGTGAGCATGGACAGCGTGTGTGTGTGTGTGTGTGTGTTGTGTATATGTATGTGGATGTATGTGGTGCATGTGTGTATATGCGTGTGTGTATGTGTGGTGTGCACATATATGTGTATGTTGTATGTTTTGTGTGTATGTTTGTGGTGTGTGTGTGTGTGGTGTGCATATGTATGTGTATGTTGTATGTTTTGTGTGTATGTTTGTGGTATGTGTGTGTGTGTGTGTGTTTATGCTGTAGGCTACAGACATTTAAGAGTGAGTATGGACAGCCTGTGTGTGTGTGTATGTGTGTGTGTGGTGTGTGTGTGGTGTGTGTGTGGTGTGTGTGTGTGTGTGTGTGTGTGTGTGTGTGTGTGTGTAAGTGTTTATACTGTAGGCTGCAGATGTTTAAGAGTGAGCATGGACAGTGTGTGTGTGTGTGTGTGTGTGTGTGTATATGTGTATGTGTGTGTGTGTGGTGTGGTATGTGGTGTGTGTGTGTGTGTGTGTGTGTCCGTGTGGTGTGTCCGTGTGGTGTGTGTGTGTGTGTGTGTGTGTGTGTGTGTGTGTTGTGGTATGTGGTGTGTGTGTGTGTGTTTATGCTGTAGGCTACAGACATTTAAGAGTGAGTATGGACAGCCTCTGTGTGTGTATGTGTGTGTGTGTGTGTGTGTGTGTTTATGCTGTAGGCTACAGACATTTAAGAGTGAGTATGGACAGCCTCTGTGTGTGTGTATGTGTGTGTGTGGTGTGTGGTATGTGGTGTGTGTATGTGTGTGTGTGTGTGTAAGTGTTTATACTGTAGGCTGCAGACGTTTAAGAGTGAGTATGGACAGCCTCTGTGTGTGTGTGTGTGTGTGTGTGTGTGTGTGTGTTTATGCTGTAAACTTGGGGAGCTAAGAGCCCTGGGTGGTACCCCATCTTATAGGCCAGGAGGCTGCTTGCTGAGCTCACTTGCTGGTGAAGCAATTCTGGGGTGAGAGTGTGGTGAGCGTGGGCATTGTTAATACCAGCTTCACAGGCAGGGAAACTGAGGCCTTGGCTCTCCAGAGTAAGAGGGCTCTTTCTAGGAACCCCAGCTATGGCCTTTGTGCACAGACAAGAGTACCAGGGGCCTGGGCTCACTTCCTTCCTCTAAAGCAGGTTCCGGGAGATGTCGGCTGGCATGGAAAACCAGCACGCTAAATATAACTGTGGGACTTCCTGGAACACATTATTATTAATGTCTGATAATTAATGTCCAACAGTAGCATCTTCCAGAAATCTGAGTCCATGCTGCATAGCCACTTGATTGGCAGGAGTTCTTTCCAACCCCCAAACATTACCTGAGAAGGACCTGGAGTTCCTAGGGCCTCTGTGGGGGAGGGTCGCTGATAGATATCAAGGGTCAGGCATTCTGGTGAGTAGTCCTCAGCCCAGAGCGTCAGGATGGGCCGCATTGGCACCCACCTATCTAACTTAGAGATGCCCTCCTTGGGAAGTGGACTGGGCCCCCCAGGAAACTGTAGCTTCTGAAGTGGGGGGGGGGGAGATCGGTGCCTGACATATCCTTCTCCAGAGACACTCCCTGCCTGCCCTGACCCCACGTACCCTTCACTTTGTCAAGGGTCCCTTTTCATCCTCCTGGGAAGATGGAAATAGGTTAAGACCTGAGGGGCTCCTGTGCCCTCTGGCAAGGAGGCACGTATAGGACGTTGGCTGAACACCCGGCAGAGAACACATAGGAAGAAGACTTTTGAGGGAGAGGGGCAGATAGGAGGACTCTGGCAGCTGAAGCCCAGAGGATGCCTTGCATGCTCACTGGCTTCCCCTGTGCCCAGTTCAGGCTAGGGTTGCGCTTTCTTTACGAAAGTCATCCTGGCCATCAGCCACCCAGCCTCCCCACAGGTCTTGCACAGATTGCCTAGGCGGCTGTGCTGGAAGCCCCAGCTCTGGCTGTGGATGGGGCTCAGCTGTCCTGGCCCTCTAGGTCTGACGTCTGAATTGTTCTACAGAGTCTCTGCTCTCACTCCTTCTCTCTGCAAGGAGGCGAGGTGGTGGTCCCTGCTCCATGGTCAGCCTGGGGAACTGGACACAGAGGGGCAGCTCTGGCCACACTTGTACCTAGTAGGTCTCTAGGACTCTAATAAGTTTTGGAGCCCTTGTCTTGAAGCCTGCCTCTGACGGACACCCCGAAGTGAGGTGAACCAGCACACCTGGGCTGGTTGGATGAGGACAGTGCAGGATGGAGCTTGGGGTGCTCTCATCTCACCCCTCAGGCAGACTCCTCACTCCTGCTACCCTTCCCTGGTAGTTCAGCTAGATAGCATCACTCTGGGCCCCTGTTTTCTGAGAGGCCTTTCCTGTGGTCTTGCTGGGTCTACCTTGTTTGGTAGTGTCTAATGTGCGATGGGCACCCCCTGGTGGCCATGCTGAACACTTACCAGGGAGGTGGGTCCTGTAGGGTTTGGGGAGTCAGGTTTGTTGCCAGGAGGTCCCCGCAGCAGCTGGCCAGCCACTAGGCTTTAGGCCCTAGGCTCAGTGGGCTTCCAGCCCCATAAAAAATGTGGGAGCAGATTTCACTAGGGCCACACAGCAGCATTGAGCACTCGCTGAGCATGGGAGGAAACAGAAGGGCCATGTTTCTCCTTCCTCCCTCCCTCCTTCCTCACTCCCTTTCTTTTCTTATAAGTTACATCCCACTACAGTTTCCCCTCCCTCCCTCCTCCCAGTTCCTTCCCTGCCTCCCTTCTCCCCAGATCCACTCCTCTTATGTCCACCGACCAAAAATAAAAAAGAGTGGACCTCCCAGGGTTATCCACCAAACATGACACAAGTTACAATAAGACCAGGCACAAACATTCATATCAAGGCTGGGTGAGGCAACCCAGGAGGAGGAAAAGGGTCCCAACAGCAGGCAAAAGAGTCAGAAAGACACCCCACTCCCACTGTCAGGAGTCCCACAAGACACCAAGCTACAGAACCATAACGTATATGCAGAGGACCCAGCTCAGACCCATCAGGGTCCATGTTTGTTGCTTCCGTCTCTGTGACCCCTGTGAGCCCTGCTTCTATCTCTGTGACCCCTGTGAGCCCTGCTTCTGTCTCTGTGATCCCTGTGAGCCCTGCTTCTGTCTCTGTGACCCCTGTGAACCCTGCTTACTTGGTTCTGTGGGTTGTGTTCTTGTGGAGTCCTCAACCCCTCTGGCTCCTACTGCAGCTGGCCAGCCACTAGGTTTTAGGCCCTAAACCTCCCCTCTCCTGTCTAATGTTTAGCTGTGGGTCTCTGTGTCTGCTCCCATCAGTTACTGGATGACAGTTGGCCTAGGCCCTGATCTATGGGTATAGCACAGTATCACTAGGAATTATTTTTTTTCTTTTCCTTTCTTCTTTTTTTCGGAGCTGGGGACCGAACCCAGGGCCTTGCGCTTGCTAGGCAAGCGCTCTACCACTGAGCTAAATCCCCAACCCACTAGGAATTATTTTATTGACTTTTTTCTTTTTTCTTCTTTCTTTCTTTCTTTCTTTCTTTCTTTCTTTCTTTCTTTCTTTCTTTCTTTTTTTTTTTTTTGCCAGTCTTGTTTGGTTCCCTCCTAGGTCTCTGGGTTTTCCAATCTCTGGTTCCTAGCCTTCTGGACCCTGTCAGGTGTGGGATCCTTCTTGAGGTGTTGGCCTCAAGTTGGCCAGTCATTGGTTGGCCACTCCCATAAGTTCTTCACCACCATTACCCCAGCATGTCTTGCAGGCAGGGCAGATTGTACGTGGAAGGATTTAGGGCTGGGTTATATCCCAGTCCCAGAGCTGGGAGCCATGCCTGGTTACAAAAGATGGGAAGTTCTGACTCAGCATCCCCGATTACTGGCTGACGTCACTAGGATCACCCTCATAGATTCTAGGGTGTTTACACAGCACTAGAGTTCTGAATTACCTCCCCCAATGCCCTCTCCAATCCCAGTGCTCTCCTCTCCTAGCCTGAACCCTCTTGTTCCCATCCCCACCCACTCCCAGTCCACCTACAAAACCTATTCTATTTTCCCTTCCCAGGGAGATCCATGCACTCCCACCCTCAACTCCTTGAGCCTTCCTTGCTACTTAGTTTCTCTGTGTCTGTGGACTGTAGCCTGATTATCTTTTAGCTGCTCCTTGCTACTTAGTTTCTCTGTGTCTGTGGACTGTAGCCTGATTATCTTTTAGCTGCTCCTTGCTACTTAGTTTCTCTGTGTCTTTGGATTGTTCCGGGATTGTCCTTTAGCAGCTAATGTTCACTTAAAAGTGAGTAATACCATGTTTGTCTTTCTGGATCTGGGTTACCTCCCTCAGGGTGATTTTGTGTTTTGAGTGCCATCCATTGGCCTGCAAATTTCATGATGTCATTGTTTTTAACAGCTGAGTAATACTCTATTGTGTAAATGAACCACATTTTCTTTATCCGTGATTCAGTTGAGGGACATCTAGGTTGTTTCCAGTAGGGCTACTATGAATAAGGCTGCTATGAACAGAGCTGAGCAAGCGTCCCTGTGGTAGGATGCGGCATCCTTTGGATGGGTATTTGCACAGGAGTGGTATAACTGGGTCTTGAGGTAGATTGACTTCCAGTTTTCTGAGAAACTGACACATCAATTTCCAAAGTGGCTGTACAAGTTTACACTCCTACCAGCAATGGAGGAGTGTTCCCCCTACCCCACATTATCAACAACGTGAACCGTCCCTTGTGCTTTTGAACTCAGTCATTCTGGTGGGTGTAAAATGGACTCTCAAAGCCGCTTTGATTTGCATTTCCCTGCTGCTTTAAGGATGTTGGACATTTCTTTAAGTGTTTCTCAGCTATTTGAGATTTCTCTATTGAGAATTCTCTGTTTAGATCTGAACCCCACCTTTTAATTGGATCATTTGGTTTTTAATACCCACTTTAATGCATTTCGGATATTAGCCCTCTGTCGGATTGGAGTTGGTGAAGATCTTTTCCCGTTCTGTAGGCTGCCGTTTTGTCCTGTTGACGGTGTCCTTTGCCTCACAGAAGCTTTTCAGCTTCATGAGGGACCATTTATTGATTGTTGGTCTTAGTGCCTGAGCTATTGATGTTCTGTTCAGGAAGTCGTCTCCTGTGCCAATGCATTCAAGGCTCTTTCCCACCTTCTCCTCTATTAGGTTCTGTGTATCTGGTTTTATGTTGAGGTCTTTGATCTACTTAGACTTGAGTTTTGTGCAGGGCGATAGATGTGGATCTATTTGCATTCTTCTACATGCAGACATCCAGTAAGTCCAGCGTCATTTGTTGAAGATGCTTTTTAAAAATTTTCCGTTGTGTATTTATGGTTACTTAAAAAAATCAGGTGTCCACTGATTCCATTGATCAACCAATGCTTTTATGCCAACATCATGTGGTTTTTTATTGTTATAGCTCTGTAGTACAGCTTGAATTAGGGACAGTGATACCTCTGGATGTTCTTTTACTGTAGAGGATTGTTTCAGCTATCCTAGGTTTTTTGTTTCTTCACATGAAGTTAAGTATTGTCCTTTCAAGGTCTGTAAAGAACTGTATTGGAATTTCGGTGGGGACTGCATTGAATCTGTAGATACACTGAATGGCCATTTTTACTATGATAATCCTACCAGTCCATGAGCACGGGAGATCTTTCCATCTTTTGATAGCTTCTTCAATTTCTTTCTTCACAGGCTTGAAGTTTTTGTCATACAAATCTTTCACTTGCTTGGTTAGAGTTATCCATTAATATTTCATATTATTCGTGGCTATCGTGAAGGGTCTTGTTTTTCTGATTCTTTTCTCAGGCCATTTGTCATTTGTGGGCTACTGATTATGTTTTTCTTTTGAATTAGTCTTGTATCTGGCCACTTTAGTAAAGGTGTTTATCAGCTGCAGGAATTCCCTGGCAGAGTGTTTTTTTTTTGGTTGCTTATGTGTACTGATCATATATGTTAAGTCCAAGCAACTGCAGCCAGAATGTATAGATACAAATCTTTTATTTATTTATTTATTTATTTATTTATTTATTTTTGGTATGAAACAAGGAGGGTACATCATGGCTGCAATGATCTTGGTTGCTGCATTTGGGTGCGGTAAGAAAGAAGGTGAGTAGGGAAAGAGTCCTGAGTTGTGCAAGGGGGCTGCTCTCGCAGAGGGTCACACCCAGGTGGGCAGTACTATACCACCCACTGCTGCAGTTTTTCAGCCCAGAGAGAAACAGGCAGTGACTCTGTCCTGAATATGTTGATGTCTCTCTACTTAGAGACCTGCCTTGGGCACCTTGGGATTTATAGGAATGGGGAGGTCAGCTCATACCAGCCACCAAAGTTGCATTACTGACACTATCGAGATGGGCCTGGGTTCAATCGGGGATGTTGCCTAGTCTTTAAGCCCCTCGGGGGAGGGAACAAGGTCAAAAGTTTTGTGGTATTCAATACTTGAGAAACCCCTTTGGTTCAGAAGAACCATCAGGGGCCAGTAGAGTAAGACTGGAATCTCAGTGCCATGTGAGGAATCATGCTGACTTAGGCCAACATGAAATGTCCAAGGAGATATAACACAGACTGCAGTGACACTGTCCTCTTGACATGTAACTTAGACTACTGGGGTTCCTGAGGAATGCAAGCAGTTGACCAGCCCTGACTACCATGTGGCAGCTGCCTTGGCTCTTGCTAGGCTCTATGTGCTATAGGATGGGAGGGGATGCAGGGCTCCCCTCTTAGCAGACAGCATAGGGGAGCTGAATTCCAGTTGTTCGTGGTCCTTTTCCTCCAAGGCTGGCTGTGAAGGTCGACAGCCGGCCTGTCACGCACGCATTGTCATAGAGATTTCACGATCGTAGGCGTTTCATACATGAGCGTCTACTTCGGTTTATAGCTTCAGTGTCACTGTACACAGACTGGAAACGGCAGGGATAGCAGCACCCAGAGGCGGTAGAGCATCCCTGCCTCCCGATGACTATATCTCACACTGGCAGCAGGCAGCTGACACGGAAGCGGGTTTCTGTTTTCTGCTGCCATCACATGTGTATCGTGGGCACATCCTTGCATCCATAGTCATATAGATGTACAGAGGACAGTGTTCATATCTGTTGGTTCCTTTTTCCAGTACTGATGAGTCCTGCCCCTGCCTCTAGGAAGCCAGACACCCTTCTGCCCCACCCAGACCCAGAAGGCAGTATGGAGTAGGACCTACACATAGCTCATCTTTGAACAGTTGAATTCTTGAGGCAGGAGGGAGACAGGATCTCTGTGTGAAAGCAGGAGAACTGAAGAGGAGGAAGAACAGCCTTAAACAGAGAGAAGAATGTACGTGATGTTCAGTGTAGCCCACCCAGAACTCTGCAGAACAGGAAGAAAGGAAGGGACTCTTGTCTCAGCATCCAGGGAAAAGGCCCGGGTCTGGGGAAACCCAAGACCCTTCTTTCTCTGCCTGGTGCTTGCCACTCTGAGTATTCTGCTGTCCTCCTGCCAGTGTGGCTTGGGCTGCCTGCTTGCATTTAGCGTCGACTTTTCTTCTGTTCCTATTCCTTCCAAGTGCATTCAGGGGGCGCTGAAGGAGCAATCATTCTTTCTACAGAGTCAGCCAGTTTTACAGCGAGAGTAATGAAGAAAAGGGGGTGCACATCTGCCTGCCCCAAGCCTGGTGCCAGATACAGTCACTAGGGGTAATTCAAAGTCGGAGCTCCACGTTGGGGGAGCACCAGGGGGGAGCATCAGAGGGAGCATCAACAGGGAGCACTAGTGGGGAGCACCAGTGGGGAGCATCAGCAGGGAGCACCAGGGGGAGCATCAGAGGGAGCACCAGTGGGGAGCACCATGGGGAGCACCAGCAGGGAGCACCAGGGGAGCATCAGAGGGACCATCAACAGGGAGCACCAGTGGGGAGCACCAGTGGGGAGCACCAGGGTCAGCAAATGACAGAAAATTTTAAGTAGCTCATTTTTTGGGGGCTGGGGACTGTCTGGAAACACAGACTATCTTTTTCTTTTCTTTAAACAAAATTTTTAAAAAAGATTTATTACTTTATGTATATAAAAATTTTATCTGACTGTATGTGTACATCATGTGCATGCCTTATGGGCTCCTGCAGAGATCAGAAGAAGGCATCTGAACTCCTGGGAGTGAAATTAAGAGTGGTTGTGAGCCACCATGTGGGTGCTGGAAACTGAACCTGGGTGTTCTACCAGAGCAACGAGTGTTTTAAGAACTGAACTATTTACTTATCCAGGGCCCAGGAATTTTCCTTTTTTAGAAGCTAGGCCTCATGTAGCCCAGGCTGGCCTCATGTAGCCCAGGCTGGCCTCATGTAGCCCAGGCTGACCCACCCGCTATGTAATTGAGGATAACCTTGAACTTCCAATCCTTCTGTATTAGCACACCTGATTTATTTAATGCTTGGGATGGAACCCAGGGCTTCGCGCAGGATGCTTCACACATGCTAGGGAAGCAATCTTCCACTAAGCTATATGCCCAACTTCCCAAATGAGCTTTGAGACACAGTTTATCTTTGTTTACAGTGGTGGGAACCCAACTATGAATTATGAATTAGCGTTGACTCAGGCAGGTTCCAGGACGAGGAGTCATCCAGAGGGTGGCTGATGAGGATGGGGTAGGGTAACCTCATCCTCATGAGGTGGGAAGAGACCAAAGGTCTGGTTCACCCTTATGGCTCCCCGTCCCCCGACAGCTGTTTGCTAGCACCACGCCCTCCTTTTTGATCTTGTTTGCAGACTGTTCCAGGAGCTCCTTCAGCGATAGCTATAACCCCCACAGAATTTCACTGCATGTCCTGTATGGTGCACTCTAGCCCTTGGGGACACTGTGTGGGACAGTCTAGGGTGCTGCTTCAGCAGTGTGGCTCCGATTGCACAGTCTGATGGTGTAGGTCCCTGGATGTGACTCTCAGACACTCACCATCCTCCTGCCTCAGAGCCGGGTGTGATCACTGGTGTGCTCCATCATGCTACCACGAAGATCACATTCTGAAGTACAGCCAGACAGCCCGACTCCTTGGGTGCCTACATTTTTACAAAGGGGAATTTAAGGAAAATTAACGTAAGCCTTTCCCCTTTTCATTTATTATGGAATGTTGTGTGAAAGACACATTTTTAGCCACGTGAACATTCTTGGGGTGTAGTCTCAGGAGGGTCCCATGTCTTGAACCTGGACTGCAGTGATGTTTAGAGCAGGCAGGCTCACATCAGTGCCCCACAATGTCACAAAATTCAGAATGGAGAGGGTACATCCTTACCAGGTTGCTCAAAAGCCTGGAAGGGGCTGGCAGCCGAAATGTTCCTGGTGTAGGTGCATCATTTCACCAACAGGGGGCAGCCTGAAGCATGCCACCAAAGGTGGTGAATAGAGTGTGACTACTGTTCTCTCTCTCTCTCTCTCTCTCTCTCTCTCTCTCTCTCTCTCTCTCTCTCTCTCTTTCTCTCTCTCTCTCTCTGTCTAGGTTGATATGTCTACTGCTGGGTGTCTCCTCATGATTGGAGCTGCCATTCAGAAGCCCCAGTCCTAATAAAAGCTGGCCCTCGACGTAGCACTTAGGGCTCCTTGGCTACATGATGAGGACTCTTCACGTAGCTCCAGGAACAGAATCTTCTCTTTGATTCTGGGTGGCTCATGTGCCTTGGCTCATGGTATCTGACAGCTGTAACAACTTGGTGAGTCCTGAGCCTTTCCCTCCATTCACCCTCACCATTCCAGGTGTGGATCAGAGTCACAAATGTGCCCCAGTGAGAGCCCCAAAGGAGGCCAGGTCACACAGGCTTCCACAGGGCCTCTAAGTAGGTCCGGTAGGCAGAGTCAATTCCCCTGACGATCATATGGCCTGGGTGCGGTCTCCGGTGTTCGAGATTGGACTAGGGAAAGGTACAGAGTGCCGGGTTGTTCTGGGAGACAGTGGTCTGGCAGGAGGTGCCCAGCAGTGTCAGTTCTCTTAAGCAGGGTCATGGTGAATGAGCAGGAAATGTTCTGCTAGTTCAGGTCCCTAGATCGGGCCTCCAGTATACTGCCCCTTAACCCTTCCTTGGAGAAGATACTTGAGTAGAAGGGAGGGGTCTGTAGGCTCCCACATTTAGGGTCCCACAGGTCCTACTTCATTTCCCTGGGGACCCTTTGGCTGCCCCTCTCCTCTGGTGGCAGACTTCCTTCCACTCCTTACTTCCTTGCAAGGAGCCTTGGCTATGAGTTGCATACCCGGATTCCTGGTCACAACCGGCAGGAACCGGTTTTCTGGCCACCTGTTGTCTCCGTGGTCACCTTCTGAGGGTATTCAAGAATGTGTATGGACCAACAGCCTTTGTCCCTGGGACCAAGTGTGGGCAGTGTTAGGCTGACCTGTCTGAAAACGTACTGAGGTACGCCCTGATCCAGGACAGACCCTGTGCTGGGAGGGATGGACAATGACAGCTGTCACCGAGTCCCCACTCTTAGGCACTTTCCCATGGGAACACTTTATAGTTAAAATTTAGAATGTGGAGAATCTGTCACTTTTACCACCCGGAGCTGTCGATGCCACAGGCTGCCTGTCTGTAGAGAGGATCGAATCCTGCAGCCCACTCTCCCAGAGTCTCCAGTCTGGCCACCGACTTGATAGGTGGCTCCTTGTTATCAGGAATGGCAGAGCTGAATCCCGGACACCACTGGGGGGGATTTGCTACCCGGCGGGGGGGAGGGGGATCTCTGTGGCTAAGTGTGGTTCTGCCGCAGGTCTTTCCACACACGGTTTCTCCTCCCTAGACTGCTCAAGCCCCAGGTGTCCTGATTATCACCATCTCATCCCTCTCAGCCTGTCACGTATCAGAGACCCCTGGGCTCTGGATGGAGGCCGTGCTTTTCTTATCAGCAGACCCTTTGGGTCCCCTGGATGCTGCCCCCCCTGATACCAGAGGTGTGAGTCGTCAGGCAGAGGACACAGATAGCACGGACCAGAATATAGTGGGAATGGGGGCTTGGTGGGGGGCGGTAGGCTGTATCTTGTCTGCTGGCTCCTGGCCTAGGCTTTTCAGTGGGTGGTCTGACTGAGAGACAAGATAAGGCAGCTCGATGGGCCAAGCGTTCTCAGGGGTGGGGGTGGCCTCGTGGGAAGAGAGGGTGAGTGAAGTGAAGTGCCTGTTGCTTCCCTCTTGGGGAGGTCTGCAGGGCACTGGCCCTGTGGCCTTGAATGGATTCTTCGGTCCAGAGTGTCAGAGAGCTACTGGGGAGAAAACAGCAACCTTTGGAACACTGGACAAGAAGGCTCCTTGTCCTCCAACTGGGTTAGCATCCCCTTGCCCCATGTAGAACGTGCAACTACATCATGGAAAGAGGACACGATGGACACCTGTGTTTCCCCTGCCTTTGTCATCCTTAGACTCCCTCATGTCCTCACCGTGTCCTAAGGGTTGCCCGTGTGCTCACTACCCATGTGATCAGGGCCCATTGCTAGCCCGGAGGGTTGGGCTGTCATCTCACTCCTGAGCTCAGGAGTGAGATTCCTCGGGTCACCCTGGAGGCACTAGGACTGAGAAGACCCTTAAGTGATTTGACTCTGGCCCTCACTTAGCAGTCAGGAAACAGGCCAGGAAAAGGGGTGGTGTTTATTCTCTTTAGGCTGCTTTCCAACACTACAGCCCCAACCCCCGCCATCATGTCCACTGTCACCACCACCATCACCACCATTACCATCATCTTTGCCATAATCACCAATCTACCATCATCATCAGCATTGTTACCACCATTGGGATTATGTCATCATCACCATCACAACCATCACCATCATCCCCATCATCTCTGCAAACCCCTGTCCAACATCACAAGGAATGGGTTGTGCCCTTTTTTCTGTCCCCACTGCCTGTGACCTTTCGGTGTCTGAACAGAGAAAATCTGAGCCCAGCGTTGATTCTAGAAGGATTGTACCTTACCCTTTAGTTCTTGGTTCTTGCTGAACCCTCCTCCTTGTCCCACCCTCCACTTCTCTGAGTGTATTTTGACTGTAGGAGATAGCCTCGTGTGTGTTCTAGTCAGGGCTGGCAGTGACTCGAAGGCTGGGGCCACGTCTGCCTCGCTGAACGACAATTGCCGTTCCTTTTCCTTTGTGACTGCCAGGGTTCAGGGATTTTACTCTATATCCACAAGACTCTGTGGACTCCTCGTGTTATTTCGGTGATGCCTTGGGGTCTCTGTTCTGAATCTGCTCTGGGTTGTGCTACTGAGTGCTTACGGTCCTGGTAATTTGATGGCATCCCTTACCTACTCATGTGGACCTGCTGGGCCCTTTAACCCTAGGCTCTTTGGCAATAAGGACTGAGGAGTCAGCTCCTTCCATGGTGGCCTTGTCCAGCAGGGTGGCACACTGATCCAATGGCCCCGGAGAGGACAAAGCTGAGACCCCCCCCCCTTAGAACTAACAATACCAGACACAGGTGGTGTTGATACCGGTTGGCTTGGGGAGGACACTGAGGTCAAGGGGGCAGCTTGCTTGGGGGGCCGTCACAACCCTGCCCTGGGTGCCCACAGAGTGCCGGGATGAGCATTACGAGGAAGGCCGTGAGCCCCATCCTGGATCTTGTTAAGGGCTGGATCTTGGGCAGGTGCCCCTGAGCGTCTCTGTCACACAGTAAGAGTTTGGCGTACGCATCTCCATTTCTCTCCACAGGCTGTGTGAGTTCCCTCAGGCCAGATCCCGTCCCCTTCCTCACCCCGAGATGCTCACTGTGTTGGCCGAAAGCTCCAACAGGCTTGTAGGTTGTACAAGAACCTCCTGATGAAGCGGTTCCCAGGCCAAGCCTAGCCGCGTCCTAGCCGGTGGCTCCGTGCAGACGGCCGAGACTCCTGTTGTCAGCAAACACCACAGGATGAAGAGGCTGTGGGTGAGGGTCACCTCTGCAGCAGGCTTCTCTTTCTGCTAGAGGAGGCTGGGCAGTTCAGGCTGCTGTAGGAACTCCACGTGGGCTGGCTGGGTGTCCCCACGTGTCCCAGAGTGGTCAGAACTTCTCTTAGGGCAGACATGAGCCAGAGGGTCCAGCAGGTCCACATGAGTAGGTAGGATGCTGATTCCTGGCCAGCCTTCCACCCTGACTTGGCTTAGTGGGGTCACCGGGCACTGCCTGCTGACTGACCATCTTCTTTTCCAGTTTGTCCCATTTTATGCTGATCTGGCCCTAGGTCAGGCATTTTTTTTTCTTCAGAGAACACAGCCCCCAAAAGCCACAATTCAAAGCAGTGGCTCACACATGACAAGAAAGATGCTCAGGGACACCGGGGTATCCGGCAGGCTCAGAGGCTGCTCCCCTCACGGCTGGCTTGAGCCCCAGGCTTCTATTCAGATGTATGAAGCAGAGAGGGGTGTTCAGTCAGTGTCCTCAAAAGGAAGATGCTACCACTGTCGAAAGCCACCATTGGTCCAAACACCCAAGGAAAGGAGCCTGTCAGTTGTGCTATAGACAGAGGGCAGAAAGAAAGCATGGCCTCATCCTGAAAGAGAACCTGGCTGTCCTCCAGGATCCAGAGACACTCTCAGCAGAGAGCCAAAGGGTCTCTTAACCAACACTTACAACCTGACGCTCCCATGCCCTCCCCAGATCCTGCTGATAGGTTTGGCTTTCCACTGCCAAGCTCAGAGCCCTCTGGCCACAGCTGCCCATGGAACTTCTGTGTGAACCAGGCACACCAGGCTGCTGTTAAAACATTTCCCCAAAGCAGGCCAGACCTGTGCCAAGGGGGAGAGCCCCAGTCCATCCCTCTCCTCGTGGCCCCTCGTCCCCCCTCTCCTACCTGTGTGGTCTCCGTCAAAGCCTCCGCACACTGGAGGGTCATCTCCCTGAATTTTCCTTGATTGAATATTTCCCTGTTCTTGGCTTGGATCTGTGTGTATCTTCCAACTTTGGGTTCCAACCCGAGTTCTTGGATCCTTTTGGCTGCTCCTTCGTGGTTATGCCTCAGTTTCTCTGGATTGGAGACTGGACAGTGTTTTCTTAGAGAACAATGCCCATTGGTCCTCCTGGTGGTCTAAGGCCATTGGCCCAGTAACAAATTTCAGTGGCGTTGCAGCAACTAGGAAGGGGCAGACTGCATAGGCGTGGACATGTGCTTCCATGTATACAGTGATGCTCTAAATGGGTCCTCTGGGTCACAGGTGTGCACTGGTGTATGTCTACCTTTGTCCCCGAGGGTCACAGCCATGAGCCCCACCCTTGGCAGGCAGTGAGCATGCTTAGCTATAATTCCTACCTGAGCTGTGTAAGCCAGTGGCTATCTTGGCGGCCTTCAGGACGCTGTCCTGGCTTGAGGTCCCAGAAGGTTCTGTGGCAGAGAACCCCTGATCACTGTTCACCGTGTGCCTGGTGACTTAACAGTGTACCCTACCCTCTCTTCTGGGTCACACTGTGCCTCGGAAATTGCAAAGTCCTGTAGGCCCTGCCTGGTTCCTTAACTCCATCATTCTTCTTGCTGCACCGGCTGCAGAGCCAGGGCTGCAGGGCTGGTGCAGTACCTGGAGGCTGGCCTAGCCTGTCGGTCACCCTGGGCTCGGTTGATGCTGAGACTGCAACCGTTGTGCTGCAGCTGAGTCCTACTCTCCTCTGCCAAGAGATATTTGGCACTTCTCTGCCTCAGTGGGGGAGCTGTTCCCTGCAAGAGCCTCTCAGGACCAGCCCTTCCTGGTCTCCACTGGAAGTCCAACTCCACCTCCCAGATACTCAGCTTCCTTCCTCTGCTCTTTCTTACTTTTCTTCCCTAGGGCTCTCCTCCCTCCCCTCTATTCCTCCTTGCCCTCCTTACTTCCTTTTAGCTGTCCCTGGCTTCCCTTTGGGGGTCGGACCAAGGGCTGAGCTTTTGCTCTTGGGTAATGAGCTTATCCTCACCTGGCTTGTCTCTAAGTGACCTTTGCTTAACAACAGTAGCAGGATGGGAGGTACGGGCTGTCAGGGCATGGCCAGAGGTGGCTCACAGCTTTGGGGACATCTGTAGAAGGCTGTGACCACTCCTTAACGTCCCAGGGCCAGCAGCTACAGGCCCTCCAGGCATTCTGGTGGCTCCACAAATGACCAGAGGATGGCAGTGAGCTCATAGTTGGTAGCTCTTGGGGACAGCTGGGAGCACATTTCATCAGGGCCAGTCCTCAAGTTGCTCTTAAGATGAGCAAGGTGGGCATTGAGATACCGTGGCCTGATGGCTTTCCACGCAGAAGGGAAAACTGGCACTTCTCTGCTTCAGTGGGGGAGCTGTTCCCTGCATAAGTCTCTCAGGATCGTCCTTCCTGGTCTTCTCTCAGATTCACAGCTCTACCTCCAGGATATGGAGCCTCCTTTCTTGCTTGATTCCCAGCATCGGTCCTGTTCCCAATAAAGCACAGGAATGCTGGGTATAGTCAGCGCAAAACGGCTTCCACCAGAGCACGCATCTTTTGGACATAGTTAACCGCCCTCCCTCTTTCTCCTCTCTCTCTCTCTCCTCCTCTCTCTCTCTTTCTCCTCTCTCTCACTCTCTTCTTCACCTTTCTCTCCCTCTTTATCCTTTATCTCCCTTTCTCTCCTTCTTTCTTTCTCTTTCTCTTCTCTCTCCCTCTCTCTTCTTCACCCCTCTCTCCCTCTTTCTCCTTCCTCTCCCCCCTCCTCTCTCCTCTCTTTCTCCTCTCTCTCCCCCACCTCCCTCTCTCTCCCTCTGTCTCCTCTCTATCTCTCTCCCCAACTCTCTTACTTCCCCTTTCTCTCTCCCACTTTCTCCTCTCTCCCCCTCTCTTGTGCATGTGTGTGTGTGTGTGTGTGTGTCTGTGCACACAAGCACATGTGTGCACATGTGCACATGTGCACATGTGTATATGGGCACACGGGCACACAGTAGCCAGAGTGAGCCTTGGGTGTCATTGCTCAGGACAGCTGTCCACCTTTCTTCCTTCCTTCCTTCCTTTCTTTCTTTCCTTTCTTTCTTTCTTTCTTTCTTTCTTTTTTTTTTTTTTTGACATATTGTTCATTGGGACCTGGGATCCTAGTTAGGTAGTGGGCTGGCCAGGGATCTCTAGGGATCTGCTTGTCTCTGCTGCCCTGCTGCTGAGATTACAGGGGCACACCACCATGCTGAGCTTTTTACATGGGTTCTGAGGATCAAATGGAAGTCTTTGTGGTTGTGTTGCAAACATTCTACCAATTGAGACATCTCCTGCAGGGCGGTTAATCTTGGTTGCTAGCTTGATTGACTGGATTGAGAAATACACAGGCAGTTAGTGGAGCACACTTCTGGGCATTTCTGTTTCCACAGGGGCTGGCTAAGTGGGCAACGTTTACCATGAATGTGGGTGGCGCCTTCTCACCAGCTGGGTGTCAAAGTGGGACAAAGAGGGAGGAGGAAGAAGCCTCTGCTTCCTGGAGACTGTGAGTGGGAAACCCTTCTCACCCTCAAGTTCTGTTTTACATAAGGTGAAAGCAACAGAGGCCGAACAAGGATTAAAACCTCTGAAAAGGGCTGGGTGCGGTGACTCACACCTTTGGTCCCAGCATTCAGGAGCAGAGGCAGGTGGATCTCTGAGTTCAAGGCCAGCCAGAACTACATAGAGAGTTCCAGGACAGCCAGGACTTCATAGATACATTGTCTCAAAAAACAAACAAACAAACAAACCCTACAAACTCAGAAGAACAAAGCTCTCTGGAACCATGAGCTGAAACAAACTTTTTCTCCTTTTAAATTGTTTCTCTTGAGTACTCGTCTCACACTGAAAGTCTGACTATCCCCACCTCGCCTGGCATGTGCTCCCATAACCTGAAGATGCCAGAATGTTAAGTGTGGCCCCAGGAGATGTGGTTAAAGAGCTGCTCCCAGAGGACCTGGGGGAGCCTGGTCCTGCACCTGCTACAGGATTGATCACTGTCAGATACTGGGGGGCCCAGCTATGACTGAGCAGCCCTGGGTAGGGCACCCCCTCTGTGTGTGACTACATTTCTGTGTAACACCGCCAGGCATGTAGAAGCTGACTATGAAGTCAGTTGCCCAAGGACTATCAAGCTGCCCAGTAGATACAGGTGAATGACCTAGTTGTCACATGGAGTCTTTCTGCCTAGCCCCATGTGACAAATGTAGTTTCTGTGTAGGGCAGAAAGCCAGCATGCTTGGCAACCATGGGTGGGTCCTGGTCATAGGTCTAGGTCCTCTGGGGTAGGGAGAAGGCCATTCCCCTCATCGCTCAGGGTAAAGCTGAGAGAAAACCTCAAGGTGGATTCCCCCTGGCATTGCTGCCAAGAATCTGTCCAGGGGGCTGGAGAGATGGCTCAGTGGTTAAGAGCACTGACTGCTCTTCCAGAGGACCTGAGTTCAAATCCCAGCAACCACACAGTGGCTCACAATCATCTGTAATGAGATCTGATGCCCTCTTCTGGTGTGTCTGAAGACAACGATAGTGTACTTATATATAATAAGTAAATGAATCTTAAAAAAAAAATCAGTCTAGGAAAAAGCCTGGAGGGTTTTTTAGATGCATTATGTCCTCCAGGCTTCCACAGCTCTGAGGCTGAGGACTGTTGCTTTCCCCTCCAAACATTGTATCATTCCCTAGAGAAGCACCTGCTCACATCCTCAGGCACCTTGTTGAAAGGCAGCCCTGTCTGTCTCTCTCCTCCCTACAAGCTCTCAGGTATTGGAGGAAGGCGGTTGTCTTAGGGTTTCGATAAACAACGTGACTAAAAGCAACTTGAAGAAAGGATTTATTTCATTTTATAACTTGTGGTCCATCATCAGGGAAGTCAGGACAGGAGCTCAGAGTCGGGTGGCTGGAGGCAGGAACTGATGCAGAAGCCATGGGTGGGTGCTGCTGGCTGGCTTGCTCAGCCTGCTTTCTGATTGTACCCAGGGTCGCCATCCCAGGGGTGGCATGGCCCAAGGTGAGCTGGGTCCTCCCACCATAGCCATTAAATCATAGTCAAGAAATTACATCACAAGTTCTCCCACAGGCCAATCTAGTAGGAGGTAGGAACCTGGCCTCTCAATGGATGTTTCCTTTTCCAAAATGAATCTAGCTGTGTCAAGCTGACATAAAACTAGTTGGCACAGAGGGCTTCCCTCATTGTCTTGTGAGAGGCTAGGCTTGGTCCTTGGCTGGTGTTTTCAGGGACTTTCAGGGTATGTCTGTTTGATCTTCCAGAAAGCTAACATCTCACGGAACACACACATTCTTAGGGTCCTACCAGGGTGCACCAGAGGGAGGGAGGTCAGCCTTGAGTGAAGCTCAGAGGGAGGGGCAGGCAGCAACCTCTCCTTAGTTTTTCAGGGGCTGGGAAGTGTGATGAGGCCTAGGCTCAGGAAGTCTGCAGTTCCTGAGAGAGGAGGGAGTGGTTGCTCCCTCCGTCTCCATAGGATGTCAGACTGGCTGCTATTGTTTTAGGGGCTGGGGTCACCATCACCACCAGGACCCAGACAGGGAGGCATACGCACCACCACCTTCACCTCAAAGAAGAGAAAGCAGGGTTGGACAACTGGAGCAAACTGTCCAGTCACAGGGTGAGTGCGGCGATGGCAAGACCTGACCCTAGGGGCCTGAGCCGCCCGCTGCAGCCACCTGGCACTGAATAGGACCGTGAACAGGCTAGAGCTGCTTTGGGCCATCAGGTGTAAGGGCCTAGGGAACAAATGAATCTGGCCTTTTTGGGACCTCAATGCCAGCCTAGGCCTGTGGACTTCAGAGGCCTGGGGTCCTGTTGGGTCCTGACCTTGCAAGTCTTTTCTAACTGAGTGGTAAGATTCTACTTTTCTTGTGGTGTCTTGGTAAGGACACCCTAGACTCCATGTCGTGTGACTAGGAGCCTCTGGAGTGCTTTCTGTCCCGGGCTGGAAGTCTTCTGTGATAGCCTTTCCCCTAATCCCGGCTGAGTGCCCCCACCCCTGCCCTAGCCTTGCACCTGTCCATTCACTGTCTTTAAATAGCCGTGATCAAATACACTGTCCCTCCCTCCTCTACGAAGGCCAACACAGACTTCCCAAAAATGTCACCGCTTTCTTCTGCCCATGGGCAGGCCGATGGGCCCTGGGTACAGCAGGAGAACAGCCAGAGGACATTTGTCATGGCTGGACAGCCGGGTGCCTGGGTCCAGGTCACATTGGTCTTCTGCTTTCGGTGACCTTGAGGAGCACAGAGAGATTTGGCTTGGCACTGCGGTGTCTGTGGCAGTGGGGGTGGTGGTGAGCAGTAGCTCCCACCCACAGGCCTCTTGAAGGCTGCACCTGTTTAAGCCCCCCATACCCAGTTGGTGGATGCGACTGCTGTGCCCTGTGTCACCCAACACCTGTTCCCAGCTCCTCCAGCCTGGGGCTGGGTGTGGCTGTGCTGGGGTTATCTTGCTTGTCAGCAGAGGCCTGTCCTGTGGAGTCACGGCGGACAGGTTTTTGCGCCTGGTGCTCTTCCCAGCTCTCTGCCTGGCTATTTTTATCCTGGGAGTGGGAAATGCATTTCTCCAGGAAGCCCACCTCCTGATCAATCCTTGCAGCTGCATGGCCAGGCTGTGTCGGCTGCTCTGCTGGCTGCTGCCGCTGCTGAGGACGGTAACTGAAACCCATCAGCTGACTGGACAGGATAAATCTGGGTTCTCAACAACTGCAGCCTCGGCTCCTCTCTGGTTACAGGCCCTCCCCTTCCCCCCACCCCTTGCTGGTCCTAATAGAACTGTGAAATCACTCTAGTGCCCACTTGGGGGACCGGTTGCAGAGAACTTGGGCCCCAGCAACTGGGGTACATAGTACTGTGGCCAGAGGAGTACTAAGTCCCTGGCTTTACTCCTGACCGGTGAGGGAGCTTCCTCCTGGTGGGGGTGTCCTGGTGCATTGAGCTGAGGCTTCACCTGAAGCCACGGCCCTCTCTAGTGCCTGTAAAGTGCCCTCGGTTTGAGCCCTGGTTGATTTGTGGGCATTAACAAGGGCTTCTATCAGAACCTTATGAGATCCTGGAGCTCAAAGTGACAAGGTCCCAGGCTCAGGGCAGCACCACGCAATGCTTTGCCTCCTGCTACATAACTGGGTACTTCCCAAGCCTGTTGTGAGGGGTCTTCCATGGCCACGTTGTCCCAGATACCCATCCCCTTCTCTTCTGTACTGGCTGTCATTTGTCAACAGACTTTGTACTCTAAGGTTTATCTGTCTCTGGCTTTCCTTCTCCCTGGCGTGGGAGCCCCTGGGCATAGGGACGATGTCCTTGACATATGGAAGTTTTCCTGGTGCAGGGAGAAGCACTGAGAAGGAGATCTACAGAGGGTTCGAGAACATTCCAGAAGGAGAGATGTCTGGTGTGTCAGTCAAGACAGGCTGGGTTATACCCCAGTGGTGAACATAGTCACATCATATCTGAGAGGCTTAAGGTAACACAGGTCTAATTTTTCAGGTGTTTCACATGCATCTGGAATCCTGTGGCTGTTCTGGCAGGCAGAAGTGTGCCTTTTGGGTGTCCGTCTTTCATCAGTAAAGCTTAAAGGTCCTTGCCATTTCCTTGGAGATTTAAAGTCTCTTGCCATAGCTGAAGGATATGGTTATGAGGGGAGGAAGCATGCTGGGCATATCTGGAATGGTTCCGTGGGCCAAAAGGGCCTCAGTGAGCACTGGGTGTAGGAGGCACACGGGACTGCTCTACCTCACTCTGGTTGTGTGGTGATGTCTCTTTGGAGGCAGACAGGAGGAAGACGAACAGGCTTCAAGCCCTTTGAGACTTGCCTCATTGCTGGGAGCACTGGGCCCAGGGAGTCTGGTTCGCCCAGCATGGCTCAGAGCTGGAAGCACTAGGCCTAGGGAGCCTGGTTAGCCCCAAGGCTTTGTGGGTAAAGTGCCCAATGCCATTTTCAGGTGACTCTTCGTGAGACAGTTTTCCTTTACCATCTAGCCAAGAGGAACACAGAGCCTCAGCTTTCCTGGGAAGACAGACACATTCTGATCTGCTGTCAAAGGTAGGTGCGCACATTCTGTGACACAGGGTCTCCTGTACCCCTGACCAACCTCGTACTTGTTCTGTAGTAGAGGCTTCCTTGAGCTCCTCCTCTTCGTGCCTTTGCTCCCGAGCGTTGGGATGACGGGCGTGCGTGCACTGCCATGCCTGGTTCCACATCATTTAAGAAAGATACTCAGAGCCATCGAGGACTGCACGCAGGAGTGATCGTGCTCGCAGAGAAGGGACAGAAGGAAGGATGGAATTCGCATGGCACACTGGTTTGGACAAATCTACTTTCCAAGCTCAGGGTTCCTTGGTCCAGCTGCCCTGGCTGTGTTCTGGTGCTGGATGGAGCTGGGTACGGTGGTCGTTGTGTTTGGTCTTTGTTCTCATGGTACGCACTTACATCCACGGTAAGAATGTATGGAGCCAGCCGGGACTGTCTTCTGTTGGCCAGGCCTGCATCTCACTGTGTCCGGGGGTACAGACAGGTTCCTAAGCCTTCTTTATTCCCTTTGAGAGCAAGCTCTAAGTGCCCCTGCTCTCCCTGCCTCTGGGGAATCTTGTGTGTAGGAGGAACTCCATCACTGCAGGGGTGTGAGAGACGTTGGTGACTTGACCACTGAGGAGGATGAGGGACCCCACGGGGCAAAGGGCTCACTTCTACACTGTCCAGCGCTGTTGGGTCACGAACCCTGTTTGTATGTTGTCGTTGAAGAAAATGACAGCTTACCAAGAGCAGTCACAGCATCAGAGGTAACGGTGATGGCTCTGGGGACAGACAGTCCGCTCTTGTCAGGGACTAACTCCTAAACAGGGTCTGAGTGGGAAGAGGTGTTCATGGGCTCTGCTCTCCTACTGAACAAAAGACAGGTAGATGGGTGTGGGTTTGCCTCAAGTATGCCTGGATCTTAAAGCCTCAGAGTGTGTAGCTCCCTGTGGGAAAGCCTCTTTTGGGGCCAGAGTGGGTGTTTTATATTCCATGGGCTGGGCAGCTCCAGGTACATCAAACATGCAGTCTTACAACAGTCCCCAGATCCCCAGTGATCCATGTGATAGTGGCTATGGTAGAGACATCCGGTTCTTCACCTGTGTCACTAGCCCTGTCTAAGGGCGTATGTTGTTCAGAGGGGACCCCCCCTCATGGCTGGCACAGTTCCCAGGTTGCTAATAAGGCTTGGTCTTCTGGAGGAACCAAGACCACATGGCCAGAGGTGGGGTCAGGCTAGCTGTTCTGGTGATTTTCTGAAGCCATGCTAGGTAGGGATTATGCAGATGAGTCAAGCCAGCAGGCACTTAGACCCCCTACTTCCTACAGGTGCCCGGGGCAGCAAGGCAGGAGAACAGAGGGCCCTGGAACAGGCTGGGGCAGCGGGTGCTGCCTGCCAGCACGGAGATTCATGCTGTGGTTCCCACACAGGTCCCCGGAGTCCCAGAGATGAGGTACTTCTGAAAGAAGGGCCCAGTTTAGGGCTATTGGCCAGGCCTGCCCACCACAACTAAGCTGTCTTGGGCTGCAGCCCCAGCCATTGACTTCCAAGGTTCTGTTATTGCCACACATGGCATAGTGTTCTAGAGCATTTGTCTGTTACAGATGAAGTTGTCTGCCCCATCCTGACATAAAGACCCTCTGTTGACTACTCAGGAAGCTGGGGTGTGAGCTTCCTTCATGAATTCATTTTCCCCAACACAAAGTCTAGGTCAGTCCATTAGAGAGGGGATGGGCTCACAGCCCGCCTCATGGGCTAGCGAGGTCTAAACCAGGTACTCAGGAGTCCCTATTATGCATCTGGTCTTGAATAGACCCTGCAGAGAATACAGTGGGTGTCAGGGCTGCAGAGGTCAGCAGCAAGAGAGTTTATAAAGTGAGTTAGTATTTAGGAAGGGCAGCCTGGGTCCACAGCTTCAGCCTACCCTGTCTCTCTGTTCTATGCGTCTACCCTCCCAGCACCGTAGTCCTCGGTTCTGTGCAACAGAGTGGGCTGTAATCCCAGAGGCTGTAAACTTTGGCCCTGTGGGTCAAGCAGGCAGCATGGAGAAGAAGCTTCTCAAGGAAGGAGTTGCCTGCTCAGGGCCTGCTGTGGGTGAGGCTGGTGTGGTGTGAGCACCTGTTGCATACAGGAGTGGATAGGAAGGGCAGATATAATTCCTGGGGATGTTGGGAGCCCTGCACCATGTTGTGATCTGCAAGTGGAGTTGGTAACCAGGAGGCTGGCTGAGGCCTGACAGCTGAGCAGTTGGTAGGGAGGGGACACTGAGGTGGTGGAAGGGGTGGGGGACAAGCATGCCTGGGTGTGGAAAGATTGGGGACATAGATTCCAGAAGAGGAAGGACTTAGCAGCTACACTGGTTCTTCATGGTCCTGCCTGTGCCGAAGCCTTAGCTATCTCTGAGGAGACGCGTTCTCCAGGGAGCCTTCATTCAGAACCACAGGAGCCTCCTGGACACTTGGTTGAATTCCCAGGGGTCAATGCCCAGGTTTATGATGCAGTCCTCTTTCCTGTGTTCATATCGAGAGCCACAGGGTCTGAAACCAGCCGGTCTGTCATGCCTTGGCATCATGTCTGCAATGTCTCTCTCTTCCTCCCCCAGCCCTTGTCCTGTCCTGCCTCGTTCTGTCTTTCCTTCCTCAAACACCCCAACCCCTAGCTTGTTCTTCCTGTTCCCCGTGTTTAGCCATTGCTTCCCTCTGGCATACACTTCTAGTGTGGAGTGTAGGCACGCCCTTGGATCTCTAGCCTGGAGCCCTGTTTACCCTTTCCCCAGGGCTGTACCTTAAACCCCGAAGAACTCAGGCCACACGGGAAGCCACATATCTCTTGTTCCCACAGCACAGTCCACTCTGGGCTCCTCAGGCCACCAACCAACCAACAAGGTTTCCTCAAGACTGCAAGGCGTGGGTATCTTGGGGGCCACCCTGCAGGGGGCATGGAAGCTTCCGAGGGCAGCTGTCCACTCAGCTGTCAAAGGAGAGACATTGAGATGGGAGGATCCCTGGCCCTCAGCTGCCAGTGCCTGCTCAGGCAAGAGACGCCATTCCCAGGTCAGATCCCTGCAGCTGTGCCTAAGGATCTACCATGTGCAGATCCCAGGAAGATACCAGGCCACCCTTGACTTGTAGGTCCTCACTGTACTCGACTCCACTACACCTGATGAATCCCAGATGTATTTCCATGCTGGGTTCCTGAAGACCATGTCTTGATTATATCAGAGACCCTGGGCTTAACCAGGAGAAGGGACAGGGCAGTCTCATGTCCTTCGGGTGCCCAGGGCTAGGTCACTGTTGCTGTAAATAAGATACTTAGAGTAGGCTTCTGCTGGTGTGAAGGGGTCAGGGCTGTTCTAGGAGATCCTAAAAGAAGACTAAGCCCTCCAAAGATATTCGAACAATGAGTGAAAGTTTATGTCAGTCATAAGAGGACCTCAGAGAAGGCATGGCTGGGCCACACAGTCCTTCTAGGGACTGCCTGGTTCTGCTTGAAGATCCTTGGTTCTCTACTAAGATTTGGATCACAAGCAGAGATTTTCCAGCTTCCTGTCTGGCCCTGGGAATCAGGAAAGGAAGGCATCCTTATCTAGGCCCAGGGTCTCTGTTGAGAGGGTGCCACTGGGGCCTCGTGGGCTTTCAGACGGTAGTTTCGGGTCAGGTTCTCCCAAGAGAACCAACAGTTTCAGCCTCTCAGGCAGGTTCTGTTTTGTCATCATAGAAGGCTGAGCCCGGAGAGACCCAGTCTGAGTTTCAAGGAAGTAGGGAGTGGGGGTGGGAGGACCTGTATCAGGGCTCCACCTGCTGTGGCTGCTCAAATGCTTCTGGGATCAAGGGTCCTAAGATAGCTGCCCTGGCCCCATCCCCAGCAGGAATGTCCCTGGGGGAGCTGGCAGCTTTGACGAGGCCTCTCAATCCTGCCCTTGTGTGGGCAAGCCAGATTCGACAGGGCTGTGGCTGAGTCACCCAGAAGGGGCTCAGCCACCTGCTCTCGAGGGCAGCCGCTTTGCCTTATAGGGCATCTGTCAGGCCCAGCTCTTGTGATGCTTCTGGCCTGGGGTGTCTCCCAGTCTCAGGGTCTCTGGCATGGGACACCCTTCTATTCGCTCACCCACCCACCCACCAAACATCAAGTGAGCATCTACGAGCAGCATGGATCCCTGGGAGTCAGTGATTCCTTGGGAGCTGAGATGTGTGTGGTTTAGTGACAGCTTGCTTAGTGTTCATGAAGCCCTGGGTCATCTTTTAAGTAATACAGGCACACACACACACACACACACACACACACACACACACACACACACACACACACAGACATACACACACAGAGATACACACAGAGACACACACACAGACACTCACACAGAGAGACACAAACAGACATACACACACATACTCACACATAGACACACACAGACACATAATACACACACAGACATACACACATACTCACACACAGAGACACACACACTCTCACACACAGAGACACACATACTCTCACACAGAGACATACACAGACATATACACACATACACACAGACACACACACAGACATACACATATCCTCACACACAGACACACACAGAGACAGACAGACAGACAGACAGACAGACACACACACACACACACACACACACACACACACTAAAGAACATAGGAGAAGAAAGAAAGGAAGGAGGAGAATGACCCTTGACGGTCCTCCCGGGCACATAGCCTGGGGAGGAAGGTGAATAGGTACATACTACCACATGCACCACAAGTTCCATGTAGCATGTCAGGGCAGAACACTAAAGTCCCTGTAGTCCCCATGAGAAAGCACCCGCATGTGGACACGGAAGGCTTCCTGGAGGCAGAGGCAGATACATCAGCCTGGAAGGGAAGGGGGCCCATCTAACCTTTGGACCCTGTACACTGAGGTCTATTTTGTGGTCTTGGTAAATAGACCCTCAGCCTGTCTGAAGACTGAGAGGGCTAAAGTCTACCCTCCTTACCCCATACCCTCTCCTGCCCCACTCCCGGTGGCTAGAGCTCAGCCACAGGCTTGTGTGGTGCCTAAGACATGACTACTGAACCCAGAGAAGCAAGGCCTGTTGGTGAATTACTCTTAGTGCTGGAGGGTGAGTTGTTGTGTCACAAACCTTAACCACATCAATGGGAGTGCCAAATGGTCCCATGCTTCCTGGACAGGCCTCTGGGGTCTGCTGATGCAGCAAGGCACTCCTGAAGGTCACCCCCATGTAGCTGAGTGTTCACCATCTCTAAGCAGTTCCTATTCTCTCTGGACCTTGGGGTAAGGTCACAAGGGTCCTCAGCTATAATTTATCAGGAGGTACCAGAGACTAGGGATTCACATAAAGGGTCTCTCGGGGTCAGAACTCTAAGCCTCAGGCTCTTCCCCTGGTGATATCACAGAGCCTCATGGGTCTTCAGAATTGGCCTGGAGCAGGACCCCTCAGGACCCAGGGTTCTCAGCTCATAGACATATGGTACCATGTCTGCGGTTCACTCATGGAGTAGGGTCTTTGGAACCCTATGGAACCCTGTGTGGAATTGGAATTGCTGGCTCTCCCACCATATTCTCTGGCTTATCACTGGGCCAAGGGATGAGATGGCACTCTTAGGAGCAACACTGAGAGATGACATGGTATGTGGCCCTTAGACATGGTAAGTCCCTGGCCAGGTGCCCCTCGTGGCCTGACTTTTCCCCTCAGGTCCCTTTCCCTGTCCTCTTGGACTGAGGCAAGTGTCAGTTGCTAGTGGACCAACTGTCTCTCTTTCCCTGATAAAGTTCATGGAGGAAGCCCAATGCATTCTTTTGAGAAAGTCAGTCACCAAAGTTTATTTTTAAACTACTGCAGGAGTTCATTGATTTTTCTACAAGACCAAGATTCTGAATAAAAGTGAGCTCAACAAAGAGAGGCATCTCTCCCAGTGTGTTCTTACCATTCGGATGGGGTGAGTTGTGAGAGACTGACTGTCTTGGATGTTTTAAGAGGCTTTAAAAAATGTAAACACACCCAAATAATGGGAGAATGCATGCTCCCACAGTTCCCCCTACCCCAGAAGACCCATATCTGTGCTCTGAGGACAGAGGCTCCTGCTGGATGCAGAGGAGGTCCATCCTGCATGGTTCAGCCTCTTGATTTGCATGCTTGATCCTGGCCAATGTGCACGTTGAAGACAGGTAAAGGTCCCGTCCAGGGTTGGCTGAGCCTGCACACCCTGAGGCCTGGGAGCAGTGAAGCACTGGAATCCTCAGGCTCCTGGAAAGAGGTTCCGGCCCCTGGTTGGGGCTCCAAGAGGAGTGTGCTTTAAGAAGCCAGAGGGTAATGTGTCTCGTAGCCGGTTTGCTCCCTGGGTTTTATTCAGATTTATTCTTTTTATAAGATGCGGCACTCCCTGCTAAATCACCGAGGGGAAGCACAGGCCAATTACACACTGAACTGGGCAGGAAATGTAGGGTAAAAATGAAGTTTCCTCTGGTGACTTGCAGCCTGAATTGTGCTGGGACACGAAAGGGAAACCTCTGTTAGCAAGAAGGTGCTGCTTGCTTGATGCCATCTCGATGGATTTTCCTTGGACGTCAGCAGGAATATGGGGGAGGGCCAAACTGCCTGCTGCCGAAGGCCAGTGTCACCAGAGTCGGAGATGGCTATGGCCATCTCGGTGGCTGTATTTGTGGAAAAGGGATACCAAAGGCCAGTAGCCTGCTGAAAATCAGTCTGTGAGAATACAGAGTCCTTTTGTCTAGAGCAAGGACCCTGGGGTGACCAGCTACCCCCAACTCCCTTCTAAACACCTGAATTTGGGTAGTGTCTCAAGGCATGCTGGGAATGGTATTCCTTTAGTGTCACCTCCCTGGAAGGCCAGCTGGGTGCTTGGATCGTTTCAGGGAGCTTGAGTGACAGGTATCTTCACCTGAAGTCTGCACTCTCAGCTGCCCCTGCCCAGAATTCTATAGGAAAAAGTTCTGAAGGAATCGGTAGCTAAAGATTTATGTCTTTTAATGCCCAGCTGAGCGGGTCATCTGTTCCTCAGCCCTTCTGCCTGAACGTTTTCTGAGCTCGGGGAGGTGGATGTGGACTTGAGTTGCTCTCTGTGGAAGAACCCTTGTTAACAGTGATGCTGCTCCCAAGAGGGGGCTTTGAGGAATGGAAATCCTAACTTACCCAAACAGTGCCAACAGGGGCGAGCTGAGGAGGCTCCAAGCCCACTGGCCAAGAGAAGAAGCGGTCTTCTGCTGCAAGGGGTGCCCCAAAATGACTCCTTCCGGAATCCGTTTCCTGCAGCCTGGTGATCAGAGAGGTGTAGCAGGCACTGTTTGGTGGGTTAGGTGCCACAAGGAAGGGCTTTCTTTTAGATTTACCTCAGAGCTGCAGTGACGACAGAGAGCTCCTGACACTATTCCTGAACTCTGAAAATGGATACTTTTTATCACACTTTTTTTTGGGGGTGGTGGTGGTTGTTTTTTTTTTGTTTTGTTTTGTTTTGTTTTTGTTTTGTTTTTTTTTTTGAGACAGGGACTCTGTGTAGCCTTGGCTGTCCTGGAACTCGCATCGTAGACCAGACTGGCCTCAAACTCACAGAGATCCATTTGCCTCTGCCTCCTGATTTAATCCTCTGCTGGGATTAAAGGTGAGTGCCACCACTACTTGGCTTAGTGCTCTTGATTATAAACAAGAATGGCCCATGAAATATTCTTAGTCAGGGTTTCTATTCCTACACAAACACCATGACCAAGAAGCAAGTTGGGGAGGAAAGGGTTTATTCAGCTTACACTTCCACATTGCTGTCCATCACCAAAAGAAATCAGGATTGGAATTCAAGCAGGTCAGGAAGCAGGAGCTGATGCAGAGGCCATGGAGAGATGTTACTTACTGGCTGATTCCCCTGGCTTGCTCAGCTTGCTCTCTTATAGAACCCAGGACCACCAGCCCAGGGATGGCACCACCCACAATGTGCTGGGCCCTCCCACCTTGATCGCTCGTTGAGAAAATGCCTTACAGCTGGGTCTCATGGTGGTATTTTCTCAGCTGAAGCTCCTTTCTCTGTGATAACTCCAGCTTGTGTCGAGTTGACACACAAAACCAGCCAGTACAAGTATTGAGGCCTTCTGTCAATCCTGCCTCTCCTCAGGCACCACTCACCCCCACCTCAGCTGAGTGGGGTCCTGGAACTAAAACTCACAGTCCCAGCACTTGTCTCTATGGTGTCTCTTCATGGCTTGGCCCTCATCTCTTTCTATTGATGATCCGCTCTTTGGTAGTCCCCTCACCTACTGAGGGACATCTTGGCATCATCCTGGGTCAGCATTATTTGCTTGTCTTTCCCGGGGGGGGGGGTGATCCTTCCTGAAGTCATGGGGTTAGCGTGTGGTCTCCCAATCTGCATGTGAAAGTTCTAACTGCAAGACCCCGGGATGTGACTTTCTTCAGACACAGGGTGGTTGAAGATGCAGCTACTTAAGATGAGGCTGTGATAGAGTTAAGACCAGTCCTGGTCCAATAACGGCATTCCTTACGAGAAGGGGAAGTTGGACACAGGCATTCTATGGGAGCCAGGTGCCCAGCAAGCTTGCCCTCCAGCCTTGCAGCTGATGCAGCACCAGCCGGTATTTCTGCAAGAAAAGCAGCTTCAGCTCCTCTGCATTCTCCCAGTTACGCCGGCCGCCACCGAGGCTCTTCCAGTCCCATTCGTCAAAGCGGTGGGCTGAGTAGAGACCGCTGACAGGAAGGCCACAGACAGCCCTCTGTGACCTTGGCCACAGGGAAATGTCTTCTGCGATATCAAAATTAATTATTTCGTGGAGAAATGTCAGCAGAGACCTAATGAGTCTCAGACGCACGGACGGGGTGGCTCCCTGCCTTCTTAGCACACTCGGGGGCTGGCACCTAGGTTTCTCTGAGTGCAGAAGGAGGTGTGCTGGTGTTCTCAGTCCTGGCCCTGCTGTGCTTATCCGAGGAGGTGACATCCTGCTCCAGGCCTAGGTACCTTTGGTAAGTGGCAAGTGAGGATGTAGGTGGGAGAATGGAGGGTATTGTTCCTTGGTTGGTGATGCAAAGGGCTGCAGGCCCTGAGGATGGCGAGGAGTCCTAGACAGACCAACCTCTTGGTCCAGCTCAGTTCTGCTGCCCTGTGCCACACACTCTCATCACTTCCAACTTAGCCAAGGGAGACCCCCATAGTTCTGTTCTTAAGTCTACCCTGAAGCTTTGAGGAGACCCTTCCTCGCTGGAATAAATTCAAGGTACTAATGGTGGCCTGTGCTACTGCCAAGGAAGCCGTATATCATCTGTCATCAATACTTGGCTTTGCAGATGAGACCACTGTGGCATCAAGAGGCCAAGAAACGTGTTCAAGGAGCCTCATTGGGATGAGTGGTTGAATGGCAACCACCTCTGGACCCAACCCAGCTCAGGGCCAGCTATCCTGCCTAAGGTCCTGGACTCCCAAGGGAAGAGTTCCTGTGGCAACACCTCGCCTCTTGATGACTGGCAGATAGCCCAAGGGAGATGCCACCCTTCTTGCCCTTCCTCCTACTGCCCATGAGGCCTTTCTCTGAACCTGCTCTGAAGCTGTCGATAGACTATAGCCCCTCTTCAGCCGTACCAGAGAGCAGCTGTCTATACAATTATAAACCATATTTCCTGGCAAATGAGGCCGCTTCAGGTTTCATCTTTCAGCCAATCAATGCCTTAGGTCAATAGACTCTATGCCTTTCTCTGGAAGGTGGCCCCCCGGAACTGTCTTCAGGACATCTAGCAGGCATGGAGGCTGTGGCCTGGGGGTGCAGCTCTGGGACCCTGCAGAAAACCCGTTCAGAAATTATTCAGGCTACTTGGTATTCTGTCCCCATCAAAGCCATTCAGTGGGGCTGCCTAGTGACCCTGGATCCTCATGTTACCCTTGTTGCATCTACTGAGCACAAGTGCGCGCACACACACACACACACACACACACACACACACACACACACACACACACATACTAGCTCACGGCTTTCTGAAGATGTTATGTCGCACCTAATATGAAGGGCCTGATATACAGTAGATCAATAAATGTAGCTATACGGATGGTGACAGCTGCCATTGTTTTCTGCAGAACTTTCCCCACGTGTGTGGTCTTCAGACAGTGCTTAGAGGAGCTGGGGGAATCTGATACCTTTAGAGGCTCCAGGACCCCTGTGTGGGACTTGGGGAGAGGGCATTATTCATGCACCAAGGGGCAGGTGCAGTCCTTACCCAATAGCAGGTTCTGTTACCCCCGCCCATGGCAAGGGCTCAACTAGGCAGGAGGGGTCTGGCTTTTACATAACTGTGCTGGGGGGGGGGCTCAATCCTATATCCCTATTGTGATGGTTTGAATAAGAATGGCCTCTGTAGGCCCACTCATGGCTGGATGTTAAAATAAGTGCTAGGGCAGCTCACACGTGCCGGTGGGCAGGGAAGCCTCACCCTTACACATCTGGACAAGAGTCACCAACTGGTTCTAAGATGGCAGCATGCCTACCCGAGGGTTACTCACTGTGACAGAAGACACTCTCCTTCCCCTTGATAATCTCTAAAGTGATTGACCTTTGCTGCCTGGTGAGGGCCTGGCTAGAGGGAGTTCACTAATCTTTGTCTCTGTCTTCTGGTCCCTACTCAGGTTGGGGGCTCAGCAGGCGGAGACATGGATGTTTTCAATCTGCTGCCTCTACCTCCTGATTATCCTGACTTAAACCAGTTCTCCAGGGCCCTGGTCAGTATCCTGTGTCGTAGAAATTTTTAATCCCAATCTGGGGTTTCTACCCGGCCTCGAGGATTCAGTTTCCTGATAAAGGACACACACAACCTTATATTCACAACAAGCCTTAAACAGTACAAGAACTGGGCAGGTTTCTACCCTCTGTTATTAGAACCTACTTTCCTATCGATAACCCTGAGTTATTACTTACTATGTTTCATCTGGGCTGCTCACAACTTGAATTGGCCAGCTCTCAGCGCCACGTTTTCATGACCCACCTAACCCATGGTGGCTTCTCCTCCGTTCTTTCTTCACCTTCTCTCCCCTGTCCCGATCATGGTTCTCCTCCAACCCCAAGCCCAGGAATCCTAAACCCCCATCTAAGTCTCTTCTTCCCAGCTATTGGCGTTGGCATCTTTATTTACCGATCAAAAATAACTTGGGGACAAGGTCACACAGTGTCAGTTGGGTCTGCGTGAGGACTCTCTCATCCTGGGGGCCTGCAACATTACAATACACAGCAAGACCAAACCTCGACAACCTTCGGTGGCCCTTATCCCTGCCAGGGCCACTGGCTTATGGACCACATGCTTAGGACCAGGACCAGGAGAGCAGAACTTCCTTTAAGTAACACCCTCTGGTGTTGGAAGTTGCAGGTGACCTGCTGCTGAAGTTGGTCATTCAGATTGGCCATCGGGGCACAGGTGGGCTTCAGGGAGACTTATTTCTCCATGGGATAATTAAAAAGCCTGACCAGATGTGGGTACCAGGGTTGAGGCCTGCAATACTTATTCACGGAGGACCCGGACATTGGTGGGAGAAAGGGAGACACTCCATCCACCCAGGCCTACAAGGGGCAGCGGGATGTCCCAGAAGGCCTAGAGAAGGGCCATCCCAGGGTTTGCAGCAGGCAATACTGGAGAACAAGTGTTGGCTATGGAGAGGTAACCCTGGGAACCGAAAAAGGCACCTGAGGGGCAAGGAGGGCCCCCTAGCTGTCTCTTCTCTTTATCTAGCATGGAAGGTCCAAGAGAGGCTTGTGCAGTTGGGCCCAGGAGAAGGTGTCCAGGGTATGTGGAAAGCCCTGTCTGTGTCTCTTGCCATTCTCTTGGCACCCATAACATTAACCCAGCCCTCAACTATACTAGAGTTAGTTCATCCTAGATGGGTCTTGGTCCCTGCCCTGAGCTGAGTTAACCTGGAGACGGGTATAGCAGAAATGACTCCGAGGTCTGGGTGGGTTTGAAAGTTGTTGGGCTAGTGCAATTTTTAAGTGAGCAAGGATTTGGGGGTGGGGGAGTCCCCGAGTCATGAATGACATGCATCCAAAGTGTTATCCTCTCCCCATTTGGAGCTTCACTGCTGGTCCAGAGGGTGGGCAAGAACCCTCCTTTCCGAGGTGGGTAAATGGAGAACTAGACACAAATAGGTCCAGTGTCAGGGCACCAGACACTCCTGTTTCTAAGAGGAGATCAACTCCATCTGAGGAGTGGGGATCACATGGCCCCCCACTCTTCCTTGCCTCTGATAGGCTGCTTGGCCCCCCTGGAGAGGCTATTCTTGGGTCTGCCTAACAGGTGCCCAGTATGCAGCATGAGTCTGCACTGATGTCAACCTCCCAGTGTGTCCTGGCTGGGCACTAAGGCCACGTCCACCCCCACTGAAACCGAGGAGCCCAAGGAGCCAGGCTGACAAGTGTCCTGAGAAGCCAGTCTTGGACTAGCTTCACAGGGCCAGCTTTCGCCCTCCCCGACAGGGACCGGAGAGCCCAGAGTGACTGTGGGGCTCCTCTACTCTTCCAACTTCAGCCCCAGGGAGCCTTGGTGCATCTCCAGATCCTATTAATCACAGAGGGCACGGGAGAGGCACCAGAAGAAAGCTGGCACGAAGGCAGAGGGGTCAGCAGCAGACGGAAGGAAATGCATATTTTTTGGCATCTAGCTGCCTCTGCAATGACATAATCAGAAGGTTCTTACTGACTGGGCAATAAAACCACTCATAACCATGAATGCAGAATGCCTTAGCGCAGACAGCATCCCAGCCTTGGTGAAGGTCACCCCAGGGCCTCAAAAAGAGGACCTTGCAGGCAGCAGCCTGTCAGGAGGGGGGCTGCAGACAGTCCTGGATGACAAGTCGGATGTCCTGCCTTGGAGACCCTGTACCTACTACCCACTGCAGTGCTGGGACAGTCACCCCAGTGTTTCTGAGAATACCACGCTATTGGAGACATTGTCCTATGAAGAGTTTGGTGTAGTTAGACTAGTGATTGTTGGGTTGTTATTATGGGTAGGGAGGTTTGAGGAGGGGGAGAAGGTCTATGGGCCTGAGGGTCCTATGGCTCCAGAGAGGGAATTTGGAGTCTGTGGGATTTCCTCGTAGGGCCAGGAGGAGGATGGGCCACAGAAAAGAACACAAAAGATAGTCCAGGACCATGACTCTCAGCTCTGCTGTCTCTGGACTCAGAACAAGTATGGTCTACTAGGTCAACTACCCACACAAAAAGACAACTCTGAGTTTTAAGGAACTTAACTCTGAAGGACCTTGGGATCCACTTCTTGGATCACTTCACAGTCTGCATGGACGGAAGGCAGGCTGCGGCAAGGCCTCAGGTCGGGGCCGTCACATCAAAATCAAGGTGGTAACTAGGGCTGTCTCTCTAGGTCGGGGCTCTCCTGAGCTCATGGGGTTGTCGTGGAATTCAGCTTCTTGAAGCTGTGGGGTAGATATCCCTGTTTCCACAGCGACGGGCATGGACTGTGTTTCACACTCCCAAGGCTTCTGGACTGAGTTCACAGCATGGCTGCCATCTCTATTTCGGCCTGGCCCACCCCTCCTCACATTCCTTCTGATATCTGTAGGTTAAGGAGTCGTGTGAGTGACTAACAGCAAGGGCCCCAGGGAGTTTGGGGTTTTCGGTGGGAGCTGGGAAGTAGAGTCCCTCAGCTTTTGGTGAGCTGGAGAGCAGGGTAGCCTCACCATCCTGGGCTGAAATGGAGATAGGTTCCAGAGAGCCATGCCTGTGGGTTCTCCCCTGTCTTGCCGGCCCAAGTTCTCTCTCAAGGCCAAGCCCCTGCTCCGATCCTGTGGATCTGGCCTCCCCAGCCCAGGCTGCAGTGGGGGAGTCTCCAGATGAAGGACACTCACCAGCACAAGCCTGCTTTCTCCGCAAAAAGACACCCGAGGACTCCAATTCAATCATTTATAAGGGCTCGTAATAAATTTGAGGAATACCTCCAAGGTTGTGAAAACCCAAATTTTACTTCCTCTGGTGCTGTGTGAGATGGCAGGATCATCCATCAGGACTTAACAGAACCTCATTTTTTTTTTTTAAGTGGATGGTTCCTTCTCCAGCATGGTGGTTCTCAATGAAAGTAAGACTTGGAGGAGGGAACCTGGGAGTATGGCCAGACCCTGTGCGTGCCTCAGAGGTGAACCTTCTCAGGAACTCCACAGTGTGCCCAACCCTGTGCCCAAGACTCTTCTTTCTTTAGACCATCAGAAGCAGTGAATAATGAATATTGCACCCCAAAGCCCTCAGGATCCCAGCATCTGCCACCAGTGGCAGGAGGGTAGGATGGGCAGGTGGTCTCTACCCAAGCCCAGATTCACAGAGTCCACTGGGGACGAAGTGAGTTTGGTTTGTCCAGCCAGAGATCCAAATGGGGGTGTGTGTGGCAGGTTAAGGTAATGCTAGCGGCCACTGAGGCCCCTGAGGTGTGGAGTTGCCTGCACATTAAGCTCTGGACAGAGGCAGGCAGTGACAAGGCATTCCTGGGTGGTCATCTCCTGCCCAGGTCTGCAAGGAAGGGTCTCAGGGCTATCATGGCTCACTCTCCTGTGGATTGTGCGTGTGCACACACACGCGTACACACACACGCGTGTACACACACACACACACACACACACACACACGCATGCATATCCCAAGTGTGCTTCGATGTTTGTAAATGCCCCATTTGAGGACTCAAAACCCATCCCACACTGAGTTTCCGTCCAGAGAGTGCTGCATGGCTGAGGGGAGGCTGTTTAGGGGCAACCTCTGCACTATGCCCCTTAGAGCCCCGTGTGCCAGCCGCACTTGGCGGCAGTTCAGCTCTTTATCCAAATGAGTTTGGCATTTTAAAAAAAAAGCATCTTAGTAACATTTCCAAAATGAATATTTATAGGGCAAGGGCTGAGGGAACGGCTAATTGTGGTAGAGAGCCTGTTGGATCAACACTCCTCGGAGGACATTCCCCGGAGAAGGCGGCTGCCCCTGACTCTGGGGACCAACCCTTCTATAGGGGAGACCCCAGGAGATGCCCTCGAATTCATCAGTGGGAGGCTGGAGCTGACAAGCATAGAAACTCAAACTTGGAGGCTCCCTTGGGAGGGAGAGGCCCAGGCTAGGTGGGGGTGGGGGAGCTGAGACATTAGTGTGTTACACAATGCTTTCACAGGAGCTGGGCGACAAACCCCCAGCCAGGCCAATGGCCCAGCCAGGGGTCTTTCAATGACAGCTCGGAAGGCCTGCAATCTGCCTTAGAGAATTCTCTAATCAGCAAGGCCCCTCCTTGTGTGGAGCTCAGGGAAAGGAAAGTTATCAGGGAATATCCCCTGGAATTTTACCTCTTGAATTTTCCCAGAAGGGACCAGGTGGCTCGGTAAGTTCTGTCCTAAACATGGCTTCTGGACACTGTGATGACCGTGCCCAGGTCAAATCACTTGACATGAGGCGGATCCCAACCCTGCAGGAGCAGGTGTGAGTGGGCTGCACCGGTTTGACACTCCATTGGCTCTCTGAGTCTTCCCCAGGTGAGGGGGGGAGCTCTGGTGGATAGGACCAGAAGGAAGGTGGGGATGGCAGCAAGGAGGTAGGCCAGGTACATAGTGAGGCAGGAAACTACCACAGGATGTTCCCCTGTGTCCCCACCTTCCTGCCCTACCCATTTTGGTTACCTTCTTATGAACACCAGAACAGGAGGCGGCAGGGTCACAGAAAGGGGAGGGCAGGTCTTGAGGAATCTGGAGAACTGTACTCGGTAATGAAGAATGTACAAGTGATCTCTCTCTTCTTGGGAAAGACAAGACACGAGCCTGAGAGAATGCAGAGGCTCATGGGAGGCAGGATGCTGAGGGTCCCTACATGCACCTGCCTTCTAAGTTGATGCTTTATGCTAACCTGTGAAATGCTTTCCAGGGCTTAAGTCTACACAAGGAACCTCTCCCTGGAGTAGACCCAGAGGTTTCTTGTGGAGCCACAGAGACTCAGTGTACAACCTCAATGTCACTCCGAGGGCCTTGTCCTAAGGGCTTTCAGGGCTGGGAAGACCCTGTGTAAACTGGAAGTGGATGAAAGGGGCTCTGGCTTTGACCCCATTCTGGCAAAGCAACCACTGAGTCAGGCTCTTCCTGGGAATGTGGCTGTTAGAAATGTGGCAGGCTCAGGCACATGGAGAAAGGTATCTGAGGTAGGAGGTTTCTTGAAGGACCAGAAGTACCCACCACAGCGGGTCTTAGTTTTCCCAGCCAGCCTTCCATTTCTCCTCGGCCCCATTTCCCTACTATGTTTTACTCAGAGAGTGCACACTGAGCTCTCCTTGCCTTCTTCCTTATCACCATGGTTTTCTGGTCCCTAACCGTGTGGGAAGTACATGGATTGGTTTTCCGGTCCCTAACAGTGTGGGAAGTACATGGATTGGTTTTCTGGTCCCTAACTGTGTGGGAAGTACATGGATTGCTTCCCAGAGAGGATATCAAGCCTTTTCTGGATTGAGTTGAGGACAGAGCTCATTAACACACCTGGGCTTTGTCACGACCTGGAGGTAGAACCAGGGAGACACTTTGGGAAGATGGGAACTTGTGGGTCTCCCTGGGAGTGGCCTGCGCTGGGCAAGGGCAGAGAGGAGGGCAGTCTGGATCATAAGGCTGGAGGCCATGGGGATTTAGCAGCGGGCTCAGCAGGATGGGTAGTGATGAAGAAACAGCTCCTGAGCTGGGGCTAGCCGAGAGACCCTTATAAGGTCTTGGTGGAATGGTGGCAGGGAACTGGGCCTATTGCTGTGGCTTAGGAGCCCAGGATGGCAGGCAGAGTGAGGTAACCCCGGCCAGGGAGTCTGTGTCCCCTCAGACTGAGCTGGGTGGCTGCTCTACAGCAGGTTTTGGTGTGCCCTGCACCTCAGCAGAGTCTCTCTCAGGGAGAAACAACATTTGGGCAGAGTTTTTAACAAATGGCAGAAATTGGCCCCTGACCTGTCCATCCACCCATTTGTCTGTCTATCCATTCATCTGTCCATCTGTTGATTTATCTGTGCATCTATCCCCCCACTCATCCATTTATCCATCTATCTACCCACTTATCCATCCACTCACACAACCACCCATCCGTCCATCATCCTTCCATCCATCCATCTATCCATTCTTCCATCCATCATCTATCCACTCAACCATCCATCCACCCACCCACCCACCCACCCACCATTCATCCATCATCCACCCATCCATCCTTCCATCCATCCATCTATCCATTCTTCCATCCATCTGTCCTACTCAACTATCACTATCCCCCCCCCCCCCCTCCCACCCACCATTCATCCATCATCCACCCATCCACCATCCATCCATCCATCCTTCCATCCATCCATCTATCCATTCTTCCATCCATCATCCATCCACTCAAACATCCACTCAACCATCCACCCACCCACCCACCATTCATCTATCATCCAACCATTCATCTATTCATCCATCCATCCATCCACCCACCCATTCATCCATCCATCCATCCATCCATCCATCCATCCATCCATCCATCCACTGGCCTGTATCCCCCTAATCCTTTCCTGTGGGACCATCTAGATAGAAAAGCAGTCAGGATCACATGAGATAAGGAGCTCACCAGCAATCCTTCCTGCCCTTGTGTCTTTCAGTGCCGGTAGAGTCATGCTGTGGTGAGTAGAAATCAAGGTGCCATCTGACTGTCCTCCAGGATGACAGATACTAGGATGGGGGCCACAGGGAGGGAACTCCCTTTTCATCCCCAACACTGATCTCAACCCTGTTTCCATTCCTCCAAAATAGGAGAGACTGTGGCTCCAGGGTGCTTCAAAGCCTGGCTTACCCGTTGCCTAAGGTCTTCTTCCAGGATGTTGGTATGCCCTTCACAGGAGGCTTTTAGTAGCTTATGGAAAAGCTGATTTTGAGCCCCACTATTTAGCTGGTGGGGCTGGGGAGTGGGAGGCTTTGGAGCTCTGCCTGGCCCCAGACTCAAAGGGTCAATCTAGATCCTAGGACCTGCCCTCTATCTAGCCTGCAGCTCCTTCTCTGGAGGTTCTGAATGCTGACCTGGAGCTGCTGAGGTGTGGCAGGAGGCTAAATTGTTATCCCTTGGACTGGGTGTCCTGAAGCATCCTGCATCTGCTGATGGGTGAGCTGTCACCACACTGAGTGGCGCGTCCATCTCGGGAGACGGATTGCTCTCTGCTGACACTGAGGCAGTGAAATATGCCTTTCTTTACGAGCTGCCAGGGAGGTTTTCCCTCTGCCGTTAAGGGAGTGTGTGTGTGTGTGTGTGTGTGTGTGTGTGTGTGTGTGTGTGTGTGTGTGTGCGCGCGCGCGTGTGTGTGATGCCTGTGGGTATTCCAGGTCTGGCAGTGGCAGCCTCCCAGGTGCAGTGGGGGCTGTGTGCTCCTGTGGCATGGTGAAGATGCCTCACATTCATATGCAATCCTCTTGCCACTGCTCCACAGGCCACACTGGCACGCACAAGCCTTCCCCACTACAGTTGCTTCATGGCATGAGTGTACACCACAAACACCAGCGTGGCGGTTAGCTGACACAGGGCAATTCTGCAGGCTCCATCTTCTGTTGGGGACTCATAAGAGCTCTGTGAAGTTTGGCATGCTGAATGGATACACATCAGGGACACCAATTTTAGCAGTAACATTAGGACCCTGATATACCTGCTTTAATTCCTGGCTTTTAATGACCAGCTGTCCATCCTGGACAGAACTGCATATGTGTAGTGTAGACACTGGCAGAGAGACATCACGGATTTGCATGAAGCCCAGGCTATCTTCTCACTGGCTTTGTTGCCTATGGAGCCAGTAGCCATACCCAAGTCATGCCAGGCCCAGGCTGGGACAGCACAGAGAGTTGGTCCATGGGCATAGCCATAGGATATGGGCAGGAGTATCCATCAAGTTGTTCCTTCCCCTTGGCCAGTGTCCTCCCCACCCCCGCCCAGGGACCATTTCCTCACATACCTTCCTGCCTGGCTCCCTTGGAATTCAGCGTAGAGCATGCTGGGTATTGCTGGTGGGCCCAAGAACACATGGAAGTTGATTCTACCATTTGTGCAGGCCACAGGGAGTCTCAGCGTGGGTCCTTGTGGACTCTACTCACTGGGAGGGTTTCTTGGAAAGTCACAAGGCAGAGTGAGTGTACTACCATTTCTGTTACACACAACCAGACATTTAGCCCTTGAGTGCTCAATGGTTTTTTTTTTTAAATAGGTTAGAAGTGCAGCCCAATGTCAGGTGACTCCCTCTGTAAGCTATAGGCAAGTCTATGCCTGTTGATTTCCAGCTTCTAGACCACTCAACCTTCCATTCCTGGTCCTTTCCTCCATCCAAAGTCAGTAGTAACAGGTACTCCCAAATCTCTAGTTATCCTTCCCTCTATAAGGATCCAGTGTCCAAGATGATCAGGACCATTTCTGCCCAGAATTCCTTAAATTAACCCCTTCTGCCATGCAAGGTACTGTATTACCATGATTACATACCCAGAAAGGAGTAATTTAAGGAAGGGCTTCTGTTGGCTTACAGTTTAAGGGGATGCAGTCCATCACGGTGATGGGCAACGGTGGGAGAAACTCAAGGTGGGTTGATCACACTGCATCCGAGGTCAGAACGCAGAAAGGGATGAGCATTGTTTTCTAGCTTACTCTTTCTTTCTTTTTCAGCACATGTCCCATTCAAGCCTGCAGGATGCTTTGACCCATTGTCAGGTTGGGTCTTTCTACCTCAGTTAAGCCTCCTCAGAAATGCCCTTGCTGACACGCTCAGATGTGTGTGTCCACAGTGATTCTAACAAGCTGACAAGGAAGACTGACCCTCACACAGAGAGACATGGTCTGAGGTTCTGGGGTATTCTTGAGAAGGCAGGGGCGGGGGCAATCTTCTGTCCACTTCACAGCATGTTCCAGCTCTAGACAGGACTGAGTAGGGAAAGCGGGGTTTACTTAAAGCATTTCGAAGAATGTCCCCAAGGAAGCTATAGCTAAGGCCCTTGAAGATCGGGGAACCCATGCCCAGGTCTAGGCAGTCCTGAGCCCAGGCATGGGGTCAGTGTGGAGAGAGGGTGGACTAGGCCTTCAGCTAGGTTTGTCTATTTTTCAGTTGAGGAGAAATTCCTGTAAGAGAAAGGCACCAAGCTGGGAGTGACATGCATACCTGTAATCCTAGCACTCTAGGGGTCCAGACAGGAGGGTCAAAGGTTCAAGGTCATCTTCAGGGACATGGCAGGCAAACTTGCTGGCAGCCCTGGGCTAAGTGAAACTGTCTTGAAACAAAACAAAGACAGAAGGGACCATTTTTTTTGAAGAGAGCATTCTTGGAAATGGCCATGGTACCCAATACCCAGTACCATGCATCAGTCATCCCTGTCTCCCTCTTTATCATCTCATCACCTCCAGGAGACCTGCCTCTCATGAGTCATCCCTTCCCTGCCCACTCCTGTATCTTCCTACTCTGGGAGTTTCACATCCAGCACACTCTGTGTGTGGCCGCTTATGTTGGCTCCACATCCTAGTTTCAAGAGTCATGGCATGTAGCCATGCTTTGGGTTTTATCACCAGATAATATACCATCCTCTCAGTGTATGTGTGGTTCCCTGGTCACTAGTGGATAGCATGTGTGCTGTTTATAGCATGGATACTGTTGTAGGGACTTCTCAGACACGTGCCTAGGAGAGCAGTTGCCCGGGCTTAGTAAGATCTTAACTGTTGAAGAATCTTCTTATGTTCTGCAGTGGCCATCACTGGTGTGGACTTCTCAGGGTTGGGAGTGAAGATATGGGGTTGGATGGGAACAGCGTCTCCTCAGTCTTGTTTCCTGGGGAAGAAATAAGAAGCATACACCAGTCTTGAGAGCCATGTGTTCATGGTACAAGGACGAGATGGGTTCAAGCAAGTTACTTGCTTAGTCCCAATGCCAGTGGGTTTGGGGGGAGAACTATTGTCTACAACCCATGACAAGGGTGTTCTAGCTCCTGCTCCTTGGTGGAGGACAGGACTGGCTTGTCCAGGCTTTGTGGCTAGCCCCTGCTGAGGTATAAAATGTATGAAAAGCCTGTTCCGGAGAACTCACTGTGGGGAGCAGAGGATCTTGGGTGGCTTTGCTTCACTGTGGGTAACCAAAGATTCCCCAGACATAGGCTAGTCTCTGTATGAACCCCACACAGCCGTGGGAAAACGTCTTTGTAGTTTGCCTGAGCTGATGCATAGTGGGCACAAGACTCATCCAAATCCAAGTTGAACCCTCATGATTCTAGCCAGAGCCCCCAGCCCCACCATGCCCTGTCCTTGAGCCTGCTTGTTTAGTGATCGGTGGTTCAGTCAGGTTATTGAGTCATTCATTCCCTCATCCATCCATCATTCATTCACTTAATTCTCCAAGAACCCCCAAACCAGGTATTGAAAGTGGCAAAGGTAAACGTGTTGGGGATAACTGTTTTGGAGGACTTTCCGGCCGTCCTCGCCGTCATGGGTACAATGCTTTTGCAGTTGTATTGACTCTGAGGCAGAGCCTTGCTATGTAGTTCCTGCTGGCTTGGTACTCGCCATAGCCCAGGCTGTCTTCAGACTCTCGGCAACTCCACTGCCTGAATGTTGGGGTTATGGGCTTGTGCTACCACACCTAACCACACGTAACCACAGTGTTCAGGGGACCTAAGTAACATGGCAGTCCTAGCCGAGCTTCTTGCTCCTGTGAGGAGGTGCCTAGCAGCCTTATAGGTAGACAGTGAGGCTCCAAGAGGCTAGAAGGCTTCCCTCTACAATTTTGTCATTTGGCGGTGTCCTGGGGTGGGGGGGATCTGGGGGGCAGTTTGTCCACTATAACTTCTCTAGGAAAGAGGCAGCCCTGAGGCCTGTGAGCCTTGGGTACACTGGGTACACCCTCAGCTCTACACCCACCTGCAGCTCGGCCAGCAGTGCAGATGCTCCTCTCTGCTTCTCCTTCCTTGGTTGGGACACCGGTCACAACCAGCCTGGATAGTGACTTCATTTCTCTCGTGTGTGGTTTGGCTCTCTCATCCGCATGATGTGGCTTCTTCTCCATCTTGTAGCCTCTGCAGGCTGGTCTCTGTCAGTGTCCTTTCCTGTTGGGTGACCAAGAGCTTTGGGGTGAAGCTGAAGGGGTGCCTTCCCCTCACCGTCTGTGAGTTGTCCCGGGAGGTCAGGCTACTCAGTTATGTCTCCTGGGAAGATGTAAACAATCACACTCTCTCATATTAGCCAGCACAGAGAGGACACTTCTCGGAGTACAGGAGGAGGGAGGCTTCCGAATGGATTCTAAACAGCAGGAAGTCGTTGTATGCCTTTGTACCCTGCACAGGAACACTCATGTCCTCTGCGGAGCCCGAAGTTTCCACCAACAGTCCCAGAATCGTCTCGATTGTCTGTGGTCACTGTACTTGACAGTAGCAGGGTGGTAGAGACTTGCTCAATGTCACTTTGCTCAAAGGGGATAGTTGGCTAAAGCCCAGGCTGCTAGACTCAGAGTCCCAGCCCAGTGGAGCCATGTTCCCAAGCTATGTTCCTTATATAACCCAGGTGGGAGCAAAATGGAGCCATTCCCACGTGTATTCACTTTTGTGGATAGGGGGGTTTTCTAGTCACACAGCCTTGATGCCAGGGTCTGGAGGAGTTAGGACAACTGAGTTGGCCATATCTTTTGCCCAAGGTGACCTGCAATTCTCATGGCCTGGGGTTGGCTTAGGACCCTTAGGAAAACCGGTGGCTCTGTTGCCTCTTGACCCAACCCCACTTCTGAGCAAAAAGCTATCACTCTGGACACACTGAGGCCCTTGGCCAGATGGGTCTTTAGGAGACAAAGGCCAGGGAGCCACTCATCCCCCTCCCTAGGCCCCTATCTCCGGAGTAACTCCAGGCTCCCCAGGGCACTCTGAAGAATGAGTTGGTGTCGCCTCAGAGAGAGGCCAGTGCCCACTGGGCAGGAGGCACCTCTGTACTGGGCCTAGCTAAAAATAGCAGGGGGATTCGGACTGGGACAGCCGGTAGCAGGCTAGTCAGGGAGGGGCTGGGAGGGGGACAGGGCAACCCAGGACCTCTGTCAATGGTGCCGGGGCTCCCACCCTGTTCCCTGCTGCCTGGCCAGCCTCGGCCCAGCTGACAGGCTATTTTTTCCCCTGCTTGACTAAATATGGTCAGGGCGCACAGCCCGAGGGGGGCCACTTGGCCGGGCCGCGTGTTTGGGATGTTTGGCGGGGTATATAAGAACTACCAAGGTAAGGTCGCTCCTGATCCAAGGGCCCCTTGCCCCACCAGCGTTGGGTCAGACCATCCCGGTTCTGCCCTCCCCTCCCCCTGCATGCATGAATCTTGTTCTGTGGGGCTGCGTGCGTGTGTGAGCGTGCATACCCGCGGGGCCTTTCTCTTTTTCCCTTTTGTTCTGCTCTGACCTCTACCTGGTACCGGCAGGGCTGAGGAGGGTGCAGGAGCTTCCTGCAGCTTTGGCCGGGCAAGGTGTGCAGCTGGGCTCTGCCTCCTTAACTCTGCATCGGCTCTCTCTCTCTCTCTCTCTCTCTCTCTCTCTCTCTCTCTCTCTCTCTCTCTCTCTCTCTCTCTCCTCCCCCCTCCCCTCCCCTCCCTCCCTCTCTCTCTCTTTCCTTCTCCCTCTTCCTCCTTCTCTCTCAAGATTTCCCTGCTGCTAAGTCTGCGCTGCTGCAGGAGGGCTGGGGGAAGGGCAGGGGTGCGGAGTCGCGGTGTCTTCTTTCTCTCTCTGCCCCCCCTCCCCACCAAGTGCGGACGCAATGGGAGCTCCGGCCCGCCCCCACCCCTGCATTTGCGATTGGCTCCGGGAGGAGGTGGCTACCGCTGCCGCTGCTGCAGCATCTCCCGGGGAGCCGCGACCCTGCGCCCGCCGCCACCGCTGCCGCGGTCACCAGCCCAGCCCGAGGGGCGCCCAGGGCTCCCTGGTGAGTCCCTCTCAGCTGGCTGCTTCAGCTGCCCACCAGCTAGGAAAGCCCCTGAAAACTTATCGGCAGTGGTGGGGGTGTGCCCTCCGGTGAGGTGGGTGCTGTGGGTGCTGGTGCCGCGTGGCTCCGAGGGGGCGCCTGGAGTTTCTCCCAGCATCATCCACATTTGGAAAACTGCAGAGCCAGCAGCCGGCAGGGCTGGGAGGGTTGGGAGGGCGCGTCCAACCGGGATGCAGAACTTTGACATACGGCTTTTTGCAAGAAAGCAGCGCCCCTGGATGCTTGGTGGAGGGCAGGGTGGATGGCGTCCGCTGTTCTAGGGGGTTGGCACGGGAGCCGAGGAAAAAGATTAACCAGTTGAGTGCAACACCAGAGATTGTGGCTAAACTTACCTTGGAACTTGCCACTATGAGTGCGTTGCGGGTGGGGGATTTCTGAGGAGCGCTGACAAGGCTGTCATGGGCTGGGACTCCGGATTTCTGAAGCTCTCCCAGCCCTACCAGGATTAGATGTGTGCTGTGTCAGGCATCCAGGGGCTGGAGCTGGGGCTGGGACTAGTGCTGAGCTACTGTTCACAATGGGAGTGGGGCTCAGGACAAGGCCCCACCTCAGCTCTGCTTGCCATGGGGGTCTGCTTGGAGGTGGCTGACAACCCGTTTTCTGTCAAGGTGGGAAACTTTTTGAGAAGTGATTCTCGTTCATTTCTGAATGAGCAGCTCCTGAAGTGGGTTCAGACTGAATCAACCTCTGCTCTTTGGGTCCCCCCAACTTTCTGTTTGACATATAGAGGCTATCATACGAACACCGGGGAGTTGGGACAGAGGGCCGAGGCATCTGTTCTTAGAGTTCTCAGGCAGCCTAAGTGGGAGCTCAGCCACACCAGGGGTACCCCCAGAAGCTGGAAGCTGAGGCTAATGTACTAGTGCCCCTTTTATCCTTTTATCCTTGGCTGTGTGGAAATGAAATTTTAACAGTAACCACATGGGAAATGGGCACAGTTTCTGTCCCTTGCTCATTCCTGCTGCATGAGCGCCCTAATCCTCTCTCCACCCTGCCCAGCTACAGCTGCCACAACAGGGGGGACCTCTGCATGCTGCAGGCTCTGCAGAGACAGGGCCCTCCCAGGAATGGGAGAGTCTGGATGCTCTCTGGGGTGTTTCCTCACAGGGACAGGGCTGGTCAGGTCATACCAGAGACAGACATTGTCCTGCTGACACGGAAGAACTGAATGTTCTTTCAGGAGCTGGGACTGCCCTGCAGCCCCACACCAGGTCCAAGCCCAGCCAGACCCTCTGTTTCTGCACCGGCTCTCCTGCAGTGGGTGTCTTCAGCTCTTTCTGTAGGTAGCCGCCTGCAGGGACACCTGTTCCAGGGTTCCAGCACTTTACCTGCAGGCTCACCTTGGGTGATGGAGAGCGCCCAAGCATGTGAGTCTCCTCCTCCTCTTCCTCACTCCCCTCCAGACTACCCCGTTCTCTTTCTTCTTTCTCTCAGTCTGAGAATGAGCTCCCTTTCCACTACTGAGAATCTAACCTGGAAGCCCTCCTGCCCATCTTTCTGTTTTTCAGATTCCTTTCTACCTCACTATGGGTGTAGAAGTTGGTAGGGCAGAAGGGAGCCTCCACTTTACTTCCAGAGAGATCTCAAAAATCAAGAGGAGAGACAAAATACAATTAAGTTTCCCAAGCATTTCCCTCGAACTTTTTTTTCAAATTAGTCTGTACCTTTTTCAGAAGTTGGTACAGCAAGGGTCTTCAGGTCCAGGGGGACAGCCCCTTTGTTTAGCTACAAGCTATTAATTAGGGACTGATGGAAGCTGAACCAGGTGAGGGACAGGCCCTTCAGGGATGGGCTCCAGATTTTCATGGACTGGTTCCTTACGACCTTCTCAGGTGGCTGTGCTGCGTAGCAGGGGATGGCGTTGGTGACTGTAGGTCACCAGGAGGACAGAGGGTACAGAGGAGCAAAGAGGGAAGGGGACCAAAGAAGGAGGTGGCTGGAATAGAAACTCCCTCACTGGCTTGGTCTCAACTCTCAGGCCAGACTGAGCCCTGAAGAGCTGGCCAATGAGTAGGTCACCTCTTAGTAGCCCCTAGACACTGTGGGGACATGGTGTTCAAGATCACCATCTTTCTCCTTCACTTCAAAGAAAGAGGCACTGAGCCCTCCTCTTGGGGACTCTCGTTTTGGGAAACAATTCATCAGGGTCCTGCCAGGGGAGCCATCGCCTGTCCAGGTAAGCCCCCCTGATTCATTTCTGGAGACTCACGAAACTGCTTCCCTCATCTGACCTCAGGGAGCTGGGCTCTTTGCTCCCCAGGAAAAGGGTGTGCCTGGTTCTTAGTCTGGGGTGCTGGTCCCTGGTGGCCCGAGGGTGGAGCTGCTCCTGTATTCTGTCTCCTTACCCCACCCTCACTGTCCTTGGTGGTGACAAGGTGGGCAGGAAGGAGAGGGAAGATGTTGGCAGAGTTGGATGCTATTTCTCGGAGTCTGGGATGTGACTTCCCTCTCTTGGGAAGAATGGGAGAGAACTCGTTCCATTGAGGGAGGTATGAACCACGGTGGGGGAGTAAGGGGGGGGGGTTGAGACTTCCCAGCATGCCCTGTTTGCTTCCAGTCTTTACCAAGTGTGCACGTGTGGGAGAGACTGAGTCTCGGGAGACACCAAAGGGGGCCCAGCTTGTGTTGGGCCACTTCTCGGAGCCCCTTCCCTGTGCACCCTGAACTACCTGCTTGGGACACATACTTCTTTATATGCCCATATGGACCTGCTAAGCTATGGAATGTAAAGAAGTATGTATTTCAGGCTAGGAACTCTCTCGCCAGACTGAGGGGTGGCCCTTGCCTTGTGGGTGGCTGCTCAGGGCAGGCAGTGGACACAGGCAGGGCCTCGGGAGGCCGTCCGTCAGGGGGCTGGCGGTGTCCCTGTCCCTGTTGGCATTGTTCTGCCACTTTGCCTGTGTCAGCAGGTGGAAATGCTCGTCAGACATTAAATATTCAGTGTGCTGACTGCGGCAGAGGGAGGAGGCCCTCTGGCAGGCCTGGGGTCCCAAGTGGGGCTGGCAGGGTTGGTGGTCTGTGAGAGCTTGGCTTGGGAATGGAGTTGTAGTGGTCCTTGCTGTGCTCTGGAGGAGGCCTCTCCAGCAGAAAGGGGCGCAGAGCAGACACTGCTCAGACCACTGGGAGAGGCAGCAAGTTCTAAAAGGTGGTGCTTGGTGGTGGTGGTGGTGGTGGGGCATGAAGGGAGGGGAGAGACTGTAATAGCCACATGGCAAAGGCTTTTGAGGGATGAGTCTCCTGCTGGCTCACAGGGCCTGGTGGGGAGGGGAGGTGGAGAACCCTGTGCAGACACTGCTGCCCCCCTGTGTGCTGATCGTATCCGTTCGCTGACAATCTCAGTTTCAACTCTGCTCATGGGTACCCTGGCCACCCATGGTGATTAGGATAAAGGGAGCTGAGGGTCTGAAACTGTCCCAGTCTGGGTTGGAGGAGCTGGCCCTGGGGGCCTGGGTCAGCAGCCCATCCGGGAACCCTGGCAGCCTAGGCTATTTCATTCCACCCGACTCAGGACCCATTCTGCCCCTGGTTGCTCTTATCAGAACCCCAGTGTCATTCCATCATACTTTCTCACCAAATTCAACCTGAGCCCCTCTTCCTGGGAAGGCTAGCCAAGTTTCTGCTGAACAGTCACAAGCGACCCAGCTGCTAACAGCTGGTTTGGCCAGGAGAAAGGGATGGGTTGACAACCTTTGAGTCCCAGGAGTGGAGGGCAGGGTCTTCCAAGCCCTTCCCACAGAGCTCAGGCAGATGCAGGGCAAAGGACTCCAGGTGCAGCAGAAAGCTGGCTGCCTGTGGGTAACATCTACCTGGCTTCAGTTCTGGGTCTTAGAGTAGCTGCTGCCTGTGATCTGGCTGGAGTCGTCCTCCTCACACAAGGGATCTCCTTCTTCACAGGCCAGGGGGCTCTCTGTCACATGCGTGTGAGAATGTGGGGATAGCTGTCAGTTGTCCCCGTGAGCTGTGTGTGTGGCAGGTACCCCCTTGTGTTCGACACACCGTGACCTTTGGCAGGAATGAGATTGTGGGGGTGGGGGCAGGGCCCCTCTGTCAGCTCCCAAGAGTTGGGGCTTGAGCAGTCAGGTGATTCGAGCAGCTGAGGCCAGGTTGAGGATCCTCAGACCAAATACCAGAGGCAAATCTGAGCCCACAGGTGGCTTCCTACCTGCGTGTTCTCAAGGTGACTGTAATTGAAGGGCTAGAGGTCTCCATAGTCAAAGGGTCGGTTCCCAATTTTTTGAGTCTTCCTTCTGGAAGCTGCATTCTCTCCTGGTCTCCGTCTCCAGGTGCAGAGGGTGTGGCAGTGAGACAGCAGCCTTGCCCTTGCCTCTCCCCCCATTCTTGGTCACTGGTCCCAGCGCTGTCAGTGCTCCATAACCCCGGAAGGTCATCTATGCCCTACTCGATTCCAGCTCCGGCCACAGGGAAGTAAACAGCCGGTGTGCGGGCACTGAAGCTGCCAGGGGCCACGGGCACACCACTGTCTTCCGCTAGATATGTCTGTCATACATTAAAGCTTTATTGCAGGATGTGGTGTTTAAATAAAAGCCTTAGTGTTTTGGAATTAGGTTTGACTGAGCAGTAAAACTAGAGAGTTTGCAGGGAGTGATCCTCAGCCTCCTTGGTTATAAATCACCTCGGTGTTCTCTATCCACTGAGTTAAAACGAGAACCCCTGGACGGACACACACATGCACACGCACACACACACATGTCTACCCCCAATCCCCAAGCTGTGTGAGGACCGATTCCCTGGACACTTGAGAAGGTGTGTGATTGCCATGTCTGCTGCATGGGTTTTCACAGGACCCCGAACCATCATGCTATGTGGTTGGCTAAGACAGTCTTCTGTGGTGTCTTAGAATTTTCACACGAAGGAGAGGTGAGGCGGGCTAGGCTGGGACAGGGATCCTCACCTGGACTTTCCTAGTTTGGGTCCCATCCAGACAAGGAGCCAAAGGATTCTAAGAGGTAAAGGAGCCCAGATAAGACCCACAGGGAACAAAGAGGACATGCCACTCCCTGGAACTCACCTAGCAGGTTGGGGACTCAGACACTGTGGGAAGAAGGCATGAGTTCACTGAAACAGGGAGGCTTCCCTTGGAGCTCTTCAACTGCCAGATGCACATGCACGGAGGTCCCGGGGCCTGTGGTCTGGTGGGGGAGCAATAGGGTCACCCATCGTGGTTCTCCCAGGTTCAGGGGACCCAGCAAGCTGAATGTTCCATGCTGTGGTTCATACCCGAAACTTAGGACCTGGGCAGTCTGCAGATTGGATTGAGCCACATGAGTGTCTGAGTGAAAGAGAGTGTGTGTACATGTATGCATGTGTGTGTACATGTATGCATGTGTGCATGTGTGCATTGCTTCTTCTTCTTCTTCTTCTTCTTCTTCTTCTTCTTCTTCTTCTTCTTCTTCTTCTTTTTCTTCTTTTTCTTCTTCTTCTTCTTCTTCTTCTTCTTCTTCTTCTCCATTCTCCTCCTCCTCTCCTTCTTCTTCTCCATTCTCCTCCTCCTCCTCCTCCTTTCTGTCAGGTGGCCAAGTAAACTGTGCCAGCCTCTCTAAAGAGGGGGCTCTGACATTGACTTCAGCTAAATAAACAACACCGTGCCTTGAGGGCGATAAAGCATTTTATGGCACAGGCACTTCAGAGTATGCTCCAGCCTGGTAAGGTGCTAGCAGGGTCCCTCAGCAATCTCATTTAGAACTGTTGACCTCATGTGAGGAATTAACTACTAGGTGTGGTTAGGTTGGCCGGGATGGGTCTTTCAGGTGTCATAGTCCAGGTCAAAGTTAACATTGTTAAGAGCTGCATCTCACTCCCCTGTCCCACCCCCAACACCAAAATGTTGTAAATTAAAAAAAAAAAAAAAAAAAAGGAAGGGACCTGAGTGATCTTTAGGGCCAGGGCACCAGGGCACGGTGACGAAGATGCTGGTGAGGAGGAAGGAGGGAGGTGCGTACGATTGTGTTAATGGCTGCCACCTTAGCAGAAAGGGTAGCCAGCCTTCTGCCGTGAGGCTTTGTGCTGACTCAGCAGCCATGCACTTTGGATTGCAGAAGGTCTGGCTGTCTGCAGTACAGTGCTGTCCCCTGCTCGATGTCCATGGCTAGGGCATCCTCCTTGGGGTTGGGCTGGAGTCGAGTTGAGTGTGATGTGGACCAATAGAGCTAGGGTGTAGGGTGAGGCTGGCTTTCTGAAGAAGCCCAGTTTTGTCCGCTGTCCTTACCTGGCCGCCAATCTCAGACCCCAGTGTCCCGGGTGAATCACACTTGGAAAGGGGCGGGCACGGCTTTGAGGCAGGGAGGGAAGCAAAGAGGGCAGTACAGACAGTTCTCAGATATTCTCCTGGCTGCTCCTTCCTGGGCTCAGCTCCTGGCCGGCTACAGTTGGGTTTGGAAGGTCCTCTGAGGAGGTTGCTTGGTGTCCAGGGAGGAAAGTGTTCTTAGCACTTCCAGTTCGCGGCTGGCTGTGACCCTGGGAAGACTGGTGCTGCTGAGCACGTGGGAGGGGGAGCAGCTACAGCAGCTGGAGTGGTGCAGGCTGCTGCTGGATGCTGCAGTGCAGCCGCAGCTGCAGGCGTATGCAGGGCTGCGTGTCTCAAGGGCAGGGATGAGAGGCCACCCACTACGGATCTTCGGATCTGCAGGCAGGGCGGGATTTCCGTGAGCTGACCCCTGCAGTAGTTGTGAAGTCGGCTGGGTCTGCAGGTTTCCAGGGGGTCTTCGGAGGCTCTGGGGTAGGTCTGCTACCTTCTAGGTGGGACGGCCTCACAGGTCACAACTGTGGGTCATGGAAAGGGACAAAGGTGGTGGCACACAGGTCTTCCAGGCCTTCTCTGTCCACCTTCAGGGAGGGCATTGAAGAGGCCCTAATATCAGTGCTGGGTGTAGAGGTTTGTGGGCTGTTCCCTGGCCAAGAGCGTTCCCTACAAAGTGGTTGAAACTCTAGGGTCTCTTTCCCTGAGGCCAAACCAGGGGCCCGGTTAAGAATAGTGATTCCACACTGGTGCTGGTCAGATGACCCATCGGCAGGTACATGTATGTGCACAGGGAGAACAGATTCAGGGTAAACCGGACATTGAACCAGAGTATTTTTAACTTCAAGAAGGGGAGAGGGCAGCTGTCCTGGAACCTGTCCTGGGGGTTCCACAGGGACACAGTGAAGCTGAAGGACACTGGGGACAGATGTGCCACCTGGACCCTGCCCTCCTGGCAGCCCCATGAGCCCTCAATCATGCCCAGATATGGCCACAGGGCTGTGTCTCTCCAGTCTTGCCCATGTCATGACTGGTATAAATAACCTTCATTCTCAGCTGTCCTGTTGGAGACGGCTGGACCCGGGTGACTTGGGGCTGCAGAGGCCCAGGAGTGGCCCCCACCCTCCATCAGCAGCTGTGGCCTGAGTGCAGCTCAGAGCTCTATTTCCATGTTTCTCCTCCTTGTGTGCCCCTTCTAGGCTGTTGAGTCCAAGTGGGATCTGGCGGCTTCCTCTCAGCCCTTCTCAAGGGCACAGTGCGGTTTTTGCTTACCGAGGAAGGGCAGAAGCAGAAGAGTCTCAGTTCTTGGAGGTGTAGGGGACACCCTGGTCCTATCACTGCCAACATAGTCCTGTGGCAGGTTTAGGCTGCTGCAAGGGTGTCCTGTGCACCCTGTTTGGGATCCGTCATGTTCACACTTTCGAGGTTCCCCTTGTTGACCTCAGCATTGCTCTACTTTTTCCTCAGCTAATAAATTTCTAACAGTGGGGTTCACGTCACCAGACATCCTTGCATAAGGGATAAAATGTTCATCTGGTACCCCTCGAAGGCAGAGGACAGTCTCATGTCTGAAGACAGTACCCTGTCCTGCTGTGCCTCTGCATTTTGGGATATCTTCCCAAACCATAGGGAGAGGAAGAATGGGATAGAGCTTAGAGAACAGTACACACTGTCGTGCGTTACCTGGGTCTTCCACGGTGTCCCATGGAAGACCTCTGCGTCTTCATCTGACAGCCTGTCTGAATTCCAGGTCCTGAGCACTGGTAGCTGCAGGATCTACCTGTGCAGGAGATGGGGTACAGTACACATATGGGACACACCTTTCCTATCCACTGCAGGGCCTTTAACCAGACCCTGTGTTGACAGGCCACTTTTTTTCTTGTCTCTGGACGCATCAGTCCTTCAGAACAGAAATTCTCCCTGACCTCCAGGTTCCATGATGGAGTTCTTATCCACAACTCTTTGAATAGAATCAGTGATTAGTATAGTCCTAACTTTGAGATAATAGCACACACACACACACACACAAACACACACACTCACTCACTCACACACTCACACACACATACACACTCATGCACACACATGCACACACACATACACACTCATGCACACACATGCACACACATATATACATTCATGCACACACATGCACACACATATATACACTCACACACACTCACACATTCATACACACACTCATACATACACTACCACACACACTCACTCACACACATACAATCATGCACACACAACACATTCTCACACATACACACTCACACACATAGGCACACTCACTCACATATACACACATACCAAACACACTCACACACACACACACACACACACACACGTACTCACACACCATCTGTCTTTTGATTTTTGCAACACAGTCATGTGTCCCGTCCTTCCCCTGCCTCCTCTGCTTGGCCCCTGTTCTGCCGGTCTATTTCAGGTGGAATTTATCTCAGGAAGGGCCTCATCAATTTGCCGTGCTCCTTTGTTGACAAGTTTATTAAAAACCCAGGCAACTCTGGTATTAAACTTTTATCAGTGTTGAGAAAAAAAAATACATTTTTCGAACAGACAGAAAAGTTATGGATTTGGGCTGAATGGGTCTTGGTGGTGTTTTGGCTGTGTCAGCACTGCTGATACAAAGAGACGGTGCTGTTTGTGGGGTAAGCGTTCCCTTTGCCTTTCAATTATGGCTTTTTCTGGAGCTTGTCCCATGAGAGACTTGGTACCCTCAAACAGAACTTCCAGAGAATTCCTGAGCACCCTCCCTGGTCACACCGATTGGGCTGCCTGCAATTCTTTGCTATTTATCTTAATAACGAGCCACAGTATGAAGTTAAGTATTAATTTTGTGGCAGATCTGCTTGCCAGTGGGCAATATCACTATGTAGAGAAATACTAGGTTATTGGTGCTTACATTTTACACGCCCCACAGAAAGAAAACTCCGAAAGTATTAAGCAGGAGTAGGTGGCATTCTTTTGAGGTGAGAGTAGGGGCTGTGGGGTCAGGAACCTGCCGTACACTAGGGTGCTACCCCACTGCTAGTCCAACTGGTGATGCTGGTGTGGGAGGGTGCAGGGCCCCCCACCAGCCTCCTACGTCCTCGAGAACCCTAGCTACAAGTTCTGTGGCCTCCGTGCAGTCGTTAGCTACATGTGCGACTAGGCCCAGGTTGTCTAGGAGCAGGAGTATTTAGTATTGTTACCTCGTGAAGGATTCATCCTGCCTTCTGTGTTAGGACATGTCCCTGGAGGTGGCTGTGTATTTTCAGTTGCTGTTCCTGACATTCTGAGGTGAGGCTGAGGAGGCTCAGAGAAACCCTCCCACTGTCCTTGTTGGCCACATAGCCAGGGGTCACCTGTGGAGCCATGACAGACATAGAATGGCAGACCACATAGGGCTGGCCTTCAGATAGAAGGCCTGGTACTTACTGCCCCCAACACCTTTCATGTTGGGAAATGGAGCCCCCAAGAGGCCCACAGATTCCTCTGGTGTGCAGTGTTTGAGGAGAGTCTGAGGTCATTCTGAGTCTCAAAGGTCAGGCCTGGGGACAGACAGCTGGGAGAGCTTGCTACAGCTTCTGATACCTTGGGCTGCTGTCCTTTCTCCAAGCAGGGCCCAGAAGGGGTCTTGGACTCTTAGCAGATGCAGGATGATGCAAATGCCTCCTGGCGAGTTGGCAGCTTTGCTCAGTGTAATGAGCTCATAGAACCTTGAGGAGTGAGAGCGAGGTTAGCCTGTGTGCCAGAGACTGCGGGCGTTGAGCGCATGTCTGCGAGGGTTCCCCGCTCTGTCTTTATCTCCATCGCTCTTTGCTCCAATTATAACTAATTGAGTGCGTACTGCCTTTTCACGGCGTCTAATTTCCCATTGATTTTTTACCAGGGCTGCCGGTGTTTTCAGCATCGGATGCTCATGTCTAGTATCCGTCGCTGCTTGAAAATGCTGAGTGTACTTCTCCCTCGAAGGACGACTCTATCGGCAGATGTTTTTAAGACATTTTAAAAAACTGTTTTGTCTGTAAAATGCAAAACAAAACAGAACCCCAACAACAACAAAAAAACCAAACCAAACAAACAAAACCCCCCACCCCAACAGCAGTTCACTTTGGAAACCTTATAAGGATAGGATTCCCGAAGAAGCCATGCCCACAGGCTTTGGACCAACCCTGCTATCTCAGCAGGTGCCGTGTACACCAGCCACATTGGGTATCTCTCTGCTAGGACGGGCGCCAAGGCTCTAGGTGGCCCTTCAGGGCTACCGTGCCCCTGCTGGCTGGTTTGCCTTCTAGGGTGGGCAGGGGCACACTGTGGTAGAGCTGCTCTTTGCCACAATGAATCCAGCCTCTCATGTCTTGTGTCTGAGAGGGCAAGGTGGCTGGGCGAAGATGAGGATGTAGAAGAGCGCAGAACAGCCTGGGATAGAACAGTTTAGGGGTGACATAAGTACCCACGCCTAGGAGGAGGCGGGTCTTATGGAGAAGTCACGGTCCCTTGAGGTTTTGGAGCTGTGTGATGCAAGCACATTTTTGTTGTTGAGAAAGAAAATAAAACAATACCCACAGGGAGTTCAGGGAGATCAGTTCATGTGGGGGAAATTCTCCAATCAGGCGACATTGGATGGAAATAAGAGCCTTCACAGGGACCAAAGGGGAACACCAGTTCTATCTTCTGGTGACCTTGCTCCTTGGCAGAATGAAATTGTTCCTAAGGGATGGGCATGTGATGTCCCACTGGAGTAGGATTTGGGCTTGAAACATCAGGGCAAAGGTACCTGCAGTCCCCAACGTGGTAGCTAAGAGCCCAGGGCCAAGACTCAGGGCTAATTCTACCTCTTGTCAAGTCTTCCACTCCAGTAGTTATATTGACAGCATAGACAAAGGGATGAGTTGCCCAGCAGCGAGGTCTGAAACATTTTCCTTAAGGGCTGGTGGGGCAGGCTGGGAGCCTGGTGCCTGCCCTGTATAGGAGCAAGGAAAGGAGAGCCGTGTGCTGAACCAGAGGCTGGTGGCTGGGAGACCCTCGGTACCTGTGTGGGTTGAAAGGCAAAGAAAGGCAGAGCCTACCCCTATGACTCCAGAGGGATATCAAGACATCCTTGGGGGGATCTTTCTGCATCAGGGATTCTTGGAAAAGGTCACTGTGAACACAGGCTGGAGTGGACCTCGTAGAGGCTGAGGTTGTGGGGTTACCCAACAGTTCTCCAATGAGTAGTATTCGCTGAAGGTACGCATGTACGCATGCATGCACACAGACAGACAGACAGAAAGACAGTGAGACAGCGAAACCGAGACAGACAGACACATATACAGAGACAGACACAGAGAGAGACAGAGAGAAACAGAGACAGATCCACACACAGAGAGACAGAGATAGACGCATATACAGAGACATACAGAGAGACAGAGACAGAGAGACACAGAGACAGAGAGAGACAGAGACACAGAGAGAGACAGACACACACAGAGAGACAGAGATAGACACATATACAGAGACACAGAGAGAGACAGAGACACAGAGAGACAGAGACACAGAGAGAGACACAGAGAAAGAGAGACAGAGAGAGATAGAGACAGAGACAGAGACAGAGAGACAGAGACAGAGAGACACAGAGACAGAGAGACACAGAGACAGAGAGAGACAGAGAGAGGACACCATGTCCCTGTGCTGCTGAGTTCATTCTCACCTCACACCCTTGCTCCAGTTTTCTGAGGGGAACATGGACCTTCTGAGTCACCGAATATGAGCTGTGAGGTGAGAGGCTGGGAAGGCTGAAGGCTGAGGGTATAGACCCTGGGCCTTTCTGTCCCGCATCACCTCTTACACCACATAAACCAGTCTGTACTAGAATATTCCAGCTTCTGCCTCCCAAAGCCATGTGTGGTGTCTGATAGTCATTTACCTCCAAGGTCACTACAAGCCTGAGCTGTCTGCCCAGTCACGGGGCCCGTGGCTAGCTGAGAGAAACAGGCCTACCTCTACACAGTGAGAGAGCATCTGGGTGATGTGGGCAGAGTCAAGAGTGTAAAGTGTGAAGTCTCCAAGCCTCTATGTGAGTCCGTAGGTCAGAGGCTCAATAGTCTTGGATCTAAAGGAGTGACCAGACGGGACTCAGGACAATGCTGGTAGATCTGTGGGTCCGTAGCAAGTAGGAGATGGAGGTTGTGGGTATAAGGACCAGGAACTGCTTTTCTCCTTCCCAGTGAGGTCCTGGGGTTACCATTCTGGGACACATAGAGGGTCTTAATGTTCATGTGACCCCCTCACACCCAGACCTGGAAGACCTCCAAAGCCCTTGAATTTTCATGGGTTCTCAGAGCAGGGAGAGCCTGGGACAGGACAGCCATGTGACAGAGCTACCTTCTTCCTGGAGTCACTCCTCCCATGGATCAGAAGCCAAATGCTTTGCTGAAGCTGGTAAAATGGAACCAAATCAGCTGTTGGATGGATTTGGTCCCCTTCAACCAGCTGTAGCTGTGCATTGATCACGCCGCGCCGCCCAGCAAGGACACGGCCACAGCGAGGAGTCTTCAAGGGATGCGGCAAGGCCTCAGCAGGCTCCAAGAAAGCCAGGTCACACGCACCACCTGGGACCCTGAGTGGCCCTGGGTTGGAACCCAGGCTCCTCCCCTTGTCTCCTCTGCAGGCAAGTGGAGCAGGAAGCTGACACCTCTCCCCTAGCTGTGACGGACCCAACCCAGGTCATTTGCCAAGTGGCTGTGAAAATAAATGTTCTTCTCACACCAGAGCTCTGCTGAAAAACTGAGTGCTGGGGTCCAGGCAGGTGGGGCTGGAGCACAAGAAACCCCTGATTTCCCCTTAAGTGAATTCCACGCCACCCCAGGCCCTCCAAGGCAGCATCCTCCTATTGCTAATGGCCAGAGGGACAGTGTGAGAATGTATGTCTTGTCACCAGGGAGGCTGAGCTGGTAGCCACTCTCCAGAACACATGGTGGAACGGGATTTGCTGCTGAGAACCCCGCAAGGGACCGCTGATCCGGAGCCCTGCCAGAGCCCTGTGGCACAGGGGCCCATGGGAGGGTTGTTCTCGTGGGAAGCTGGACCGGCAGGTGTGTCTGCAGTGAGCCGAGGTGCCGGAAGTTGACTGCAGTGCAGACAGTGTGCCTCTGCTTGGACCTTATGGACCCAGTGCTTCTCAGGCAGGGTCCTGCATGAGGCTGGGGTCGCTGATCCTCTAAATAACATGCCTGCCAGGAGCGAACCTCGCCTCCTCCCCAGAGTGGCAGGGACAGGGCTGCTTAGCTCAGGAGCTGTGGCTGTTAGCCTGAGGTAGTTGAGGTGTGAGGACGGAGGCCTGAGAGGAGGAGAGAAGTGTGGCTGCACAGACAGAAGATGTTCAGCCCAACCCTGCCTGTGGGCCAGCACCCAGCTTTGCTATCTGCCTCAACAAACGTTCCCATCTCCTTTCTACCCTGATTCTGCACAGAGCCGGCTGGCAGCTCTCTTCCCAAGAAAGTGTATCCCTTAGAGGGACAGGAAGCTAGGGGCTGTCGGAGGACAAGGTAGGAAATGCCAGGCAGTCTTTATTGGGGTCCCTGAGTCCTTTATACCTGGGAGTGGGGTTGGTAACTTTCCTGTGACCTGCCTCCACCCGAAACCCCCAGGAACATGCTGGTAGAGTGACGTCCTTGTGAGATCTTTTGCAAACGGCTACCGGGTGAATTGAGCCCAGGCCTGCCCCAGCAGGGAGACTGGTAAATCTCCACCCCCAAACGTAAGATCTGGTAGGAAACCAAGGTCAGCCTTGGTCTGCTCTGCCTCCATTCCCATCCAAGAGCAGGGACTGGAATAGTTTCGATGTCCTGTCAAATATCCCGCCTGAGTGAGGACTAAGGCTGCACCCACCACCGTGAACAGTGGGCCTCACTCTTTTCAAACAAGCACTGAGCCACGCCCACCGTAAGTGCTAGACCATACTTCTGTGGGTACCGGAGCACACCCACTGTGAGTGCTGGGTCACATACTTCACCGTGAACGCGGGGCTGCACAGGCACTGGGTCTTACCCACTGTGAATGCTGGGTCACACTGGGCATGAGCACCGAGCTTCATCTAGCATAAGCCCTGGGCCGCCCCACCATGAGCACTGGAACCAGACCAAGAGCTGCCCAGACCAGATATATCGTGGACATGCTTGTTCTGGGGCCCTTCAGTCCAAGCATTGCCGCTTAACATAGAGCCACACACACACACCCAAAATGCACCTCCTTCCTGGGCAGTCAATCTAGATTTGGGTCAAACATTTCCTGACAAGGCTCGTCTCCAAGATGGGTGCATACTGGGAACAGGGGCCCAGCCTGAAAAAAGGCACGTTTGGAGTCTAGGGACAGAGATGTGGACAGTGCTGTCTTGTCTCATCCAGGATCAGTTTGTATGCAAACATCACCAGCTGAGCCAGGCAGGACCCACCCAGCCAGCATCCTGTGCTTAGAGAGGTGAGATGCCTCGGAGGTCACAGCCAGTCCTGGCCAGCTCAGAGTGGATTGGAATGCCTGATGTCTAACCTGTGATCTGGGTCTCCCATGTGGGAGGAGAGAATCTGGCTACATCTGTGGGCCCAGTTACTTATGCTGGGGGGGGGGGGACGACGACGACACTATCTTCACTGTTTTGCTGAATAAGCAAATATCTAGCTAGGAGGGAGACCCTAGAGCATCTCACCATAGGGATTGCTGGAAAGGGTTCAGACAGGAAGGGAACCCCATACTGTGAGGCAGCTTGGCACTCCTTAATGCTTCAGGCTCTAGCTTTTCTTCTCCCCAGGAAGGGACCAGAGTGTGGGTACTGGGAGAGCAGCTGGTGCAATGAATGGGCAATGACACCCATGGCAATGACACCCTCAGACAGAGAGTTGACCCCAGTCCCAGAGTTGGTGCAAGCCCTGGGTCAGCCTGAGATACCTCAGGCCCCACTAGGAATTCCTATTCCAGTCCCTGTTGCCCCTTGAGTCTGACCCTACAGGACAGGAGGCCAAGAGCTCCCTTCCAGCCTAAGTGAGGTGATGCCAGGACTGGCTTGCCTTTTGCAGCTAGCTGCCCCACTCCATGCCTCTGCAGAGTTATGACACTGGTCTCACAGCCGTGCTTCTGAAATTCTCGATGTGGTGCTGAGTCCCTGACACTGTCTCCAGATCTTTGATTTTATCAGTTCTTCCCCCCGTGAATCATCCTTAAACTCCAAGGGACAGAGTGCAGGCCTTGTGGGTGAATTTTTCTCTCCACATCCCTTCTTGGCCCTAGTCATGTACACACATATGTGTATATGTGCACACACCCACACAATCCGTGCCTCTGGTTCTGTGCCCCACCTGGGTTATGAGAAGTTCTGATCATTTTGGACCAAGGTCCTCAAGTTTATGAATGACCCAAACCACACTGTCCTCTCAAGGTCCTCAAATTTATGAATGAACACAAACAACATTGTCCTGCTGTCCATAAGTGCTCCTGTCCTAAGCCCCCTTGAATGGCATTCTTCAAGCCTCGTTGGTTCTGAGACTTGCCTGGTGTTCCTGTGGTCCGACTATGGCCTGACTAACATCATTCTGATTTCTGAAAGCTCGAGATGACATCAGGGCCTGGCCTCGCCTCCCATTCTTCATGGCCCTTTGGGGAGCCGATCCCCACTGCATACTCTCCGATCCCTGTTTGTCTTACCATCTGTCTTGGCTAGAGTTTTACTGCTGTGAACAGACACCATGACCAAGGCAGCAGCTTACAGCTTCAGAGGTTCAGTCCATTATCATCAACGTGGGAGCATGGCAGCATCCAGGCAGGCACGATGTAGGAGGAGCCGAGAGTTTTATACCTTGTTCCAAAGGTGAACAGGAGAAGGCTTCCAGGGAACTGGATGAGGGTCTTAAAGCCACCCCCACAAAGACACACCTCCTCCAACAAGGCCACGCCCACTCAAACCAGACCACACCTCCTAGTAATGCCACCCCCTGGGCCAAGCAGATTCAAACTCTCACATTACCTCTGCCCCAGTTCTCAGGTGTCCTCAGCTTCCTGATCATGACCCTTGCAAGTGACAACTGTGTCCCAGGTCATGGAGTCACATGTCAGGGCCTCTCAGATCCCCTCCTTCATGCCTGGTCCTTGAGGTGAGCCTGTAGAAGATAACAGAGGGTAAATGCTGAGAGGCAAGCGCTGAGAGGCTGTGGCTGGATAAATGCCAACCTGGATGGGGCTAGAAGGTGGGACCCTGGAGCTCTGGATGCAGCTGAAGAAGTGGGTCCAAGTGCTTCCAGCTCCTGCTTCCATTCTGAGCTGTCTTCCTGCGGCACCAGCTTGGATCCATTTTCCTTATGGACCTTGGCAAATGTGCTGGTGTCTCAGCCATATCCTCTGGGCTGCACAGCTGGGGTCTAGGTCCCGCCTGGAGCGTTTCTTCCCTACAAGTTGGCCTCTAGCTTCCTGTTAGCCACATCCGGGTAAAGAAAGGACAGATGGCTTTAAAGACAGTCTGTCTCTGATGGCACAAAGGCCAGTCACTGATCAAAACACTGAGCAGGAGGATGGTAACCAAAGCGGAGTCCATCTCTCTCCCAGGGAGGCTGCAGGTAGTATGCCCAGTGAGCAGAACACAGGCCCGGCTGTTCAAGCCACGTCAGAGGACCCTGGAGATGCTGGCACAGCCAGAGGCACCTGACCAGGCTGCAGGCACGGTGCATCTTTATCCACAGTTGGTTCTCGATTTTCCACAACCCTCTGCTCCTCGTCAGTGTGTTCTGGGGAGTGCCTCTGCTGTTAGAGATGTAAAATGACAGTGACAACCGCACTGAGTGCTGGTAACAGCCACTCCTGCTTCTCATCCCCACTCCATGATGCCAGCCCCCGGTGCTTACAGTCAGGGAAATGCACTTGCCTGCACACGTTGCACACACAGGCCCACATGCAGGCATCCACACACTTTCTCACGTGCCATAGAATCCTATGTGCACAGTCAGACAAGTGCACACTTCTTACACACATAGACAGACACACAAGGTATACACCCGCCGCGTACATGCATATCCTACACATTCTCCCATGCACACACAGTCTCAGTCCTATATCGGTGCACATCCACACGTATGTCCACTGGCATACACAGAGGTGCCCTTGCCCACCCTCCTGATGCGTGTTCTTCCAAGTGCACGGATGTATACACTCTCACAAATACACACTCAGGCACACTGGTGTACAGACATGCAGGCAGGTGAACTTGCACACACACCCACGGGCACACCTCTGTGTACACTCAGCAGGTCTATACGCCATACATAGCAGAATTGAAGGAAGACAGGACTCTGTTAGCAGAGGTTATCTCAGGGAGTAAAGTGATTGAGTGTGCACTGGTAGATGGGGAAGCTGAGGGGAGCCGGTGAAGGGACCAAGAGAGGGAAGGGTGGGTCATCACTAAGCGAGCTGGGTACTGAGGGAATGAGCTTCCTGTTCGGTGCTTCCCCAGAGACCCCAGCCCACTCCTGATGCTCCCTTATACAATGGCTACCTGCTACCTTTTGCCTTCCACCTCTGTGGGGCTCCACTGAGGCCCCTGTGGCTCCTGAGCCTGAGGGTCCTGTCCCAGCCTGTACTGGGAGAGATGAGCGAAAACAAGTGCAGCAGGGGTCACACTCACTGCTGAGCAAGTGTGGCGCTGGGTGTGTGTGTGTGTGTGTGTGTGTGTGTGTGTGTGTGTGTGTGTGTGACACTCACTGCTATGGAAAGGGAACAATTGCTCTTCCTCTCTTCCTCCCAGGGCAGGAAGACAAATGAATTTTGAGTTCCTAGTTACAATAGGCCACAGTGTTTGGGGGTCACATTTTGTGATGGATGATCCTCTGGGGGGTCGGAGGGGAGGTGTGTGATTGGCCGGAGTCCCACTGAGGGAAGCAGCTGAGGAAAAAGTCCTGGGGGCTCCAGATCCCCTACTCCCACCCTGCCCTCCATGATCTCAGGTCTCCCTTTTGTGTAAACAGAGTAAGGAAGCACATGGAAGGGTGTGTGGCCAGTGGGACTTTAGGGACTTTGGTCATGGAACCTTTGGAAGGGCGGTCTCAGGTAGAGGTAATGTGGGAGGCGTGGCATTTGAGAATGTGGGGGTATGGCAGGCCTTTGGGAAGTGGTGTCTTCTAGGGTTAAGTAGGAAGCACATCCTTTGTCTTTTAGTGTGAGATGCTGGGCACCTGGCTGAGTGGGAGTCAAAGGTCAATCATTCTGTGAGTATCTGTCAGTCCAGTGAACCAGGAGCGAGGGGTGTGTGGATGGGTCAGACCCAAACTGGTTTCATGAATTCTTCATCCAGCCAACCAGCACTCAGCCTACACTATCCTGGCTTTATTTCACATTTTGTCCCTTTCTGGGGACCCCAGGGAGGCGTGGGCCCCCTTTAATCTCTCTAGTGTTCTGACAGGGAGACTGAAGCATGGGGAAGTCTCACATGAGTCTCCCTGCCCGGGCTCCTCTTCCTGACAGATGAATGATTAGGTCCAGGACAAAGACTGAGCACTGTGCACAATTTTATAGAAACATTTTCTTTGGAGTGGTGTGTGTGTGTGTGTGTGTGTGTGTGTGTGTGTGTGTGTGTGTGTGCATGTTTGTGTGTGTCTGTGTTTGTGTCTTCTGTATCTCTGTGTGTCTATGTTTCTGTGTGTGTCTGTGTGTCTGTATGTGTGCCTCTGTGTGTATACCTGTGTGTGTGTGTCTGTGTTTGTGTCTGTCTGTATCTCTGTGTAGTGTGCATTTGTGTATTGTATCTCTGTGTGTGTGTGTGTGGGGGGCGAGTGTGCATGCAGAGGCCAGAAGAGGACACGGTGGAGGTGGAGGGGAAGGGTTTGTTGTTTGTTTTCTCAAGTCAGGGTTTCTCTGCAGTAGACCAGGCTGGTCTCAAATTCAGAGATTCACCTGCCTTTGCCTCCCTGGGGTTAAAGGTGTGTGCTACCACACCCAGCTAGACTTCCTCTTTTTCTCCTGGTTTTATTGCCTTGAGATATGGTCTCTCCCTGAAAGGGGAAGTTTCCATTTCTAGACTGCATGTTCTGTGAGCTCTTGGAACCTGCATTTCTCTGACCCCAAAGCCAGGGTATCAGGCATGTGCTGCTGTGCTTGTTTCTTTACACGGATGCCAGGGATTCAAATTCAGTCCTGTGTTTGCCCTCTTACATGTTGGGTTATCTCCTCAGCTTCTTATAAACCCCTTTATAAAATTAAATTATTTTATTTATTTACATTCCAAAAGTTTTATCCCTTCCCGTTTCCCCCTCCACAAGTTCTTCACCCCATTTCCCCCTAAACCCCTTTTCTAAAAAACAACATACAAACTGTGTATTTTAGTATGAAACTATAATCCCAGCATTTCAGAAGCCAAGGCTACTAGTAATACAAAGTCACCTTTGGGTACTTAGTGAGCTAGAGGCTAGCCTGGGCTACATAAGACCCTGTGTAAAAAAACAACAACAAAACAAAACAAAACAAAACAAAATCAAAAACAAAATAAAACAGACGGGATAACCCTGCACACAAATGCATGGTTTAATCGGTTCTTCCAAGGCAAACAAACTTAAACCTACTGTGGAAATTGCAGAACTCTGTCTCTTCATCCAGAATTCTCCACGGGCCTGTCACTCACAGCACTCCCCCATCCAAGAGTGACCCTAACCAGTCCTTCACAGGCCACCACCTGTGTCTTCCTGAACACTGCCATTGGGCTTCATCTCTCTTTTTAAAGTGATTAACCTGGGTGGTGTTTGTGTTCACCTTTAGTTCCAGCACTGCAGGGAGGCAGAGGCAGGTGGATGTCTGAGTTCAAAGCCAGGCTAGTCCTCAGAGTGAGTTCCAAAACAGCCAGAGAAACCCTGTCTCAGAAAAGAAAGACAAGACAAAACCAAGAACAAACAAACAAACAATGACAACAAAACTACAAAACCAAAACCAAAACTCAATTAAGCAAAAAGCCAAAAAACTTCCAAGTGTTTCTAATCCATAACTCCCCCAGTTCTTCCCAGTCAGTGTAGGCTGGACCACATGACCTGTGGTGAGCCCCTGTACTGTAGCCTACTGTATGCCTCTGTTCCTACGCTTCCCCACCATGTTAATCGGATCAGAGATCATCTCAACTTGTACCTCTACAGCAAGGCCAGGACATGTCCACCAGGAGGTACAGTTTCAAGTTCTTCCGGGATAGTTGATCACACCCAGATCCATAATGTTTTAGGGTTGCAAATTCTGACTTTCTAAGCCTACAAGTCCATTTCTGCTGATGAGCAGGGGTGTTTTTTATGAAAGTCTTCCCTCAGCTGTGACTCTGCCCCCAAATACGAGGCCCAAAGCAAGGAGACAAAGGCTCGGATCCTCCGCCGTTCTCACTGCTTTTCAGGAATAGTTTGCTTTCCCGAGACCCTCCAGGGAGAGAGGTTCCTCTCCTTCAGTATCACAGTGGTCGTAGGCTTTTCTCCAGCTGTGACTGGGAGGTGTGGAGAAGAGACATCAGCAGTTACTCTTCCAGAAACGCAGAAAGCAAAAGAGGGTGGGGAGATGAGGACTGCAGAGATGGTGATCAAGCGTCCGAGAGAGAGAAGCCTGCACAAAAGAGGGTAGGAAGAGCCCAAGGATGCTCTCCCATGAACATGGTTAGAAATGAGGAGCACAGGCAGAGATACAGACAGGACAGCAAGAGCATTGCCCCTGTGTACCTGCAGAGACAAACTGGCCTTTGTCCAGGGATCAGACGCCTAGGCTACATGGAACTCCATGTCTGAAGCCTGAGGGCTGGTAACCTTGCAGAACCTTCACCCCTGCCAGATCTCAAGTGACTCCCGTGTTCACACCAGCGAGACTTCTGGTATTGTGCCAAAGACCATGGGACCACATGCTGTGTCTAGTGACCCAATCCCGAAGTATGCTGGTGAACCGAGCCCCAAGCACTGCTATGGCAAAGTCCGTAGGAATCGAACTACCCTGACATTGAGATTGGCTACCTTTGGGTAAAAATGGACGGAGTGTTTGATTCATGAGCAGTACTGGTGGGAACACATCAACAGAGCCCTTCAAAGCCCTCCATGAAACACAGTGGAGGCAAAGATGTCAAACCACAGAAGGCAGAGGTGGTGCCAGGAGCAGGCAGGACTAGGCCTTCAGTGGGAAAATAACTAAGGTGTCCTTGGATTTATTGTCTGGGGTCTGGAGTCTGGTCAGTTGGCACTGCCCTTCTCATGAGTTAAAAGGATTGTATGGGTGTGGGTTAGCGAACTTAAACATGTCTGGCAGTTGTCAAGCATCGATTTCAGAGCTCCCATAATCCCACCTGGGTCAGTGGGCAGTTCCTTAAATCATCTTCTTAGCCCCTGTTTCTTTCCTTTCAAAGTTCTCCATATTCGATTTATGTAAACTAAGATGCATTCATTGTAGGTGTGAGATTTGTTGTTGCAATAAACGTATGTGCCTGTGTGGCCACCGTAGCATTCCATCAGTCATGAGCTTTTTCTCCAGCACCTCTGAACTTCTTGCCTGCCCTGGTTCAGTCTGTACTGACCTGATTAGAGCTGTCTGGAGTGGGGCTGCCGAGAGAGTTTCATTAATTGAACATCCCATCACCTTTTGTTTGTGGTCACCCAATGGCTTAGCAGAAGCAGCCTCGGCCTCCATTCACGAGTCTCAGGCCTAAAGCCAGGACTGCTGGGATGCTCCACCTTCATTCATGTTATCCAGACCAGTGGGTTGGAGAGGCCCCAAGCTCATCTCAGGAAAGGAACAGACTAACTCAACACCAAATATAGGCTGGATCCAGACTCAGACTGTATCAGCTGCAACTTGCGTTCTTCACTCTTCAGCCCTGCTTCTTCCAAGTAGGCTTCATTATGGGACAGTGACTCTCAGGTGGAGGCAAGGTGGTTCTCAGAAGCTCCATACTGACGGACAGACAGACAGAGATAGAGAGAGACAGAGACAGAGAGACAGAGACAGAGAGACAGAGACAGAGAGACAGAAACAGACAGACACAGAAACAGAGAGACCTACAGACAGAGACAAACAGAGAGACAGAGAGACAGAGACAGAGAGATAGACAGAGACAGACAGAGACAAAGAGACAGACAGAGACAGAGAGACAGACAGAGACAGAGAGATAGACAGACAGGGATAGAGAGAGATAGAAAGACAGAGACAGAGAGACAGACAGAGACAGAGAGACAGACAGAGACAGAGAGAAGACAGACAGGGATAGAGATAGAAAGATAGAGACAGAGAGACAGACAGAGACAGAGAGATATACAGACAGACAGAGATAGAGAGAGACAGAAAGATAGAGACAGAGAGACAGACAGAGACAGAGAACAAAGCCACAGGGCTATACTTGCTGGTGAGGTTCATATCCCTTAACCACTTAGGGGTGGAAGGAGGCCATCGGAAGCCAGAGTTGTTGTTGAAAGGGAGAGGAACCCTGGGCAGGCAAAGCAAAGGCTGCTTAGCACCTGGATTACCCCAGAGAGCAGTAAGTTAGCTCCAACCACACTATCATCTTGGGGCAGTGGTGGGTGGTGGGTGGCTTCGCTGTGCTTTGACTTTATTTATTTTTTTTTTTTTTTTTTTTTTTTTATTAACTTGAGTATTTCTTATATACATTTGAAAGTGTTATTCCCTTTCCGGTTTCCGGGCAAACATCCCTTCCCCTCCCCCTTCCTTATGGGTGTTCCCTCCCCACCCTCCCCCATTGCCGCCCTCCCCGACAGTCTAGTTCACTGGGGGTTCAGTCTTAGCAGGACCCAGGGCTTCCCTTCCACTGGTGCTCTTAGGATATTCATTGCTACCTATGAGGTAAGAGTCCAGGGTCAGTCCATGTATAGTCTTTAGGTAGTGGCTTAGTCCCTGGAAGCTCTGGTTGCTTGGCATTGACTTTATTTTTAACAAGTAGAAACGCTGGCAAACTAATAGCAGCCAAGAGTGAGGTGCATGCCTCTCATGCTAGCACAAGGGAGGAGGAGACAGGGGGACTAGGGGCTCAAGACCAGCCCCAGTTACATAGTTTGAGGGAAACCTGTACTATCTGACTTATACATATAATTAAAAATAAAAATCAAACATAAAACAAAACAAACACAAACAAAAAGAAAGAAATCTCAACACAAAACGACACAACAAAGCACAAAACAAAAGAACGTCGTCTAGGTGAGATGAGGCACAGTAAGAGCTGCCCAAGGGCGGCAGGCCTGGTGTGAGGGAGAGCATGGTGCTGAGGCTCAGGCTAAGCTTGGCACCATGTTGGGAAGACAGTGGCTCTCCACAATGCCTTTGCAGTGCCCTTCGGCTCTTTGGGACCTGTGAGTGTGAGTCTGCGGCCTGATGTCTGCACAGCAGATTTTAGTGTATTTTCAGAGTGCGTTGTGCATGTATGCCGAAAGACACGTGCAGGGAAGTGTTGCTTCTTGAGAGACGGATCACTTGCAGTGTGGGCTTCCTTTGGTACAGGAGGAGTCTGAACAGAGAGGGCATTTTCCAAGGAGGTGGGCAGAAACATGGGACATGTCTATGTAAGTGAGCATGTGACCTGGCTGGCAGGGTCATGAGGAGCTGCTCGGGAACATGTGCCCCAGTCAAATCTGAAGGAAGCTGGGCATAGTGGAGTTTGCTTTTAATCCCAGCACTTGGGAGGCAGAGGCAGGGGATTCAAAGCTAGCCTGGTCTACATAGATATTTCCAAGATAGCCAGGGATACATAAAAAAGAGACCCCGCCTCAAAAGAAAAAAATCCGAATAGTAAGCAAAGTTGTGCTCCCACTTTTTTTTTTTTAGATTAATTTATTATGTATGCAGAGTTCTGCCTGCATGTATGCCTCCATGCCAGAAGAGGGCGCCAGATCTCACTATAGATGGTCGTGAGCCACCATGTGGTTGCTGGGAATTGAACTCAGGACCTCTGGGAGAGCAGTCAGTACCCTCAACCTCTGAGTCATCTCTCCAGTCCCACAAGTTCTCTTTAAAAAAAATTTTTTGATTTAATTTTAAATTATTATTTAATATGTATGAGTGATTTGCCTGCATGTATGTCTGTGTACCACATGTGGGGGTTGGCTCTCACTCAGATCCCCAGAACTGAAGTGATGGACTATTGTGAGCTATCAGGAATTGAACACAGACCTTCTGGAAGAAAGGCTGGTGCTCTCACTGCTGAGCCATCTCTCCAGCCCTTGCTTTATTTTAAATTACGTGCATGTGTGTGCATGTGTGCACATGAGTGCAGGTGTCTTTGGAGGACAGCAGTGCCAGGTCTGCAGCTGGACTGACAGGTGGCTTTGAGCTAGCTGCCCCACACGGGTGCTAAGAACTGAACTCTGGGTGAGCAGTCAGTGCTCCTGGCCTCTGATTCACCTCTTTAGCTGCTAATGAGTGTGTTGTTTTGTTGTCAAAACATAAAGTACATCCCACCTATGTGAGACTGGATGCTGCTCTTTAGCTTTTCACTGGGAATGAATTTATGTTGACTTCGTGGGCAGAGCTAAAGCCCACCTGCTAACTTCCAGGAAGAAATCCTGGTCTCCCGGCCCAAACCAGGGAATTCAAAGTAGTGATGCCACGGTGAGGCTGGCATTGCTCTCTCAGTGGAGTGTGGTAAACTGCTAATCCTTTCTTTTTGTTGAGTGCCTGTCACACACAAGCTGCATCTCCACAGGTGGCCTGTGGTAGCATAGGCCACCTTCAGAACTGTGTTCTGATGGTGGTGACAGAGCCGGCCTGGGCAGTCTGGGGCACCCAAACATCTCTGAGCATCACCCACAAGAGCTGGGCTGAAGGGAAGTTGGGTCCCCCAACACACAGCGAACTCCATCCAGGAAAGCAGTTGGATGTGTGTGAGAAGGGAACATTACCGGTGTTCTAGTGGTTGCCAAGGATACCTGGACATGTCCAGGCTGGGATAGGACAATAATGGGAAGCAAGGTGAAGGAGAGCAAGATGCTGGAGGCAGGTGACTGTGGTGGGGCACGGGGTCCTCTCTTGGAGAGAGTGGGCTCTGGTTAGCAGAGGGGCAGGAGCAGAACCACCTTGTCTTCAGACTGGGTTGCTCACCTGACCTCTCTCCCCTTTATCCCACCCCAGGAGGAAGTATTTCCCGTGTCTTCTGCCTCTGTGAGGCTCTCGGACTAGTACAGGTTCTTATCATTCAGGGATGCACCAGAGACATACAGGTGTGTCGTGTCAGCAGCAGAAACATGGGTGGGGTCATGGGCGATTGGTCCCAGCACAGTGGGAACATGGTCTTAATTCTGTGGGCTAGGTTGGTTTTTCTGAGGCTGCACGGGTATTGTTTACGCAGACGGCTCTTTTCATAACCAGCGACCATCGAGCCAGGCTGCGTCATCCACTCGTGCACACTTCTATACCCACACAGACATAAACTCACACACAGTCCCACACAGATCACACCCTCCTAGCCACGTACCCCTAGGCGCACTCACGCAGGCACACAATTACACATAGGTGCACACCAGCATGAGACGTGTACTCACGCCCAAGTGCACCCTCACAAGCGTCCCTTGTTCACACTCACGCACACTTAGATGTTTGCAAACGCAGGGCATCCTGACCACCTGGACCCCTGAGCTGTGCTCTGGACCAGTGGGGCCTTTGTTGTAGAGATACTGACATGACGTGGGGATAATTTGTGAGGGATAACAACAAAACCACAGCCCCTAGAGAGTTGCTCTCATTCCTGGAATCAAGACAAGGGGAAGTGACCCCAAGACGAGTTCTTTATGTTCTCATCGGTCACATGGCGTTGCTGGCCCTGCATACCGGGAATCGGGAATCGCTGTCTGTGAATTGGCCAAATCCCAGCCTGGGAGCCAAGATGAGCTCATGTGGGGGAGGGGCTGCAGTCCTCAGCCTCATCCCATCCATTAGCTACAAGGAAGAGCCCTGTCTGTACAGCCAGCCGCAGCTCTGCAGTGGGAGATGCAGTTGGGTGGGGGAGGCAGTGGAACACAGGGCCACTGGTCTTCTGTGATTTGAGCGCCCGTCTCTGCTTTTTCTACCAGGATATTGGCGTCTCCAGACTCTCACCCCACGACTTTCAGCTATGCCCAAGTGGGACCCTTCCCCAAGTGTGCCACTTCCTGCTACCCTGACTACTCTTAATGAAGGTCACACTAGCTCCCAGTTATGCCATAACTGTAACTCGATAACTTAGAAGCTCAGCTTCCTCCTCAAATTGCCTCTCTCTTTCCGAGAGGTTTTACCTTTCCGTGCTAGAGAGACTGTTTGCCTGGGAGAGAGTGAGCAGAACCCCGTGAAGGGTCAGGGCTCCAGAGTGGTACTCTAGGGGACCCTTGGCACGCTGTGTGCCTTCTCATGCTTCCAACAAGGACTATTCCGATCAGGAGGTGGAATGGGCTTGGGCGTTTCTATGAAGCCGAGTGTTGAAAATGTAGCCACAGTGAAGGCGTTTTCAGCACCCGCATGCGGACAGTTCCCCCACAGCTTCCAGGCTCACTCCAGGCTCCGGACTGGACAGACTGGCAGGGATATCCCATGATGGGGGCAAACTCACGGAGGAAGACCTTGACCCTTGCTAGGAAGCAACTTGTGAGCTCTTTCTCTGTGTCCTTGAGTCCTCAGGACTAAGGTTTGCTCTGGCTTCTGAGGGGACAGCTCTGGCTACATCATGAGTCTGAAGTCAGATGAGAGCGATTCATTTATGAGTCACAGCAAGTTAATTAAAATGTTTTCTTGCTAATGGTTCCTGGGCGCAACTTGGAACGAGGTGCTACTGCACAGATTCCATCTATTTGGGGACTTCCTGGTCTGAAACCCGTACGACTGAGCTTCTAATATGCCCCCTGCAGGCAGGGGCCTCTCTCGTGAATCATTAATGTGGGGCGTAGTTGCCATTTTGATATGTTAATAATTAATAATGACATGCTAATAATCGCTAGTGTAGCTGTGGCTATTGCTGCTGTCTGAATTCTCCCCAGGAAGCAGTGTTGTCCGGCTCTGGGATGAGGCAGGGACAGATCAGAAAGGATAAGCAGGTTGCCCAAGGGCAGTGAGGATGCTGTGGAGCCCCTAGTATTGGGTGATGCTGAACTCGATGGAGGAAGAGCCTGTGACCTTCAGGAGTTACCTAGTGCCAAACGACGTCATAACATAGGCCATCAGTCAGGTGTATCCAGGAAGGTTGAGTCAGAGTCTAACTCTGTAGCCCTGGATGGCCTTGAACTTGCCACGTAGACCAGGCTGGACTTGAGAGTACAGGTAGGCATCACTATGTCTGGCCTCAGGTAATTCTTGTGCAGAGAGGAATGGTGTCAGGGCTTGGCGAGGGTCAGGCCAGAAGGCTGGAGGCTCCGCGTTACGACAGGGGCAGCCCTGTGGGGAGAAGCTTTGGTAGCTCTGTGTCTCCAGTTCTGTGTTTCTTTCACCATCTGCAGAATGGATGCAGAGTTCTGTCACCTTGCAGAGGACTCGGAACAGGCAGGCTCACAGCCCTTGGCAGAAGCCGGCACTTGGAGTGGCTGTTATGGGTTATTGCTCTCCAAGGGTTTGCCTCATTTCTTTCCTTGGAAAATACTTATAGAGAAGGCCATGTTCCCCAGAAGCACCCACTCCACCTGGAACTACAGGATTCAGCTGTCAGGGACGTGGACAGTACTGGGTCCCCTGGGCTCAAAGTAGAATCCCATATTTCCGGGTGAAGATGAAGGAAACTATCAACCCTGCCCAATCAACCCTGGAGCTCTCTCTATAGCCCTCAAGTGGGGTCAGGGGTCCTGCTAGCACCCAGGGGCTCCAGAGGGGAGTTGGGAAGGGGGTCATGTCACATGAGTTTCGTTTGTTTTAAAACGGAGAGTTTCTAGGTTGGAGCATGTTGTGAATAGGAAAGTCACGGGCCCTGAACAAATCCACTCACGTGGGTGACAGTCTCCCTCCATAGTAACCTTCTCCACAGAACACTGACAATCTCTCCATTCCAGACATAAGAGACTGAGACTCAGACATGTTAGATGACCTTCTAGGTCATATGACCAAAAACAAGTTAGGTAAATGGAAGATTCCAGAACCAGACTATACCAGGGACCCCTGCCTTCTACTTGACAGTTGTAGAGAGGGTGGTGCATGACTTCCACAGGCTCCCAGCTGGCAGTGATCTTGTGGCATCCTGACCCTCCCCTTCTATCCTGTCTCTCTGTGATGCTCCGTCCCTTTGCGGTTGCTGTCCCAGTCTCTCGTCTCTCTATCCCTTGCTCTTTTTCTGTCTCTGACTTTCTCTACCTCTGGATTTCCCGAGATGCTTCCTGGAGATCCCAAGAGTGTGAAGTCCGCCTTCACTGAGCATCTGCGCTCACTGGAGCACTCTCACCTGCATTCTCTGTCTTCGACCTTAGGGGCTAACCCCAGTGGAGTGTGACGTGGGCCATGCTGGATATGAAGAACCAAAGCCCTTGGCACTTGCATCGCTCCCTCTGGCAGCTTTCTCAGCGTGGCCTCCCACTCTGTGTCTCCTCCCTTACAGTAGAATCTTGTTCCCCAAGGGCCTTGGGAAGCCTTTGTCCTAGGACCCGCCAGGCTTGCTGGAGAGAAAAGACGTGAGGACGTGGGTTCAATTAGAGTGGAGACACTTCTCCCTAATGGCTGCCTTTCATCTGCTCTTGGCAGAGATTCCCAGGCAAATGTGTCTTGGGTAGAAGCCATCTACACCGAGGGGAAGGGGCTGCTGTACAGAACAAGATCTGCATCCCCTAGCTCTGGGGACAGCCATGGACTCAGCTGGCTCAGCACCAGGGCATGCTCAAGCTCCCTGGGGCATGCGAGAGGCAAAGGGGGATATTCTGTAGCCCTGGCCACAGGTCTATGGATACACACTGTGTGGCTGCCTCACCCCCTACAGAGATGTGTTCCCACCTGAACACAGAGTTCCCAGTCTGGAGGAGGCTCCTAAGCTGGAGTCCCTGGCCAGTGATAGTAGGGTTATGGATTTCTTACCTTGAGCCAAGGCCTCAGTTATAGCTTCTAGGTCATCGCATGACTTTTCCTGGGGTGACATGAATAAATGTCTATTTACCATGGATAGAGTACCAATGACAGACCCAAGACACAAGCCCTCCCCAACCTGAACTCAGTGAGTTTGTTGGGTTGCATGAATGGGTTTGCAGAATGAGCAACTCAGAGGTAGCTGCATCACAGACATGGATAAAAACTTGCAGAAATAGCATCTTTGGAGCTCCCTGCTCAACTTGCAGGCAGTTCCTCCCAAGAGTCCTCTCTTCCCGTGACTGCCCATTGCCTACGTAACCTTAGGAAGGGGCTTTGTGCATCTTGTAAGTCTGGTGAGCTTCCTAGTCATATGACTCCCCACCCCAACCCTCCACATCCTCTTTCTTTTCCAGGAGGGATGTTTCAAGTGAGAGGAAACAGTTAAACCGTTCTGAAGGTGTCCAAGAAGCTGCTGTGAGGCTGGAAGCCACTGACTCCATCTTGTTGCCTGCTTCTCACTAGTTTGAGTGGGAAGCCAGGGAAACGACTTGGAAAGCTCACCTCAGCAGAAGTCCCACAGTGGATGCCCATGTGGTTTCTCCCCAGATCACTGATGTTGCCTAGTACCTAGAGTTGGTCAGGGAGACCTGCCCTCCTCTCTCTGGGAGTTGCCCACGAGCATCCTTTGGATCCTTCACTTAGGTGCCTGCTGCTTTGAGCATCCGACCTTCTCAAGAAGAAGCCTGAGGGACTTCTGGTAGAGCGGCATCAGAGGTAGTGAGTACGTGGTGTCTGAGACTCGGGTCCACGGAGCCAGGCCACCTGTCTGGATCTCTTGGTACGCCATAGCCACTTGTGGAAGTTGTCAGATAGCAAAATTGCTCCTGACAGTTTATGGGGCCCACCCTAACCCTTACCAGCCCAAATTGTATCCCTTGAGGCTGCCAGGTTAGGGCAAGCCCACTCATGACTCCATTGAATGCTTCATTGGGGGGGTGATTGAAGGTGAGACCATGGCTAGGGCTGGAGTGGAAATGTGGCAGATATCGAGTGAACCAGAGGAAAGGTGTGTGGTGTAGGGGGGTCTTCTTTGTTTTAAGATGCAGTCTTGGACAAGACAGTGTCTCTCAGGCTTTGAAACCCAGTCTCTAAGGACAGAATGGGATGTGGTAGTCTCAATGTCTTCCAGCTCTGTGAAATTACGGAAGAATGTGACCTCTGCCTATGGGACAGTTCCAAGATCTCTCTCCCCCTAACTAAATTCACGTCCAGTTTCAGTCTTTGTCTCTGTGTGAGTCAGGGCTTTCCAGGGAAACAGGGCCAATGGGGTCTACGTCTATGCCCATTTATTTTTATCCATCAATTATTGATCTATTCTCTGTGGTCAGTCTATAATCTATCTCTGTCTGTCTGTATGTATGTATCTATTTGTCTGTCTATGTATATATGTATGTATGTATGTATCTGTGTCTATCTATCTACCTACGTACGTATGTACGTATGTGTGTGTATGTATGTATGTATCTATTTATTTATCTATTTATCTATCTGTCTGTCTATCTATGTATGTATCTGTCTGTCTCTCTGTTTATCTGTCTATCTTTCTATCTATGTATCTATATATGTATGTATGTATCTGTCTGTCTATGTGTGTATATATGTATGTATCTCCCTGCCTGCCTATCTATCTATCTATCTATCTATCTATCTATCTATCTATCTATCTATCTATCTATGTATCTATCTATCTATCTATCTATCTATCTATCTATCTATCTATCTATCTATCTATCTATCTATGTATCTATCTATCTATGTATCTATCTATCTATGTATCTATGTATCTATCTATCTATCTATCTATCTATCTATCTATCTATCTATCTACCTATCTATCTACGTATCCATACATCTATGTATCTATCTACCTACTTATGGACAATGTGTTAAGTGTCTTTAGCATATGAAACACTCAGCCACAGCCGGATGGAGCCTGGATGCCAGCTGAGCACCTTGGCTGGTTGAGCTGACGTGTAGAACTGACTGTCACACTCTCTCACAGTGGTGGGGAGAGGGTGTCTTCCATATCCTACTCAGAGACTGTGGCTTTTAATAGTCTAGGAATTAGGTCAGATTTTCTGCCCAGTTTTTCCAGGAGGCCTAAGATTCAGTACTGAGGAGATGCAGGTGTGTCTGTGAGGCCTGGGTGTGAGGAAGCCTGCAGGCATGGCTATTCCTGGACAAGCACCAGGACTCCGCCCATGCTCAGTCTTTCACTTTCTAGGAAGCCCTCCTGGCTGGTCCCGGTCCTGTGCCAAGAACAGGTGCATAGCATCTCTCTGGGTTCATAGTCCAGTGGGGAAACTGATAACCCCCAGGAAAATACACAGAAGGCCAGGCTACAATGGGGTTCACAAGGAGTGTTATTTGCCTGGCTTTGTTCAAGGAGGCCTCCCTAAAGGAGGAAGCATGTAAAATTAGACTCAAGGGGTTGAAACAGGGGAACTCCTTTCCACTAACCCCAGGCCTGCTGTCTCCCTAGGAGTTGGGGTATCCTCCAGCCATCCTCCAGGCTTTGTGCAAATGTGCACTATTATACACTAGTGGTATATTTCTGTAGGACGCTGAGGCCCATGGATTCAGCATTGGATTTGCCCAGCCTGGACTTTGAATGTTCAGGCAACCAGGCAGACATGTTTGTGGTAGCTGTGCTTGAACCTGACAGGCATTTCCAAGGACCTAGGCTCTGTAAGTTTTTATTGAGCTCATACGAGCAGGAGACAGAGTGGCAGTTACAAATACCAGAGCTGGAGTGCCAGGGGAGGCTGCCTCAGTCAGGTTTCTATTGCTCCGACAAAGCACCATGACCAAAAAGCAAGTTGGGGAGGAAAGGGTTTGTTTGGCTTATACTTCCAGTTCATAGTCCATCACTGGAGGAAGTCATGACAGGAACTCAAGCAGGGCTGCAACCCGGAGGCAGGAGTTGATGCAGCGGCCATGGAGGGTGCCGCTTAGCGGCTTGCTTCCCCTGGCTTGCTCAGCCTGCTTTCTTATAGAACTCAGGACTATCAGCTGAGGGACGTCCCCACCCACCATGGGCTGGATCCTCCCTCATTGATCACTAATTGAGAAATTGCTCTACAGCCGGATCTCTTGGAGGCTGGATCTTCTTGGAGGCTCCTTTCTCTGAGATGACCCTAGCTTGTGCCAAGTTGACACACAACATCAGCCGGTACAGAGGCCAAGGGAAGCAGAGATAGTCTACTGGGGAGAGCTAGTTACTCATCTGGGCCAGACAGAATGAATAAAAGGAAGCTTTTAAACTGGAGAGGGAGGGTGGCTAAGGATCTAAAAAGGGACCAAGTACTGTACTAACTGAGGTACAACCATGCCTCAAAGCAGGAGTAATTCCACAGAGTACACATGTCCACATATGCATTTCTCATACAACTGAAAACATATGTCATGCTCCCTGCGGACACATCCACTCACAGCATGCATCCTACAAATGCTTCCCACAAGTATACACTGTTTTGTGTTGTGGAACTGTTTCCTAAGACCAGTGGGGAACCAACTGCTCAAAGGAACTCCATTCTGTCCCAGTTATCGCTAATTTCACCCAACTGTTCCCTTGTCCCGTGAACAATACGCTGCTAAACAGAATGTTCTCATGAAGTCACACCTGCAGCTTCAGGGGTGTGGCTTTACAACATAAACCTAAAACAAACTGTAAAAAAAAAAAATCAAATGTACCGAAAAATTTGAAACTTCTGCCTTCTGGCAGGCCACTGGTATGGTGTAGGTGTGATTTGGGGATTTATAAACCCTACCCCACATCTCTCATGGTTGAGAGTTCTTTCAGGCATGAGCCTGCTCTCAACTGCCAGAAAATAAAGGACTTTTTTTTTCTTTTATTAGATTTTTAAAATTTACATTTCAAATGTTATCCCCTTTCCCAGCCTCCCATCCATAACCCCCATTCCATCCCCCTCCCCCTTCTTCTATCAGGGTGTTTCCCCACCCAACTCCCCTCCATGACATTCCCCTAGACTGGGGCAGGGGACCAAGGGCTTCTCCTCTCAATGATGCCCAACAAGGCCATCCTCTGCTACATATGCAGCTAGAGCCATGGGTCTGTCCATGTGTACTCTTTGGGTGGTGGTTTGTTCCCTGAGAGCTCTGGTTGGTTGGTATTGTTGTTCTTATGGGGTTGCAAACTCCTTCAGCTCCTTCAACCCTTTCTCTAACTCCTCCATTGGGGACCTCATTCTCAGTTCAATGGTTGGCTGCAAGCATCCGCCTCTGTATTTGCCATGCTCTGGCAGAGCCTCTCAGGAGACAGCTAAATCAGATTCCTGTCAGCCTGGCATCAGCAATATTGTCTGGGTTTGGTGGCTGTTTATATATGGACTGGATCCCCAGGTGGAGCAGTCTCTGGACGGCCTTTCCTTCAGTCTCTGCTGCACACTTTGTCTCCATATTTCCTTCTGTAAATATTTTTGTTCTCCCTTCTAAGAAGGACTGAAGCAACTGTACTTTGGCCATCCTTCTTCTTGAGCTTCATGTGGTCTGTGGATTGTATCTTGGGTAATCTGAGCTTTTGAGCTAATATCCACTTATCATTGAATGCATACCATGTGTAGTTTTTTTGTGTGTTTGTGTTACCTCACTCAGGATGATATTTTCTAGTTCCATCCATTTGCCTATGAATTTCATGAAGTCATTGTTTTTGATAGCTGAGTAGTACTGCATTGTGTAGATTTACCACATTTTCTGTATCCATTCCTCCACTGAGGGACATCTGGGTTCTTTCCAGCTTCTGACTATTATAAAAAAAAAGGCTGCTTTGAACATAGTAGAGCATGTGTCCTTGTTGTATGTTAGAACATCTTTTGTGTATATGCCCAGGAGAGGTATAGCTGGGTCCTAAGGTAGTACTATGTCCAATTTTCTGAGGAACCTCCAGGCTGATTTCCAGAGTGGTTGTACCAGCTTGCAATCCCACCAAACAATGGAGGAGTGTTCCTCTTTCCCCACATCCTGAGTTTTTGATCTTAGCCATTCTGACTGGTGTGAGGTGGAATCTCAGGGTTGTTTTGATTTGCATTTCCCCAGTGACTAAGGATGTTGAACATTTCTTTAGGTGCTTCTCAGCCATTCGATATTCCTCAGTTGAGGATTCTTTGTTTAGCTCTCTACCCCATTCTTTAATAGGATTATTTGATTCTCTGGAGTCTAATGTCTTGAGTTCTTTGTATATATTGGATATTAGCTATGGGATGTAGAAATAAAGGACTCTTAATCTGGCCTTTATGGAGTGGCTTTTTCCTGTGTCTCACATGGTTACACTTGTCCATGCATAGCCCATAAGCACATACGCACACCCACCATAAATACCATAAATCACACCCTCCATATAATACATACCCCACAAGCAATACCACAGTCAAATACACCTCCACTACATGTTTGCATCCACGTCCACAAGCACAGCCCAAAAGAAATGTCATGAGCGAGGCATATACATCCATGTACACCCACCCCAGGCACACATCACACAATGCAAGCTCATTCCTCCCAGGTACGGACTATCAACTACACTGACACAGGGAGATGGCTGCCATTTACAGCTGGACAGGGAAGTTTTGATCTCAGCTGGTACCATCCAGAATGCTCTCTACTCAGGTCCATCTGTTGCTGACTCTGCTTGTGACTGGGTCTTGACTGTCGCTTTGACAGGACTTAGAACCACTTAGTAGGCACACCACTGGGTATGCCTGTCAGGGTGTTTCCAGAGACGTCTAAGAGGCAAGACCCATGTGAATACAGGTGACATCATCCCATGGAATGGGGTCCTGGGACGAACCAGCAAAGCAGCCAGCACTCTTCTCTTTCTGCTTCCTGGTTGTGGGTAAACTGCGATTGGGTGCCTCACGCTCCTGCCAGGGTGCTTTTGCTGCCACGAAAGGCAGAGGACCCTCAAATCACGGGCCAAAATAAAACTTTTCCTCTTGAGCTCTTTTTGTTGGGTGTTTAGTCACAGCAATAGGGGCTAACTAAAACACGTATAAACTGATTCGCTTGTGGTGGGGACACAGAGCATGCGCCGCTTGTTTCCAGCACCACGGAGAGCAACCGGGGGGCTTTCCTCAGGCGCGGAGCCTATGCGGTTGGGGGCTGCTGGGAGCTCTGGCCGACAGACAGATAGAAGGCCAACCCAGCCTGGGCTCGCAGATCATTTTAAGGACGGTTTTATGTTTCTTTCTGACAAGACAGAAAGCACTGCAGGGGCTTAGGTAACAGCTTCTTCGGCACTGACTGATCCGAGACAAAAACGGACAGTCTCATTTGGGGCACGAATGACCAATTTCTTACAAAATACTCCAGGGTTTCGAATCAAGTTTTCCGGTAAGGATGACCTCATCAAATTCATCTTCTGTATTTTGTGAGAAACTCATTCTATCCTGGCACCTACCTCTGAGGCAGGCTTCCTCCCTGCAACTCCATCCCCCACCCCACTCCCCACCCCCCATACACACACGAAAGGGGAGACTAAAGAAGAGGGAAGGGAGTTACGGACAAGGCTGAGAAGCAAGCAGGCAACGGGGTTAGATGCAGAGTCCATCCCAAAGATGCCCTCTGCAGCCACCTGTCAGTGACCAGCCTGCGAGAGGGGCTCAGGGCTTCTTAGCTCTCGGGTGCTTGGGTTCCAAGGCATCAACCATCCACTCAGAAATATGGAACTATGGTGAGGTGGTCTCGGGTAAGAACTTTTTCAAAGAGCCAGCTCCCCCTGAATCTCCGCCACAGGGGTTAGAGCTATCCTGTACCATGTGTTTCCTCACAGAAACGAACAAAGCAAGCCACAAGTTAATTGGAAGCCATCTGAGAGCAGAGAAGTCTTCCATCCAGGGTGGATTTGCCTGCATGGCTGATTGCCTGTGACAGTTAGATGGGTATGGACTTAGCCAGAACCAAGACACCACACTACCCCTGTGCCCATCCTGAAGGATCCCTGGCTGATATCCTGAACAGGGCTATCCCAAACAATTCCACTGCAGTCACATAGTGGTGACTGGAAAGGTGGGGAGGTTGACATCACCTCCTATGGACTTTCAGCCTCTCTGGGGCTCAAAGATTCTCCATGGCGTTCAAGTGAGTAAGCAGAAGGCCACTTGTGCCTGTTTTAAAGTGGAGCCAGTCCATGGCTGGACAAGGGATCCTTAAAGTGGTAGTCTTAAAGCTGAGGCCCTGCCCTGGGATACAGGGAGCTTGGCCTTGAAGGCTCAGCCTTAATGGGCTGTCTGAGGCTGCCTGATACTTTCACCCACCACTTCCGCTAATGTCTTTGTACCAGCTTGAAAAGCGCCTGACAGAAGGAAGCTGCCAAGGAAACTTCCTGGCCCCTACAGGGGAAGCCAGTCCTCCACGGGAATGGGACCAGGTGGGAAACCGTGGGACAAGTCTGTACCAACTTCCTCAAGTCATATGACAAGCTGGGGACACAAGTGGCAGATTCTCCTCTGTTTCTTTCCTTTTGTGTTCAGTCTGGAGGTAGCAGAAATGTGAGGGTCAGAGCCAGGAGATGTCCTTGCTCTTGGAGGTCTGGGGCAGGATGAGGTTGGCTCAGAATTTGTGGAAACTTCTTGTTCCTTTGGAAGTCAGTCACGTCGAATGACGTTTTGCTGGGGTACACGGGTGAAAGGATGTTTGGCTGTAGCAAACACGTGAGTGGACACTTGATGAAGGAGTATCAATATGGCCCCACTGACAGTGGGAGAGGGGCATGGAGCCTTGGTTTGGGTTGCTCCACCTCGCTTTTCTTCGCTAACAACACACATGTATTGGCTCGTCTTACACAGCGTTGTTGAGCTCAACGTGTGGCAATGCTGCCATTGACAGAAACTCACCCAAGAACTGCTCACGAGTTTCCTGAGGCTGCTGGATGTTTCTGCAGCCTCGCCTTAGGCCGGTTAGTGAGCCTAGTGGTTTCTTCAGGGTTGAACTACAGCTGCCCGGTGTCTGCTTGCTGAAAGGACTGGACTGTAGCTGCTGGTTGAGTGGTATTTAGTGTTTGCTATGGGACTGATCTGCTGCCGAAGAAGATCTAGCTCGCCCCCAAAGAACTATTGCTGAACAGGTCCACTTTCCCCATCTCCTAGTAACTTTCCTTTTCCACTACCTCTGTTGGGTGGTGGGCTAGAGGAGAGGTTGAACCCTTGTTAAAAGTAGGTTGCCAAAAAATTTTATGCCTACACAGGCCCACTTCCATAGGGGCTAGCACTGAGCGACTTCAGGGAACCACACTAAAGGCAAGGGATTTTGAATGAATGATCTAGAAAATGGCAAACACCCCAGAACCAAGCTTGGAAACTGGGGTTGAACACAGCAGGTCCTGGTCCCATGGCCTGTGCACTTGTGCACATGTGTGGATGTGTGCCTATGCCCAGCAGGCCAGGGGCAATGGAAGTTTCACTGGGTGAAACTGCACCCAGCTTACATATGTGCACCACAGGAGCACATGTGTACACACATGTAAACAAACCCCTGCATGCGTAACACTCTATGCACGACTGCACGCACACTCAGGTACACAATTCCTCAATGCATGAATGTCAACACTCATATACACATATATGTGCGTGCACATGAGTACATACACACACACAGGACCCTAAAGGAAACTTGAATTTGCAGATTGCCTGCTTGATGTAGGGGTGGAGGTTGGCATGGTGATCGGGTGGAGCCTGAGTATGCAAATACACAGAACTCGTGGCACAGCACCTCAGCCCCAGAGTCCAAGGCAGCAGGTGAGACACAGGTCAGAACAGTGCAAGGCCAGGTACAGAGCTGATTGTAGGAGGACAGGACTGCCACAGCCCTGCGGGAGGCTCTGGCTGTGGTTCCATTAGTGGCTATCTCCCAGCAAAGCCAGAGACGACCAAGGCACAGCAGGAGGGATGGGACACTGGCCAGGAGCACGCTCACCCTGCCTCATCCTGCCAGATGGCTCTAATATGGCCTAGTGAATAATTCAGCAGATATACTCAGACAGAAGGGGAGCCACCAGTGCCAGGCCAGGCCAGGCCAAGGGCAAGCAAGGCATGGATTGAGGAAATCCAGGCCTAGAACACTCGGGGTTTGGCTGTGCCCTACAACAGGAAGAGCCCTGTCTGACCTCCCAGACCCTATCCATCCACATCCTGGCACTTTCTGAGGCCTTTGTGATACTGGTTACATGGCATGTGTGTCTAGACAGGGTTCCCTGCCCTAGGATAAGGCCTGCTACCATCCTGGCTGGGGACTCTGTGGAGGACCAGGTCTTAAATTACACTAGTCCAGTCTATCTTTCTACCTGACACGAGTTCTCTAGAAGAAAATATGTTCTGAAGCATCAAACAAAACAGGGTCTCCCACAGTTCCCTGGGGAGGGGGCTTGTGGGAACAATGGGATGACAGTGGGACTAGAAGACCACATAGGCTCTTGAGTGTCTGAAGTCCCTATCGCTGCAGGACACCAGGGCTGGCAGGAAGAAGCCACAGCCGGCCATGCATAAGAACCCAGGATCCCCCTCTGGCGTTAAGGGAGCCAGGTAGGCTTCATAGGACCAGGGGGAAAGACTGGGCCTTGAAGGTGCTGTGGGGGAACCTCTTATTATAGCTTTACTTCAAGGTGACAAATAGATCTTCAATCTCAAGTCCCCTCCCCTCCCCTGTAGTGTTCCTGAAACATTTGGGCCCAAGTGAGGGGGTCACTCTGCGCTGTGCCCTCGCAGAGTCTGAGAACCTTTGTGACAAAGAAGCCGGAACAAGAAACCATGGAAATGTCTATAAATTCTGGGTGCCCCACCTTCCCCCACATCTCAGCCTCCTTCAACCTGGAGCCCAGACACCCAGAGTGAGTGTCTGAAGCTCAGGTTCTCGCTAACGACTTGAGGGGCCGGGACTTCAAAGACTTTCCACTTCCAACCTTCTCCGGGTGAGATGCTAGCTCAGCAGACAGTAGGAGGAATACTTTTTCTTGGCTGTTGTTGTGTTTTTGTTTTGTTTTTGATTCTGTTCCTTGAGACAAGGCCTCTCTACATAGTATCTCTAACTGTCTTGGGAGTCACTATGTAGACCAGGCTGGCCTTGAACTCCTAAGTCCTGGGATTAAAGGTATGTCCCACCAGCCCTGGCTCAAATAGCACATTTCCAATGGGGCTCAGTGCCAATGCCTAATTGCCGTGTGCCACCTGGCTGGGAATGAGTCCCCCAGAGAAATCTCGTTTTGAGGGGGTGTATCTGTTTAAATGCATAGCTTCCCACACGGTAGGCTCAAACTATGACAAAGCATGACCCGGGAAATCCCACTTCACTAGCCGCATGTGGTCTTACACACCCGTGACCCCCAGAATTTTTAATCTGAGGCAGGTAGGAGTTTGAGGCTAACTCTGTTGCATAGGGATGTGGAGGAAAACCTGAGCTCTGCAGCAAGATCCCTCCATCCCCACAAAAGGATTAGAAGTTTGCTATGGCTCAAGAGAAGAAGAAAGGGGGTATGTGCCTATCTCCCGGGGGAGGTGGTCCACAGAAGCCCCTGTTCAATCTGAGGCTAGGAGCAGTGAGGGAACTCCAGCAGAGCCTTTCCCACGGTGTCTGCAGAAGGAAGGGGCAGAACTAACACTTCAGGGCCGGTTACTTTGCATGACCCCAGCCAGCCTGGTGTGGGATCCTGGCCTGAGAGAGTAGGGCAGCTGAGCAGCCATGGCCCAGAGTAAGTGGTCAGGGATGGGGTGAGAACTCACAGCCTTTGGATGTCTGCAGAAATTAGCCAGCACTGGAAGAGGCAGCTCCTCAGAGTCAGCAAGGCCTCGGGTAGGAAAGCACCAGAAACGCAGGGTTCATACAGACGGTACAGATGAAAATTAAAGATGGTGTCTCAGTTAGTGGTCTACCGCTGTGAACAGACACCATGACCAAGGCAACTCTTATAAGGACAACGTTTAATTGGGTATGGCTTACAGGTTCAGAGGTTCAGTCCATTATCATCAAGGCAGGAGCATGGCAGCATCCAGGCAAGCATGGTGCAGGAGGAGCTGAGAGTTCTACATCCTCATCTGAAGGCTGCTAGCAGAATACTGGTTTCAGGCAGCTAGGATGAGGGTCTTAAAGCCCACGCCCACAGTGACTCACCTACTCCAACAAGACCACACCTTCTAATAGTGCCACTCCCTGGGCCAAGCATACACAAACCATCACAGGTGGAGAGTAAATGAAAATGTGTGTTGTGCAGACAAAGGGGCACTTAAATACATCTTATTTATTCATTAGCTAATCGAGTATTAATTCTTTAACTGAGGAAAATAAAAGATCACAGGGTCAGGCATGGCCGTGTATCCCGGTAATCCCAGCTCTTGGGAGGAGGAGTTGATCTCAAGTTATTCTCAGCCACACATCAAGTCTAAGGCCAATCTAGTCTACATGAGACCCAGGGTTCAAAACCAACTAAATAAGTAATCATAGATCAATAAGCCAGGAGTAAGCAGAGACTGGTAAGGAAACAGTCGGAGTGAGCAGAGAGTAGGAAATAGTAACGATCAGAGTAGAAACCAGTGAGCTAGAAACCATAGAGAAAATCGGTTTGCTCAAGATCCAGTTCTTTGAAAAGGTCAGTGAGTAAACTTCCACTTGGGCTATGGAAGGAACAGAGGGTGTAGGTAACAGGCACAGCAGCAGCTGGGGAGATGGGCTGGAGGCTTTGAGGTAGGCCATACGATTTTTACCAGGACCTTGGAATTAAAGCAAGGCAGGGATTCCAGCTGAGCCTCCGGGTTGGGCCAGCAGGGTGAAAACTTCAAAAGGCAAATGAAGTGAGCAGGGTCGGTATAGTGTAAGCAGGACTCTGTCTGACCTCATCGTATTAAAAAGGAGGGCCAGCCCAAGTGCCTATGAGTTCCAAGACACAAAGCGTCTGTTCCTTTCATGGTGGATTAACTTTTTGGAAGAACCATCAAGATTCAGTTCAGTGAGGAAGTAGTTCTGTCTCCAGGATGTCTCCTTGGCTCCTAGAAGCAGATGTAAAAGGACTTTGTGTGCGTGTGTGTGTGTGTGTGTTATGGTGTGTGTTGTGTGTGTTGTGTATGGTGTATGTGTTATGTGTATGTTGTACCTGTGCATGTGGTATGTGTGTTGTATGTGTGATTTGTGTGTATGTGTGATATGTTGTGTCTGTGCATGTGGTATGTGTTTGTGTGTGTGTGTGTGTGTGTATGGTGTGTGTGTTGTGTGTGTGGTATAGTATGTGTTGTGTGTGTTGTATATGGTGTGCATATTGTGTGTATGTGTGATATGTTGTGTCTGTGCATGTGGTATGTGTTTGTGTGTATGTGTTATGGTGTGTGGTGTGTGTGGTATGTATGGTGTGTGTAGTATAGTATGTGTTGTGTGTGTTGTGTGTATGTTGTATCTGTGCATGTGGTATGTGTGTTGTATGTGTGGTGTGTGTGTATGTGTGATATGTGTATGTTGTGTCTGTGCATGTGGCATGTGTGTGTTGTGTATGATGTGTGTGTTGTGTGTATGTTGTATTTGTGCATGTGGTATGTGTGTGTTATGGTGTGTGTTGTGTATGGTGTGTGTGTGTTGTGTATGTTGTATCTGTGCATGTGGTATGTGTTGTATGTGTGGTATGTGTGTATGTATGATATGTGTATGTTGTGTCTGTGTATGCGGTGTGTGTGTTGTGTATGGTGTATGTGTTGTGTGTATGTTGTATTTGTGCATGTGGTGTGTGTGTATGTGTGTGTGTGTGTGTGTGTGTGTGTGTGTGTGTGCACAAAGCACATCCATTGCAGCTATTATTGGTTGTTCGGGGGCTGGCATTTATCACACACTATCTTCCTTCTGGAAGGTGGTCACATTTTCCTGGTTCTAGGCGTGCTTGAGCACTTGAATGTCCAACACAGAACTGGGGTTGGCCTCTTTGGAGAACACAGATAGTTTTGTTGAGCTACTGGGTCATCCTGAATTCTAGTGTGTCGGAGATGGCCTTTCCAACATCAGACTTGTTCTCAAAGTTTGTGTTGAGCCAAATGTCCCTCCAAGAACCCTACAAGGGTCCACACATAGAAGTAGGGATCTACCTCCTGGCTCTCTCCTCTCCCAGGACCTCTTCTCTTGCCTGCAGACTCCTTTGCTCAGCTGTGCTGGCCAGAATAGTGGGGATCTTATCAGAGTTTTCTGTGGGTATTGCCTCTCCCTTTGGGGGGATTGGTCCTGAGTTTCTCTGCCTTCACAGTGTGCCTGCTATATGAGTTCTCAAGAGCCACGAGCATCCTATTCATCCCTTTGTTAGAGTGAACAGCTCATACCACCTCGACAGAGTTTGTACCTAAGGATAAAATGCCACCATCCTTTTGAGGGGTCCTGGTGGAGCCTTCCATGAAGCCAGATCAAGTGTTTCCCCAACTGTGTGTCAGGTAGTAGGAAGTGCCAGGGACTGGGATACAGGGAAAGCTGCGATGGACTCTTTGTGGGGTGCAGGTTGACACCGTCCCTTGAGCAGAGAGAAGGGTCACTGGCTGACAGCAAACAGCCACACACTGTGCAGTAGGGAGTTTGTGCCCATACGGTGGCACAGTGACTTCCTTCCTCACGTCAGTGGCGGGGAGACATCCTCAGACACAGGCAATGGTGGGGGCAGCTGCTCTCTTATTGTGTCTTGGGGGAGAGGTTGAGATATCTCTGAACCCTTAGGACCAGACCCCTCTACCACCATACAATTTGATCACTCAGGGGCGGGAGGACTAGAGCTTGTGCAGTGTGTACACGGCACTCCGGAACCAGCTGAGCTGCCTTAGATGGGAAAGTCCTTGTCAGACATGAGTCTCCTCAGTGCTTTGTCCTGGAAGAAGCTGACTGAAGGAGGAACCGATGAGCTCAGAGCTGGTGTGGGCAGTCTGGTCAGATGGGGGTGACTGGATGGGAAGAAAAGGAGGGGGTGGAGGCCCCCTCACACACACCCGCTGTCAAACATTGACAGGAAGAGTCCAGAGGCAGCTTAATGGTTTGGGGGTAAAGCTTCTTCAGAACATGCTGGGCTGGGAAAGACTCGGGGAACCATGGTGGCCCTGCAGTGGCAGCCACTGGCTAGGACTGCTGGACTAAACAGCCACACGCTCAGATGCCCCACGCTTAGCTCCTACCCAGCCCTCAGGGGACTATGGGTACTTTCTGAGGGAGGGCCGATCAAGCAAGGCCCCCAATGCTCTGCCTGGCCCCATGATTCCTTACCTAGAGCCCGCCTTCCTTGTGAGACCCTCCCAAGAGTTGCAAGCAGGACCACTAGAAAACACCAGGCAGAGAGCCGAGGTCTCTCGGCGATGCTACTAGGAGCTGAGGGACAGCTCATTTACAACCCGGGAGCAAGGATACTCCCTGTCCTGCCAGGTGTCATTTTGCTCCTTGATGAAGATGAGGGGGTTTGGAGTCAGGCAGCTTTGTCCAGATCTGCACACCATCCACAGGCCTCCTCCACCCCCTCTGTGTGTGTGTGTGTGTGTGTGTGTGTGTGTGTGTGTTTGTGCGCGCGTGCGTGCGCATGCACATGTATCCCTCCTGCTGCAAAGATTCTTTGGGACCATCGCTCTTCACTTTGGGGCTAGGGGTCTGACACTGAGATGCAGAGCTAGGAGCCAGCTTGGGCAATGTCCGCACATGGATGGTGGTGGGAGGAACGCCCTGAAGACTGGTTTCCCTGAAAGCCCCCACTGACTTGAATGGCAATGTCTTTCCTAAATCAACGAAGGTTGTAATGCCAGGCTCATTTGAGCTGATGGCATGGAGGACAAGGCCATCTCTAGAAATTCTCTTGTGACCAGCCCAGGATGCTGGCAGAGTCCATGTGCTTCATGTCAAGATGAGGCCCTGAACAGTGAGTCTGAATGTCTGAGTCACTGTGTCCCCCTCAACTGAGGGGAGTTGAGGCACTAAGGGGCCCTGGACCACGGGAGGACATGTCAGAGAACCAACCCAGCAGCTTTGCAGCCCTTATCAAACACCATGGACACAGAGCCTGCAGGCAACTTCCTCATTAGGACAGTCCTGCTGAACTCAGAGCCACCGTGGAGGCCATGCTGACTATGACGAATAGCACTGCCTGCCTCCTCGAGTCCTTGAAACCTTCTTCCTCCGCATCATGACCTGGTTGATGGGTGGGAGGACTGGTCTAGGAAGTGTAACCATTCTTCCTTACAAAGTTGCAAAGAAAGTCCCTGCATCTGGAAAGTTACTTTTCACATCTGAACAAATAACTTTTTTAAAATACAGGAAACGGCTGTTCCAGCAACAAACTGTTCGAGCAAACAGCACTCCCGGAGGTACCTTTATGTAGATCTGAGACTGAGTTAATTTTTGTTTGTTTATTTGTTTTGACAGGATCTTGTTATGTAGCTTAGTCTGGCCTAGAACCTGGGGAAACCCTCTTGCTTCAGCCTTATAACAGGCTCCTTATTCGATTTTAAGCAAATGGAAGGCAGGATCTGGAATGCCAAGAGAAACATATATTGCTGGGTGGTGTTTGAGGCACACAGAGGCTGAAATGGGTGAAGATTCAGGGAGAAGGAGGAAGAGGGAGCAAGTCACTGAATTAGCCATTAAGAAAACGTTGTGGAGAACCCCACATAGGAATGGCAGACCATAATGATCAGCACCTCACGATTCAGGTGGGTGGGTGACGTGTGGGTCCTGCTGTTCCAGGGATCTTCCTCCGGCTCTATCTCGAGCTGGGAAATGCTGGGCTGGGGGCCAACAAAACACTCTGGCTCTGACAGTGGACTCATTTTTAACTGGTATTATTTCATTAGCAGCTTTACTCAGCCAGTTGGCAGTACCCCAACCCAGCCACCAGCCGATGCCCCAGCCTCAGGCTTGCAGAGCTCTGCCTGAATCTTCCATTTGCATACTCAGCCAGTGTGCTCCCCATTTTCAGCATCTCCCTTACTAAGCACTCTAGAACACCCCACCCATCCAGACTCAGCCCCAGGAGGGACATCAAACAGTTCCATCCCTGGGAACTTAAGTGCCAGGAACCGGGTAACCAGGGAACCGGGGGGCTGGAGTGGGTAATACATGGACTATGCTGTAGACTGAGGTGGCTGACTGAAGGCTATGGGCCTGTTTTCTGACAGGAGAGATTCTCCAAGCCCAGCAAGCCAAAGACATCAAGGGCCTGCTCTCTGCCAGTCACTGTCCATAATAATTTTAGGTGATATAGTTTCCTCCTTAAATAGCATCTAAGCGAACTGGCAAGTTGCCACCTCCTAAAACAGTCTTTGATGCAAACAGGCCTCACATATATCACACTCTAAATTAAACATTAGTGTGCCCACTCAGACCCCAAACACAGGACCTGCCTGCCTACCAAGGTGACAAGGCCCATTGCACAAACTCCCTCTGCTTTATCCCTTCTCACTTGGAAAATTACTGTGGAACACGAAGATGGAGTACAATTCATGGAGATATTGGCTGAAGAGAGAACAGCTCATAAACATCAGAAAGGGCCTTCGGTGACATCTCCTCTCAGAGCTATACACAATAGAGGTCTATGGCCATTAGGGAGATGGTGTCTGTCGTCGGGATATTTGGTTGGTGGCAGTAGTCCAGATTCTATCTTAAAGGATATAGACCCTGCTGTACATACACATACACATGCACATGCACGTGCACATGTATACACACATACACATACACACACATATACACACATACACATCACACACACATACACACACATATACACATGCACAAATACATACACACATATACATATACACACATACACATGCACATACACACATAAACATGCACACACACACATATACATCACATACACATACACACATACACATCACATACACACATACACAAGCACACATACATATACACACATATATATACACACATACACACATATATATACATACACACATACACATACACACATACATATATACACACATATACATACATACACATACACATACACATCACATACACATACACACACATCATACATACATACACACACTCACACACACACATATACATACATACACACATACACATACATATACATACATACACACATACACATACATATACATACACATACACATACATACACATACACATACATACACATACACACATACACATACACATCACATATTCTTACACATACACACATATACATACATACATACACACATACACATCACATACACATACACATCACATATTCTTACACATACACACATACACATACACATCACATACACATACACACACATCATACATACATACACACACTCTCACACACACACACACACACACACACACATATATATGGACACCTCTGAAGATATGGGGTCTCTGAATGTCACGTGGGTTCCTGAGACAGGAAAAGGAAGTAGAAAAAAGGCAGTGGCACTTGATTCCCCCTATGGTGAGACATCCATGAACATGTCATTTGTGGATGTCGGTGCGATTATGGGTTCAGGAACTCTGCATCACCAATGTTAAACTATTCTAAAGTGGAAAGTGCCCTTGGATGGGGAGGGGGAGTGGAACAGTCTCTGTCCCATTCGATTTCACACTGAGCCATATAGAGTGAAGATCTGGGGCAGATGCCCTCAGGTTTCTTACCCCTGGAAGGCATTCTGAGGATGAGCCTGTAAAATACCTAAACACTCCACCAGGGGGCGCAACGCCCAAGTCTGCTCCAGGAAAATGTCACAAATGCCTTTCCCGGATTCAGTGGGTGGGAGGGTGGGCGGGTGTCAAGTCAAAGTGTGACAGTTATCTGAATGAAGCACTGAGAGTGTGGGGGCCTCTGCAAGACAGGCAGCTGGCTCCCCTGCCTCTCCAGGGTCACAGAACAGCAGAGACCCCAGGCAGCCCACAGCTCTGTAGGGGTCGAGTGTCATCAGAGACCCTGGGACACTCTGCTGTAGCCACCTTGTCCTAGTGCCCACCCCAAGACTAAGCTTCTGGTTGGCTGTGGCCATCGAGCCTCCTTACAGTAATCGCTCCAATGATGCTAAATGTGTAGCCTGCCTTCCCGGAAAACTGCTGACACGCATGTCTCGGAAGGGGAGGGCTGGTGAGAGACAACCCGATCTACAGGATGCCTGATGGCTCAGACCTTAATCAATCTCTACTCTCGCAGCTAAAATAGTTGTGATTTATGGAATTCTGCAGGTCGGATCCCCGCCGCCCATGCATTCTGAGCAGCAAAGAGGAGGACTCACTGGACACCCTGCCTGCTGTGCTGTGTCCACCTCCTCCTGGACTTCTCTGAGGTCCCTCTGCTCTCCCTGGTCTCTCAGTCTCTGGGTGCAAAACAACACAGCATTCTGTATCTCCACTAGGATCTGCCACACCCTCAACAGCAGCCTTCGAGAGGTTTACCTGCCTGTTGCCACTTCCGTCCTCTAGCAGACTCCTGCGACATGACACGGGTTCACACAGTGACCCTGGTCTGGGATCCTTCTCTGTGCATGACGAAATGCCAGCTGAGGGAAGAGCCATTCTCTCTGGTTCCATTCATGGAGGACGAGCACATTTGAACCAGAGTGTTGGTCAGAAGTTGACAGGAAATACCAGCTTCTCTTCAGCTTTAATATATCTCCTAAGGCTGTTTGTGTGTGTGTGTGTGTGTGTGTGTGTGTGTGTGTGTGTGTGTGTGTGTGTTGTGCATGGGGTATGTGTTGTGTGTGTGCTGTATGTGAGCTGTGTGTGTGTTATATCTGCATGTGGTATGTTTGTGTTATATGTGTGGTGTGTGTGTGTGTGTGTGTGTGTGGTGTGTATGTTGTGTCTGTGCATGTGGTATGTGTGTGTTGTGCGTGTGTTATGTGTATGTATGTGTGTATGTACTCTGTGTGTGTGGTATGTATATGTTGTATCTGTGCATGTGGTATGTGTGTGTTGTGAATGTGTTATGTGTAGTGTGTGTGTGTGTTCTGTGTGTATGTGTGGTATGTGGGTGGTGTATATGGTACATGTTGTATGTGTGGTATGTGTGTATGTGTGTGTATGTGTTTTGTGTGGGTGCATGGTATGTGTGTGGTGTGTATGGTGTATGTGGTATGTGTGTGGTGTGTATGTTGTGTCTGTGTGTGTGGCATGTGTGTGGTGTACGTGTGGTGTGTGTGTGTGTGTGTGCGCGCGCGCGCGCACGTGCATGTGGAAGCCAGAGATCAAGTTCAGGTGTCTTTTTCTATCATTCTCTACTTTACTTTTTGAGACAGGGTCTGTCACTGAACCCGGAGCTTGTCAATTTGACTAGACTGACCAAGGGATCTTTCTGCCTTTACCTCCCAAGTGAGCTGCTGCTCCTGGCTGTTTAACACGGGTGCTGAGAATACAGACTCTGGTCCTCACACTTGCACGGCAAATACTCAGTTGAGCCATATCCCCAGCCCAGTGATGCATCTTATTTGAAGACAGGCACAGTTGTAGGGAAATGGAAAAAGATTGGAAACAGCCCTTTTCACAAGCTCGAGGCTCATGACGGATGCTGGCCTTTGAATGCATCCAAGGCACACAGTCAGAGAGTGAATTTTCTCCTGTCAGACTTAAATTATAAACACAGCTCTGGCGACAGAACTGATGAGGAGGGGCCTGCTGGCAAGAAAATCAACTTCAATATCAGTCTGGGGAGTACAGAGAGGGTTCTAGGTGTTCACATTGACACGATGCACCACAGTTCCCCTAAAATCCCCAGAAACTGTCCCCAAGGAAGTAAGTTCCTGCCCCAAGTTTCCCACATAGGACCAGTCGTTGAATTTAACATTCAGACCTGGGGACGACGCACAGGAGCTAAATAAATTCTGGTAAGAATGTGGGTGGCAACAGATGTGGTATCTAAACACAGTAAGTGGTTGGGACCAGGGAGTAGCTCAGTGGATCACGGCACTGGCTGAGGATACCTACCTCTTTCCTCAGAACCCACGTTCGTGCTTCTGCAGGATTATCCTGATTACCTTGGTTGATATGAGAAGACCCATCTCAATGATAGATGGGACTATCCTCTACTGTGTAAGTAGAGAAAGGACGCTAAGAGGCACACATGCATTTGTTGCTTTTTCCTTGTGCCCAGGCACTTTAAGCTCCTACTGCCTCGACCTTCTTGCCACGATGAACCGATTGTACCCGTGACCCGAGATGGATCCCTTCTGCATTAAATTGCTTTGGTTGGGGTATTTATCATAGCCAAAGGAAGGTAACTAAGATACAGGCAAAAGGTGAACAGGATCTTAGAGTCCCTTACAGCATAGCTCACAACAGCCAAGAGGCAGAAGCAGCCCAGGGCTCATCAGTGAGGGAGGAGACAAGTATACGGTCCACACAGCAGACTGTCTCTCAGCTCCGAGAAGGTAGGGTGTTCTGACAACACGAGTGAGTGCCTAAGGGCGTGAGGAGGAGGGACATAAGCCAGTCACAGGAGGACAAACATTACGTGATCAGCAACTCGAGTTCCCCGGAGCCACAAATGCAGAGACTGATGGCCCAGCAATGGCTACCAGGCCCTGGAGAGAGTGATGCAGACTGGCGTCCAGCAGGGATGGAGCCTTCCTGAAGCTGGATGCTGATGAGGGTTTTCCCGACATGAATTAGCCGAGTACCCTCGGCTCTGCGTTTGAAACCTAAACCTAATGGTATATATGTCCTCCCAGAATAAAAACCCACATTAATGGCTTACCTACAACAAACCCCAAGCACAGACATGCGGCTGATGCATTTCAGACCCAGGTTCAGCTGCGTTCTGGAAGGGACGCCATTACCAAATCAGAACACCTGGTTCTGAGCCCAGCTATGGTCAGATTTCTCAGCTCTCGGAGGCCCTGCCATCCATCTGTGTGGAGGAGGAGAGGGCACACAGTGCAGCTTGCTGTAAAGGTCAGAAACCGGACCGCATGTGCAATGCGCTGAGCTTGGGAGGCCACAGCTCCCACCGTACAACTGTTCTCGCAGCCTCCCATGGCCCATCTGACCCTTGGACACGTGGGCTCCAGGCCCTGTGACCTCAGTCTATCAAGCAGGTAAAAGTCAGTAGGGTTTGCTCTGAATCTGTGAACTTGGGCCTTAGGGGAAAACCAGGGAGCAGGTATCACGGGAGCTGATTCTAACGTGTGCCCCTCATTCGCATGTCAAAGTGGGACACCGTCTGCAAAAGAAGGAAGGACTTCCATACATGTCAGAGGGGAGGCCAAGTATTGGGGACCATAGGCCAGCATCCCCACAACATGCTGAGCAGTGACATGGTGAATGAATGCACAGACGGCCACCCAGTGAGATCATGCCGGGGTCCCTTGAATCTCACATGGATGCTCGGCCTGTGTGAAGTTCTGGAAACACCTAACAGGCCTACCCAGGCAGGTCCAGAATTGGCCTTTAAATCTAGGCCTCGTCTAACCCAGACATGCCAACACAGATATACTGTGAATTCTTGGACACCCACTATTAGCCAGAGGGGAAGCCAGGGCTTCCAAGGATTCTGCAGCATGGCTAGGTCAATTGGGAGCTGGGAAGGAGCTCTCATCTGAGACTTCTGCAGTACACTGGAGTTACTGACACTCTGGGGCCTCACTAGCCTGTCTCTGTGCTGGGCTGGGTCCTCCCTCCCTCCTTCCTCCCTCCCTCCCTCCTTCCCTCCCTCCCTCTTCACCCCCCCCCCAGTACTCTGAGATTCCTACCTAATCCATCTAATTTTTGCTCCCTTTGCTTAGCACACCCAGTGAGGATCCTGAAGGTCACAGGTATTATAAGACCTTCTCACTCCTCTCGGAGATGAAAGCTTCAAGAAGAGTCCCGGAACAGCTTCTGCCAGGTACCCCCAGGATATCCACACAGCGTAGACACCCTCATTGGCTCGCTCCAGCAAGGCGGCCTGGGCTCAGCTGAGACACTTCCGCCCTCTCCTGGCTGAGATGGGTACTACAAGGAGAGACTAGTGAGAAAAGCCGCCTGAAGGGCTTAGGGACAGAGTCTTCTGGAGCTTCAAGGGTGTACCCAGAAGGCCTGCGACTTAGGGGAACCTATTGGACTCAGAACCGGGAAAGGGAACTAGATTAGGCTACATGGCCAGGATTTTCTGTGCCACGTAGAGTCCCACATTCTCTCTCTCTTTTTTTTTTAAGATTCATTCATTCATTCATTCATTCATTCATTCTATGTAAGTACACCATAGCTGTCTTCAGACACACCAAAAGAGGACATCAGATCTCATTACAGATGGTTGTGAGCCACCCTGTGGTTGCTGGGATTTGAACTCGAGACCTCTGGAAGAACAGTCAGTGCTCTTAACCACTGAGCAATCTCTCCAGCCCGGTGTCCCAGAGTCCCACATTCTTATAAATAGGAATATGGGCAACTTCATTTTCTAGTTGGAAAAACCGAGGCTTTGAGAAGCAGACACCTTTGCGGGTGCTGGATTAACACTCTGGGGCCTGTGATAGGCTTGGGGAGAAGCAAGACCAACAATAGCAGTAAGCCAGGGACGAAGCTAGCCCCTGGGCTGCTGTATTTAGGGGCCATGTTCCAGATGCCTCACCAGGAGCACAAGCCCAGCATGCCCTGGGCAGAGTCTGGCCATTCCTGTTTGCAGACATCTAGAACTGACTCTGGAGTCCTTACCATTAAGACCAGGTGATATATAAAACATGCAGATTTTAGAGCCCACTGTGGCCTTACGGATGGCAGAGCTCTCACCTCCATAAAGTTCACGCCAGGCTTTGCAGAGCCCTGAGCCTCAGTTTGATCGGGATTCATACCAGATGAGTCTCCACCATCCTCTTAGAGCCCAGAGTCAGTACTACACATGGCCACCAGTCCCTCCTCTGTAAACAAGCCTGGTTTTAATTTGAGGGTTCCAGGTCATAAGCCCTGGTTAACATCCCTGACTGGACAGCTACTAAGAGAGGCATGGGACCCCCAGGTGTTGCCGACCAATGTACTCCCCAAAGTCAGAGCTGCCAAAAAGTGGACACTTGCCTTGCCACCCCACCACCCCTGGCCTCCCAGAAGCAGCAGAGTTCTGAGGCTCCTGTGTTCTGGGAAGGGAAGTGCTGGGAAGGGATGTACCTGTTCCTACAGGCCACCAGACTTTCGTTAAAGCAAACTTGGGCCAGAATATAGTCTGACTGGGACGCCTCAGGATTCAGGATTAAACATAGCTGGCTGTCTTACCCCAAACCCAGGTGTCTGGTGGCAGTGTAAGACCCAGATGGCCTCCCAGTGAACAGAATCCAGGAGATTTAATAAAATTGTTTTTCCTTTTTCCCTCTTACGGTTCTTGGGCTAGATCCCAAGGCCTCATGCCTGTGAACCAAGTTCTCTAGCACTGAGCCGCATCCCGGGCTGAAAAGCTTCTTGAGTATATCCCTAAATATCAGCTTTTGCTACCATTCTGCCCACAGTGGAGCAGACTCTTCCTCGAGAATGATTGAAAAACAGCTTGGGGGAAAAGGTCCTGCCTCACTGGATCCCAGTGGAACCAGAACACGGGGAAGATGCTCTTGCAATTGGACCTCAGCCGAAGTCTTCTTTGGTGGCCTTGCAGCCAACTCTGTGGAACCCAAGCTGCTGGGCTGTGGACCTACTTCAGACCTTCCTGCCCAGATCAGTTCATGACAATCACTCTTGCCCCAGCCTGAAAGGTGCAGACACTGCCCATATCTGATTTTGCTTTTCCTTCTTCCTAGACAACAGAAATGTGTGCTATGAGAACCAAAAGGGCCCAGACAGAGCCCATTGTTCACAGAGGACTAGAGAGGCTACTAGTGTATTTTCCTTTTGTTCTTTTTCTTGCTGTCAAAGATATGTTGGGTGTTTGTAGCTCCTGCAGAAGTTACCAGCATAGGCTGGGATGAACCAGTATGGAGGAACAGAGGTATGTAGGATGGGAGAAGGGACAGCAAGTCCTGCCCAAGGCCACCTGAGGCCCTTCCTGGCATAACAGAACTCCTAAGGTGCCAGGTGTAGGGCAGGTGCCCTCTGACAGGCATCTCAGTCTGGGCCCAAGGAAGAACTAATAGGAGAATCAGGCACTGAGAGGCCCACTTTCCAGATTCCTCATGAGCACCAAGATATTCAGACATGCTAACTGGTCACCACCTAAAATGCCAGGAGGTGACTCCTGGGTTCTGAAGTGAGTAAGGAGAGGCAAGAGGACATCCCTACACATGTATGTGCACACACACACACACACACACACACACACACACACACACACACACACTGTCTCTGGGTAGTCAAGGAGTAAGAGAAATATCTCATGGGAAAGGGTGGGCTACGATGAGAATTCACTGCCCAGCGCTGAGGGCCTCTGGATCAACGAACAGTGATATCACAGCAAAGGTGATCAGACGGTTCCCCATCGTGCATACAATGGCCAGTCTTCCTGTCATAGACATATGCCTATGGAGGAGGTCATGCCAAGAAGGCCTCAAGCAGTTGGACCATTACCTTATGAAGTGTTTTGGACAGGGGCCAGGAGACAGCTCAGCCGGTAAGGGTGCTTGCTGCCATACCTGATGACCTGAGTTCTCTCTGTAGGGCTTACATGATAGAACAAGAGAACAGACTTCTAGAAGTTGTCCTCTGACTTCCACGCTATGTATGTGGGGGCAGATATACATATATACGTGTGCAAGAGTAGGTCCAAGGCTGTTGGGCGTCTTTCTCAGTTCTCTGCCTTATATATTTGGGTGTGGTCTCTAGTCCAGCTAGCTAGCTTGCTCTGGGATCTCCTGCTTCTGCCCCCTGCATGTGTGGGTAGCCACCATGACTGCTCACCATTTACACGTGGTGGAGATCAGAACGCAGGACCTTACATTGTACAGCAAGTGTGTTACCTACTGGGCCATTTTCCCAGCCCCTGAATTCTATACTTTAAAATAGTCACTTGGGCCGTGTATGGTGGCAGCACGTCTGTAACCTGGCACTTAGGAGGTAGAGGTAAGAGGATGAGGTTTCAATGTCATTCTCAGCTATGTGGCAAGTTCCAGGCAAGCCTGGACTATATGGAACTGTGTTTCAAAACAAATACAGACCAAACCAAAGAGCCCAGCAGCAGCAACAATAAAACAAACACAGGAGGCAGTGTGTCTGGCGTGGAGGAGGGCCTGGGCTCCATCCCCAGCACCAGGTGGTAAAGTAGTAAACGTTTTGTCACTTTTATTTGTGACACTGAAACAGCAAAGCCATCCCTCAGTGGCTGCTCTGGGGAGATCTGAAGACACAGGGCCGTGGTGCCCACAGTAGCGGAAAGATGTCTGCACGAACGTGGGGTCAGGGCAGGTTTCAGCTTCCTTCACCCAAAACAAGCCAGCCACATTCCAAGCTTTGATCCTATTTAGACACACATCGCCAGTCGAGCGCATTGCGTGAGCGGTTCCTGGTGGGTGTGATAGCAGGGCTGTGTTTGTGTTTTAAGCGTGCAAAGAGCCGCACTCGGCAAGGCAGTGGGAATGGATGAGGTCATAGGAACCCAAGATTTGGCCCCAAGTAACCTGGGTGGGCTGGGGGTGGGACCTGCAGAGACTGGTGATGGCTTGTGTGTGTTCTGTGTGTGGGTGTTTAAATGTTTCCAGAACAGGACAAAGCAGGAACTGGTAGACACCACCCACAAAGGCTGGACCTAGGTGCTGGTCAGCTCCAGGCTCCAAGTCTATTTGTGAGGACTTCTTTTTTTTTTTTTTTTTTTTTTGGTTTTTTTTTTTCGGAGCTGGGGACCGAACCCAGGGCCTTGCGCCCTAGGTAAGCGCCCACCGCTGAGCTAAATCCCCCAGCCCTTGTGAGGACTTCTTAAAAGACCCGGGGCACCTTTCCTGCTGCGGTGCCCAGAGCAGCAGAATCCTTTGTTCCACAGGGATCCGGGATCCCCTACTGTGTCCCCTGTTGTGGCTTCCGTGGCCTGCAAAGGCTGGCTCACTGGCATGATTGAAGCAAGAACAGAGATGTGGAGAGAAATGTGAGACCCGGGGTTCGGGGCCTCCCAGGACCAGAGGACCAAGGGTTTCTGCCGGGACCTGGAATTTTCCACAGGCATATCCGTCTTTCATGTGACTAAGCCACATCCTTATTGCTTGAGATGACCAGACCTCCAATGTAGGAACAGGAGGAAGGGGTGTGCTCTTTGCCTTATCAGAGAACTTTTCCACTGTGGCATTTGGGCCCTTGGGCCCCTGCTTGACACTCCCCCCAACTTCCTGTGGGAACCCACATTGAGCTTCACCACAAGTTTCTGAGATGGCGGCTCCCTCACCCTAGCCTAGAGAATGGAAGGGTCGGAGATGAATCTCACACACAAAGCTGAGACCTGTGTCTCCTTCCTCCTTTCCCCATCAGAACCCAGGTCCAGCTTTGCCCCTCACAGAATCCCTATTCCTACCCCCAGCTACCATGCCGAGCCCTGGGGAAATGCCCTGAGCACCGAGATGACAGGAAGTGTCACTCAAGACCAGAATGACAGTTTTCTAAGTGCTTCTCTGTGACTTTCATGACAGATCATGGTGGCCTTCCAACATGTCAATTTTCCTTAGATGGGCCAGGCTCTGAGTAACCCTGCCATCATGTAAAGTTTGAACTACAGCCAGCCAAGCCAGGAGCTGTCAGAGCAGAGAACACTGCTACCCTATAACAGAAGACTCGGGGTGAGAGGGGGAATCCCAGATGCCTCAGGTGAGATGTTAGGGGTCATCTTCCTTAGAGAGCACTTTCTGCTCAAGGCCCCACCCACCCCTCCACCCTGGCCCAGAGATTCCCATTCCTTGACCCAAGAAGCCCACACTTTGATCCCAGGAAGTCTCATAGACTGATCCCTCAGGACTCTACCATCCTGCTCCTTTGAAACCTCTCCATATGCTAACCACAGGGACCCCTGACACGGACCCATGGGCTAACTGTGAGACCTGGGAACTCCTCAGGCTTCCTCTGGTGGTACAGCTGGAGAAGCTGAAACAGGGCCTTATTTCTCTATACAGAGGCCCACCTTTCTCCCAGGGCCCTGGTCGCTGAGCAGAGTCAGGGCTGTCCACACGGTCTCCAGACATCACGTGAAGTTGGTCTGAAGCTTTCTGGTACAAAATTAACCCCCTGGGCACCATCCCAGGCAAGCCCTTCCATTCCCACAGCCAAATACCCACAGGATTGTTTGCCTCTCTCTATGGTGACAAACACCACGCCTAGTTGCCATGCATAGTGAGGCTGTCCCTGCACCACACCAGGGGTCCCCTAACCCACAGACCTTACATGTTGCGTGTGAGTCCTGCTCAGCAGTGAAAACAACATGGCAGCACACACATGATTGACTGAACACACTAAGAACACTGAAGCCCGTGAGGTCTGTCTCTGTGTGTCATCCATGCTCCATCCCTGGGCCTCAAGCATGTAAGTAAGAACTACATCCCCAGCCTTCCTTTCACTTTTAATTCAGAGTCAGGGACTCACTCGTTTGCCCGGCCTGGTGTTTAGCTTACAATCCTTCCGCCACAGCCTACCAGAGAGTTGGGATTCTAGGCCTGTGCCACCAGGCCTGGTGCAAAGTTAATCTTGATATCTTTTATTTAAATGTAACAGAATCATAAAACCACCCCGTCAATAAGGAAGCAATGTGAGGAACGGCGGATACCCTACTCTGTTTAGCTTCTACATCTTCAAACATTTGTGTTTTACATCCACTGCCCGTGTCAATTCAGGTACTGAGGTGTTTTTTGGTTTTGGTTTTTTGTTTTTTTGTTTTGTTTTGTTTTTAATCAGAAATACTGGACTTAGAGAGCTGGCAAGATTGCTCGGTGGGTTAAGACAATTGCTACCAAGCCACCTGAGTTCAATCCCTGAGACCCACATGGTGAAGAAGAGAACCAACTCCCACAACTTTTCCTCTGACCGCCATGTGTATACTGTGTGGCATGCACAAGCCTCACATGGATGGATGGATGGATGGATGGATGGATGGATGGATGGATGGATGGATAGATAGATAGATAGATAGATAGATAGATAGATAGACAGACAGACAGATAGATGATGGATGGATGAATGGATGGATAGATAGATAGACAGATAAATGATGGATGGATGGATGATGTGGTAACATTTTAAAAAACAGATTCTGGACTGGACTTAGAATTCACAAAATTTAGGCAACAAAGCACCCTGGAACAGGATATGGAAACAGCTCAGTCAGTGGAGTACCTTGCCTTACAAGCACAGGGACCCAAGCTAAATTCACAGAACTCACCTTAAAGGTGGGGGTGGGAGGGAGTGGGCGTAGTGGCTCAAGTTTGCAATCCTAGCACTGCAGAAGCAGGGACAGTAGATCCCAGCAGCCAGCCTAGCTCACTTGCTGTGCTCCAGGGAGGAAGAGACCTTGTCTCAAAAATCCAAGGCAGACAGCACCTGAGGAAGGACACCCAAGGTTGACCTCTGGCCACCACAAACGTTTGCACATGTGCACCTTCTTACACAAGAATGCACACTTTTGTAAAGTAGACCCACGGGCCTAACGCATACGTAGATAATGACTGGTTTATTTAAAATTTTTTTTTGCTGTTGTTTGGCAACAGGGTCTCGCTCTAATCCTGTGACATGTGACTGTGGCTCTCTATCATTTCTGAATGCACACTATCATAAGTCATATCTACATCATACTGCCACGGTCTCTGATTGTCCGTCTTATCCGCTGGTGTCTAGTCTCCACGGAGGGCTCTGTCGGGCTCCACTGCAGCCACAGCATGTGAATGGAATCAGAAACACCAGAAAAAAGAAAGGAGGCCCAGAGCCTCTCACTGAGATGTGGTGCTAACCCCAACCAGGAGGTCTCTGAGGCCTGGAGATTACCAAGGCCTCACAGGAAAGGGTACTGACAGGGCTCAGCAGTCTGGAATCCCTACACCCAGGCCTGCCCGCCACCAGCTGGCCAGCAAACTCCTTGGATCCATTGATGGCCTCGCCCACTGCCTGTAGTTCCTCATAGAGCTCCAGGGCAGTGTGGTGTGGTGAGAGAGGAAGTCCCAAGACAGGTAGGTAGGAACCTATCTTTCTATGGGCTGAAATCCTAGGTCTCAGGTAACAGTCTGTGGAATTTGCTTTTTAGATGTGTGAAGGTCTTCCAGGTCATCCATTCACTTGTATATTTAATAAACAAAGTTCACAAAACCCATGTGTGCTGGTGGGAGACACAGGTATGTCAGGCCCTACCCACAAGAGGGAACTAGAGGAGAGTCAGTTTTTCTTTCCATCAGAGGGAGAGAGAGAGAAAGAGAGAGGAGGAGGAGGAGACCTGGGTGGAAGACTCAAGGGCTGTAGACTCTAAATGAGCCCACCATAGCGACTCGATTACAATCCCAACACTCAGAAGACTGAGGCAGGAGGATTGACAAGAGGTTTTGTCCACCTGAGACTCTGGACAAAGAGCTAATGATGGCTTCACCATCAGGCTGGGCAACTGTGTGTTGGGGGTAGGGGTGGGTGGGGTGGGGATACAGGGTCTCCACTTATCGCTGGCAAGCTGGAGATGGGTATGTTTGGGCCTGCACCCCGCCCCGGGCCCCCAGACCTCCAGACTTGCACCAGCAAGAAGGTTGGCCAACTATGTCTCAGGCTTTAATAACTTAGCTGGATCTTAACCCTCCCTCCCAGTTACCAGGCTTCCAGGCGCTTCGAAAGGAATTTACCCAGGTGAGGGGTGGAATCTGCTGTCACCGAGGCAGGCTGGACCAAGCTGTTTCCTAGGAGTTGGTGTGCCCTATCGACAACACTGCTTGGAGTCTGCTCCTGACAGTGTCACGAGGGCCATGTACCCTGGTCATAGCCATGTCCTTGCGTAACCAGGACCGCCTGGTACGAGTATTCCTCACTGCCAGAGCCCCCCCCCCGAAATGGCTGCTGTAAAAGCCACTGGAGTTAGGCATTCTCCTTGTAGGCTAAGACCAACCCAGGAAACAGATCTCAAACATCCTCAGGGCAGAGACTTCCCTAGTTTCCTGAATGTAATTTTCCAGAGTTGAAACTTTCCTCTCAAGCAGGGAAAAAGAACATTTATATAGCGGCTGACGGCACACGCAGAACTATTTCTGTCCAACCAGAAGCCACTTCATCCCAGCCGTGGTCCCAGCACTAGCACAGGTAGAGACAGCAAGATCAGGAGTTCCAGGTTGCCCCAAGCTACCTAGGGAATTCAAGGCCAGCATGAGACTGTCTCAAATATGTGCTCTCTCAGAGTGTCAGTGCTGGGTGGGCATGGAGGAAGGCCAAACTCTGAGAGCCAAGGCAGGTGGAATGCTGGGCCTGCTCCTCCCCCTCCCCCTCCAGGTACAGGTCTGGGCACATGTGTGCAGCCCCTACAGGGTAGGGAACGTTCTGGAGGAAGGAGGCTCATGGGGGCAAAGACACATGACCCTCTGGACACCTGTGGGACAGATGCCTGCAGGAGAGCCGTCCCTGGTCAGAGAGGCACAGAGGAGACAGATGTGAACACCTGAGGCTGTGTGTCGGATGATGGCTCCTTTCAGCACCAGACCCCAGGGGATGTACTGTGGCACACAGCCTGCCTCAGATGGAGCCTAACCAAACCAAAGCCAAAAAGCCAAACCTCTTGCTGGACCCCAATGCCTTCTGGGAGTACAGGTGGCAAGAGTTCACACTGGCAGGAGGCCTGTGTGGCTGCCAACCAATGGCGAGGAGCAGGGAGTGGTGTGCCTGGGGTCTGGCAGGACCCTGCAGATCAGTGTAGAGTCTGCGTGACAGTAACAGCTCAGCGCTCAGACCGCGCCCATGAGGGTAAAGGTGGTAACTTGGGCCCCTACTAACCAAGGGAACTGGTCAGCGATGATCCTCTTCCTCCCAGGTGGGAAGGGGCTAGAAACACCAAGAACCCAGTACTTCTCAGTAACTGCAGGGTAATTCTGTGTAGGGACAGTTTCAGGAGAAAGTCTTTATGACTATTCAGATATGTCTCTATGAGAAAGGGGAAGTGGCCAACCCACGGACAACATTGTCACTGCCCCAGGAAGAGCAGACCATGCCGAACTGGTGCCTGGGGGAGCAGGACACCCACTGCTATGTAGGCAGGCAAGAAGGCTGTCCCCTGACTTCTGCGGGAGGGAGATGCTGATGGAGCAGGAGAAGAACTCAAACTCATGTGGCCCCAGCCCGAGGGCAGCAGGCAGGTGGGCTTGCAACTTCTTCTGGAATGGCCAGGTGGAGGCTGCCTTTGCCTCCCCAGAAGGAGGGGAAAGTTCACGGAATTCTAAACTCGATAAGCTCTCTCTCTGGCTATGACCCGTGAGCAGCTGAGCCAGGGAGGTAAGGTGGGTCACAGTCTGGGGATGTGTGAGTGACAGTGACCCGGGTCACTCTCCTTGGGGCCTCAGATGTTTTCCTTCATAACCAGTTGTAGGAAATCCACGTCCTTCGTCAGGATGAAATTCCAAGCATTCTTCATCCACTGTGTGTTTTCCAGTTGATGTTGCCTCCAACCAACCACAACAACCTTCGCTGAGGAACAGAATACAGGGTAGGCCATATTTCAAAAGGCGCAGGAAGCATCTGCTGGACATAGATCCTCACTGGGGCTGGATAGTGTGGGGAAACCATGGTGGGGAAGTCTGGGGGTTTGGGGGAGGGGAGGGAGGAAGCAAGCAGGAGATGCTCACTATGCCCAACCCTGACAAGGCATTGTGCATGCAGCACATAGTAGGGCACCTGGGTTCGAGAAATTGGACTGTGAAGCAGGAGGTACAAGGAGATAGGTCTCAGAGACATGAGAGTTCTTGATGCAATGTCACCTGACAATCTGACCCAGAGCTCCTTGTGGACACCACAAGGCAAAGCAGAGATAGTCAGTTCCGAGCGAGGGATCCGAGGGAGAACAGAAGCTGGAGCTGATGCTGCAGGCCCAGGGTAGCCCTCCCTGCCACTGAGCCCTACGAACACCCTTCACTCCATGCCCTAGGGTCCCCAACCCCTCAGCTCTTAATAGGGATCATGAAGCATGTGGACTGAGAGGGAGGGGAAGGCAGATGAATGGTCACACCATGGTCTAACTGGACGTGCCTGCTTTGTTGGGATAGGACTTTCACAGCCTCTCTGAACCTCAGAATACAGCAGGGATGAGACCCTCAGCTTCTGGTCCTCTGCCATCCTCCCAGTTAGCCCTGCCATGCACCAGACCCCACCAGTTCTTACTGCTCCCAGTTCCCAGCTGGCCCTCCCCAGTCCTAGAGCTGGCATGGGCCAGGAAGCTACTTGAGTCTCTTCCCTTCCTGAGAGTCACATGGGGACAAGGCCTTGATCAGGCTGAGTCCAACTGCTCTCATTTCTGGTGCCCAGCAGGCATCCGAGAGGATCTATGATGCTCTTGGCTTTACCCACCACTTGTGATCTAAAAGTGAGTCCTGGGCACAACCTTGGGTTCACAACTGCCTTCTCCTTACTCCTTGTAACCTGTCACCCTCACTACCTCCATCATCACCATATTTTGCCTGCCAAGCAACAGCAGATCTCAGTACAGTAGAAACAGACTTTAGCTCCCCAAGCTCATGGTCTGAATGTGCCCAGGAAGGAGAGACACCCTCCCCCTCCAGCCCCCTTACCACAAGGGAACCAAGACCTTGCAGATCGTTTAGAAACATGGTTAATGAAGTTTATGAGGGAAATATTTATGAACCCTTTTGGGGTTTTTCCATTTCCCTGATTTGTCACGACCAGCTGTGAGTCATTGGTCACCAACAGCTGTGTTAACCAGGCCCCAACTTTCCTCAGTCAAGCATGAAACCTGCTGTCCAGAACCCCACTTGTCATAATAGCCCAATGTCAGCTTCTCAGCCAGTCACGGTTAAGCGCCAAGCACAGGTGAGCGCTATTTACGGGTTCTAAATCCAGGGGCCCACCCAGGTGGGTCAAGTTGACCTCACTTCAGGTCAGTTCCTGCCACAGGTGAGCACTGTTCACGGTATCTAAGCCCAGGGCCCACCTGGGTGCTGCAGGCTTCACTTCCAGTGGCTTCTGCCGTTGCTTTGCTGCAGGTTGCTATCCCAGCTCATACCTTGGCTATCCAACCGTACTCAAGGAGCCCACATCTGTCCCGCAGTCATGCTGTATTTTGCAATGAAGCCTCATTATCTCCTTGAGCTAGTTCATGGCTTCTAATTGCCTGAACTCTGTGGGAGACCCGCATTCCAAGAACCTAGGATCAGCCCACAGCGAGGGGAGATGCCTCTTAAATGACACACACTACTTGGCCCTGACCCTGGTAGTGACAAAGCCTTTCCATGTGTTATCTCATTTGATTCTCACAAAGCTCTATAAATGCAAGGCACTGAGACAGTCACCTAAGGAAGCATGGTGGGAATCACTGAGTCAGTAGCCCATCACAGTCTGCTAACCCAGATCCTAGGCTGGTAGTGACCATGCACACCACCCCGGCCTACAATGGTTACAACATCTGCTGTATTCATTTCTTCAAAAATCATCCTTAAAGTCACAGAATCCCCACGCCCAGAGACTTCCAGTGACTGGGATGACATGACAATGGATTTCTTATGAACTGGTCCCTCAAGGGCCAGCAAGACGGCTTCTGGGTAAACCTAATAGCCTGAGTCTGATCCCTGGATCCCACAGCAGAAAGAAAAAAGAAAATCTGCCCTCTGATGTCCACATACGCAGCACGGCATGCATGCGTTGGCACACACAGCCACACGTATATGACTACACTTACACAATGATAATGGTGAATATATAAAAAAATAAAAATAGAATCCTCAAGTTTCATCCACGTTCTTGTTTGGTCAGGATCCTTCCTTTGTGAGGCTGAGTTACACGGGGCAGATTGGCTAATTCATCTATGTATCCATTGAGAAATAGTTGCCAGATTGGCTTATTCAACTATGTATCCTTTGAGAAATAGTTGCCTCTTCGCTTTGGCTACTGTAAATACTGCTGCTATAAATAGAACCGTGCAAATCTTCTTACCTCTTTGCTGTCTCCAGAGCTTTTTGCAATATGCCCCAAGTGAAATTGATAGAGGGTACAGAAATTCTATTTTTAGTTTGAGGAACCACTGTGCCGCTTACACGACAGATGTCCTATTTTACACCCCCACCAGCAGCCCGCAGTGCCACAGGTGTATTTCCAAGGAAGTCCCGGGAACATGAGCCTGAATGTGCAAGCCACAGTATCAAGAGAAGAGAAATTAGGCTGCACTAAGTTAAAAAGGCCCCCTGTGTCGGAAAGGAATCTGTCAACAGAGCGAAGAAACAATCTGCTGAAACAACCAGGAGGAAATATCTGGGAGCTATGCAGACAAGCTGCTGCTATCTGGCACAGCAAGGAGGTCAAGCAGGGCCACAGGTCAAACAACCCCAGTGAAAACGGGGAAGGACCTCTGTGGACAGTTCCCAGAAGAAAACACAGACGGGTGGGGGGGGGGGAAGGGGTGGTGGTGGTGATAAAAGACTCACCAAGGAAATGCAAACCCAAACTGGCAACTTGCCTATACCTGCTAGGGCGGTAACAATGAAAAGACACAGAAAACAAGTGTTGGCAAGGATGCAGACAAAAGAGAAGTCTTGTATACTCGAGGCTGGATGCAAATTCCTACAGTCATTATGGAAATTTTTTATGGAAGTTCCTCAGAAGAAACAAAAAAGCCAACTACAGCCAGTCAGCTACTGTGTGGTCCCACCATCCCTTTCACTGAGCTCATATTGGAAGGAAATAAAACAATACACTAGAGACCTCTGCCCTCTCATGCTTATAGACACATTGTTCTCAGTAGCCAAGAAACGGAATCCAACAACAACAGATGACTGGGGAGACGGCGGGGGGGGGGGGAAGGGGGTTCGGGGGGAGGCGGATATTACAGTGGAATAGTATTTAACCTGAAAGGAGGAAATCCTGCCATTGCAGTGACTTAAATGAACCTAGAGGACATCAGGCAAATGGAAAGAACCACATGCAGGATGCTAAATGCCGAATGAGTTCACTTACCTGAGGAATCTATTAAAGGCAAAGTCCTAATGTGGTCCTTTCCAGAGTCAGAGGAGGGTGGAGTACCTGAGAATGTTGGAAGGATACAAGTTTCAGTTAAAAGATGGGGCAAGCTCCTGAGCCTGCTGCTTCTGTGGCCAGGTCCTTGGCAACAAGTGTAGCAATGTTGCCCACTGCTGAGAGACTGGGCTCCTGCTATTCCAGACACACAGACCAAGTGATTCACAGATCTGTGGAGCCTCTTGCTTACTCCTCTCATGGTTCATCTATGTATCAAAACGCTGTGTTCTACACTGTCAATACATACAGTGTTTGTAAGTTTTATTTTACTATTTTGTTTTAAAGAAGAAAATGCCGGGAAGGTCAAAGACTCAGGTTCTGGAAGGAGGTCATACCTTTCCCAGATTCAGTATGGAAAACCCCGAGGCATCCGGGAGACACAGGTCCATGCAGTCCTATACTGTCTTAGTTATTCTTCTATTGCTGTGATAAAAACATTAAGACGCAAATCAGCTTGAGGAAAAAAGGGATTATTTCATTTTACAACTCTCAGGTAACAGAGTATCATGGAGGGGAGTCCTGGACTCAAAGAAGGAACTTGGAGGCAGGAGCTGAAGCAGAGGCCATGGAGGGATGCTGATAATTGGTTGTTCTGTATGGCTTTCACAGCCGGCTTTCTCATACTACCCAGGACCACATGCCCAGAGGAGGCACCACCCTCAGTGGAAAGGGCTGAGGGAGGAACTTCAGGTCTGAGGTCAGGGAAAGAAATCAATTTCTTCTTGGGGATGTAGGGCTGGGCCAGCTTGGGACAAGCCTGGGGGGATAGCTCCTAGGAACATCTTGAGGGCTACAGCCATGGACGATGAGATAGACTGAGAACAGACAGGGAGAAGCAAGACCCTGTTTCTGGCAGAGAAGGAGCCAGATTTGGGCAGGTAGAACGCACTGAAGCCCCTCCCAGGGGCTGATGATGGGGGGCTGCCCCTCCCAGGGACTGATGATGGGGGACTATCCCCTCCCAGGGGCTGATGATGGAGGATTGTCCCTCCCAGGGGCTGATGATGGGGTGCTATCCCAGGAGACTGGGTCATGGCTGAGTCTGACTCTCACTGAACAGCCCTGGGAAGAGTGTTTATGGTGGCAATAACCATCATAACCAGGGGTCTCCACTGTGGACCCCAGCCTATGTGTGGCTACTGGACCTGGGCATTGTGTGAAGCCCCCTGTAATAGTCAATGCTAAGTTATTCTCCCAAAAGGTCACGGAGGTGACTCCTACCCACCTTTGCAGATGTGTCTTTCTGGAGCCTCTGCCCCAGGCCAACAGCACTCTAGCAGGTATAGTCTACATTGACTGAGAAATCAGCCCAAGACGTGTGTCTACACAGGGTCACAGAGTATCATCAGAGTATGACCATGAGTGGTGAGAGATGCAGAAACATATACAAGCCTACACGGGAACAGCCTGCCTGTCATCACGACCTCAGACCAGAGTGAAATATGGGAACTGGGAAAAACATCCTACATGTTCCTGTCACACACCACAAGCCATATCATAATGTGACCATTGCAATAAGTAAATAAAAATTCTGGGATGGAAACAGGAGGCAGAAACGGAGAGAAATGAAAGAGACCCAGATGCACAGAGTGGGAGGGGAGAGAGCCACGGGAGCTGCCTGCCTTCAGCCTAGAAGTGGGAGGAAGCTCAGGGCCCAGCCAGCAGAGGAGTAAGACAGATTGGGAATGTGGCTTAGAAGAGAGAATCTCTTGGAGGGGTCTGGGATTTCCTGACGCTCTGGCTGACACCCCGGAGAAGTCAGTGGAGTGTAGTGAAGTATGGCAGTGAACTGAGGCAGTGCTGTAGGGTGCAAGCTCCTGTTGGCCACCCAAGCGTAGGTGTTTACTGATTAAACTCAAGATGTTAATATTGTGAGCTGCAACTCTTGCCTTGCAGGTAAGTCTGCATCAGCTCCTGGGGCAGGCAACTCTACGCAACCGATATACAAAAAGCAGGCTGGTCTTTGAGCAGGGGCAAAGAATGATCGGGAGAGGCTGAGAGCCCCTGGCTGGGCCCAGCCTGGGTGAGCAGGATGACCTTATGAAGATGTGTGCAGACATCGGGCAAAGGCACAAGGTGGGCGCGGGTGGGCCCGTGACTGACAGAGCAGAAGGCTACTTCATCTTGGGTTTTAAGTGTAGTCCTTAGCAGGGCTGGTGCAGAGGTTTGTCCTTATGGGTATGAGGTTGAGTCAGAGGTTCACGGCCAGGGCCTGAAGAGATGGCTCAGTGGTTAAGAGCACTGACTGCTCTTCCAGAGGTCCTGAGTTCAATTCCCAGCAACCATATGGTGGCTCACAACCATCTGTAATGAGATCTGATGCTCTCTTCTGGTGTGTCTGAAGACAGCTACAGTGTACTTATAAATAAATAAATCTTGAAAAAAAATGATAAGGTACTTGAAAATTAAAAAAAAAAAAAAGAATGGCTATTTCCACAGCCAGTCTGAGGAAGTTTGCTATCGTATGGAGACTAGGCTTTGAGCAGATGGATGAGGCCAGGATGGTCAGGCAGAGGCACTGGGCTGCAACTTCAGTGTGGAGGTGGAGAGCAGACAGAGTCCCGTAAATGCTACAGGAAGCCATCTCCAGATCCATGCAGGCTGGATGGAGAACTGAGGTGTACCTAAGCTTGAGAGAGCAAGTCAGCTGAGGAGGAATATTTAGGCTGCAATGTGGTTTGGGGTAGATCTGAGACCGTGACCCTTGTAGCAGACACAGATGTCTACGCAGGCCAGGTTGTGAAACCGTCCCTGTTGGTCACATGGATAGGAAAGTGACTGCTATGGGCCTCCTATAGCCACACCTGCCCTATAGGCTGTAAGAGGAAGTTCCAGAGACGTTGCTGTACCGGGCACCTGGAGGGTGGAGGTAAAGGAAAGTCGGGTAACCAGTAAAGGTTGTAGTGATTTAGAAAGTTGAGGAGAGCCTTAGGAGAATTGGGGAGTAGGAGTGATGAAGTTGTGTCTTAAGGGGCAAGCATGGAGGTCTGCTTAGAGGTAATGGTGATAATCCCAGCTCCTGAAGTGCTCAGGTTAAAACAAGCTCTCCAACACAGCTGGACCACCAAGGGCATACAGAAGGCAAAAGAGAACATTTCTAGGGCGTGGGGGCATGATGGGCAGTGGTACCAGGCCTGGGACAAGGGAGAAGAGAGGCAGACACTGGCCATGTTGAATGCCCAGAGGAGGCCCAGCCATGACCCTCAGATCTGGATCTGTCCTGCAGCCCTGCAGCCCTGGCAAAGCCAGGAGCCACTCTCCTTCCTGTGGAGTGGGCAGGCCTTCTCAACAGGAAATTGAGCCGACTCTCCATTCCGTTTTGGAACATCTAGCCTCTTGTTTAGCCAGATCCATTTCTGCTCAGGCTGAAGAATTGAAATGCGAATCTCTCACAGAAAAGATCTGACCCCACAGGGCGCCAACCACACAGCACTGCCTCTGAGACAGTTCCTAAAGATGTTCATTATCTCTGCCAGCTAGCCCTTGGGGCAGCATCTTCTAGCCCAGGTTAAGTTGGCACAAGCTGGTCCTGGCTTCCTGCAGGGTGCCTGGACCCTGGGTACAGCCCACACTTGTGAAGAAGGAATCTTAGATGCCAGCAGGATTTCCAGTCACCCATCTCAAGCTCGGTTAGCAAAGCTGATTGACTCTGTACACAGCCAGGGTGTGCTGTGTGCAGTCAGAGATCTCTGCACACAGTTCCAGAGCTGTGCACACTGCCAGGAAGCCCCTCACAGAGCCAGGGAACCTCTGAAGGACAGTATAAGTCTTCATTCCTCTCTTATACAAGGTGGGGGTTTTCAGCAGTGAGGGGGCTGGGAGAATAGTGGGGATGTACCTCTGGGAAGATGCTGTGCCAAGAGCCTTGAAGACAAGAAGACAAAGACCGGCCTGTTGACATTTGCTCAGACCCCAGCAAAGTAACACACAAAGAAATGACTAAAGCTGCAGGTAATTGCTGACAATTTGAGTATTTATAGTTGATGTTTTTTTTTTAACATAAAAGCATCCCAATGCACTATAACCTTGCCTGTCACAAGGCCAGTGCAGGTAGGTGGGCTGGGAAAGAGAGCCACCTTGCCAGCCAAGGAAGGCCTGACAAGACGAGTCAACAGCACACACATTTGGAAGCAAAGGTAATCACTCACTAAATTCGAGGTCTCAACCACATGGGTTCTCGCCCACCTCTACCCTAGCTAGGCAGGGCAAGAGCTGGGCAGGCTCAGACAGTTCTGAATGCCTCCAGCTGGCAAGGACATTCACTTCTTTGAAAGCTATGCAGAGGACCACACAAGTGGATCAACACTGAGATTCAACTGGAGCAGGGCTTCTAAGGTTCAGGGACTGGAACAGTTCTGCAGGGCATGGAGTGATCCTAGCCACCACTGCGGCATGTCCTCCCCCTTACCTTGAAGTTTAGGGTACCCCATGTGGCCACTGTGAGTCCCGTCTGTCCAGATAGGAAAGTGGGGGCTCCCTCAGTCTCCTCCAAACCTATTTTCTCACATCAGCTCTCAGCACTGAGCTTCATTTGTGGGTGGTGGTGAGATAGGGTCTCACACTGTAACCCTGGCTAGCCTTGAACTCATGGCAATCCTCCTGCCTCACTCTTCCCAGGCTTAAGATTCAGGCATGAGCCACAACACTCAGGTCAAATCCTTCTTGAAATCTTTCTTGTGCGTGTATATCAAACTTGGGTCTTGCCCTAGCTCTTACATCAAAGCAAAGCACATGCCTTGGTGGTTACTAGAGCACAGGACTATATGCCTAGGTAGGTACTAAGCACAGTACCATATGCCTAGGGGGGAACTAGAGCACAGCACCTTATGCCTAAGTAGTTACTAGAGCACAGTACTTTATACCTAAGTAGTTACTAGAGCACAGAACCATATGCGTAGGTAGGTACTAGAGCACAGTACCATATGCCTAGGTAGGTACTAAGCACAGCACCATATGCCTAGGGGGGAACTAGAGCACAGTACCTTATGCCTAAGTAGTTACTAGAGCACAGGACCATATGCCTAGGTAGGTACTAAGCACAGTACCATATGCTTAGGTAGGTACTAAGCACAGCACCATATGCCAAGGGGGGAACTAGAGCACAGTACCTTATACCTAAGTAGGTACTAGAGCCCAGTAACATATACCTAGGTAGGTACTAGAGCACAGTACCATATGCCTTGGTGGATACTAGGACACAGCACCATAGGCCTAGGTAGGTACTAGAGCACAGTACCTTATACCTAAGTAGTTACTAGAGCACAGGACCATATACCTAGGTAGGTACTAAGCACAGCACCATATGCCTAGGTAGGTACTAAGCACAGCACCATATGCCTAGGTGGATACTAGGGCCCAGTACCATAGGCCCTAGGTAGGTACTAGAGTACAGTACCATAGGCCTAGGTAGATACTAGAGCCCAGTAACATATGCCTAGGTGGGTCCTGGCTTCTGGCTACATGATGGAGAAGCTGACTCTATGCTTGCACATGTTCTCCCAGCCAAAGCTTGCACTGCCATTTCAGCAGCCTGGGATCTGTTTCATGAAATCCTATCTGAGTAGGTCATCTGCACATCCACCCCAGAGCAAGACTCAACCGGTGTCGCCAGTCTTTGGGAGGAAGGGCAGCTCCAGTGTGCCAGCTCTGAGCTCCTTTTAGCTGCTTCATGCAGGGCAGACCCTCAGAAACAAAGATGGAATTGAAGCTTGTCTCTTGGTCATCTCTCTCCAGGACACACAGAACAGGAACAGTGGGGATCTGTTGCCAGGAGTGAGCTGCTCACAGCTGCCGGTCACTGTCACCCAGACCAGTCAATGGCATTAGTACAGACGTGGTGAGACTCCCAGCAAGAGAGTGTCTCAGTTCACATTGGAGGTTCAGCAGAGTAGCCAAGGAAGACAATGGGAAAATGGCCGTTCACACAGACAGCTTGCTGTGTGCCTGGCATGAGGCCCTGTGAGAAGAACCCAAATGGAGGCTTGGGGTTGCCAGTGCAGTGTCCGAGGCCAGGGCTGGTAAGGCAGAGATTTCAGCCCACGACAGGCATTGGTGCTCCAGGATGGAGTTAGAACTTTGAGGACAGACAATACTTTAAAATTTGCCACCAGATAACTTCACGTCACCCACAGCTGTCCCTCATACCACGGTCTTAACGGCCTGCTGTCACCATCCCAGACAACTCTGGACTGGTTTTGGTTTTTTTCTAATATCATTCCAACCCTGAGAGTCTCTTCTCTGGCATGGTCACCTCAGGACTGCAACCGTCCTCGTATCTCCTTACTGAGCTTTGGTGGAGCCCTGTAGTTGGATCTGGTGCCACGGTATAATCCCAGTATCTGGGAGGCCGGAGGATCGTGAGTTCAAGTTTACCCTCAGCTTTAAAGCAAGCTTGGGGGTGCCTGTCTCAGAAAACAAAAACAAACCTAAGAAAAGCCAGGAAACAACCAACACCAAAAAGAGTCAAGTACTAACTTTATTCATTTATCTATTTTGATTTTTGGGGATAAAGTTTCATACTGTAGTTCAGACTGCCTTCGAACTGGCAGCAAATCTCCTGCCTCAACCTCCCGTGTGTTGGGATTGCAGGCGTGCTCTACCCCCAAATGTTTAGAAGCTTTAGCTTCAAACGTTTAACAGAGACTGTGAGGCCACAGACCACAGTTTGGCTGCCACTGTGTCATCATTTCCTAAGCATGGGTCAACCGTCACTAGACTGTCTCGGCCCTTTTATAAACCAGAAAAGGAAGAACTGGAACGTGTTTAAATATAGATATGCAAAGTCCACCAGAGCAGGCAGCTCGGTGAACACTGTGGGGGGGAAATCGCTCACTCTGTCAGAGTACCAGGAGCAGACCTAGTTCTGACCTAGGCCTTTGAGGTTGGCCATCATCCTGCCCGTGCCCTGGAGAAGCATTCGCTCAGCCGCCTGCCCCTCCCTTGCCCTGTCCTTTCTCTTTCTAATCTGGAGATCAATTGCCTGACACTGGCAACGTCCACACAGCAGCAGCAGCACCAGGAGAAAAGGACACGCAAAACGTGAGTTTACATTTCAGCGTTTCAGGGTCCCCTCCCCCAACACTGTGACAGGGGACAGTGATTGCTCATAAAAGCATGAACATCTGTTCAGAGCCTTCCAGAGCACCACCCCCGCCCCAGCATACAGCAGTGCCCTCCTCTGGGACCATGGGTGCCCAGCAGGACTTGGGTTACTTGGATTATTTTCCTCTTGGTTATTTCCTCTCCAAAAACCCCGCTGGGATAGAACTTATTGAGAGCAGAATGTTCCAGAGCTCATAATCAGCCAGTTTTGTTCCAAGCTGCTGTGGTACCCTGGGGTTGACCTCGTTGGGGCTCCGCCCTGGACCTCCAATTCCTCCCTGGCAAGATGAGGGGGAAGCAGCCATTTGAAAGGAGGCTGCCACCGGATCCCATGTGCCACATCTCTGTTCCTTCTGTGAAAAGTTAGAAAGGCACAGACAGCTCCCAGAGCTGCCCGCTGTATCACAGCAGGCCACCCACCATTTCAGACAGTCAAGGCACAGCAGAGCTGACTGAGAGGTGAAGTCGGTGGATGCCAACTGCCTTCCGTGTCCTTGTAAAGATGCTTATCACAAACGGCCATTCTCACCATGTATCTGACACCACGTTCAAGACCCCACACAAGAACCAGAAAGGGGAAATTTCAGCTCATTTATGGAATTTCCCATGTCGCCCACCACCTTAACTTCATGAGTAATTTCCCTCCATTACGCTCACATTACTCTAGGCTTCTGGCTGATGCGTGTTCCCCAAGAAACATGAATCCTATCTGTAATAAACTTTCTCCCAACTCCTTATTTTGCCTGGTGTCTGAATTCTTTCTCTGCTGATGACCAGAACTTGGATATACACTGGATAGAGATCTCAATCCAATCAAACTCTGGACTTCCTACTCTTTAGTCACAGGAACTACAGAAGAGCCTGGAGGAGCCAGGCTGAGAAAATGGGGATCTTCAGACACATGGGTACCTTGAGGGCCCCAGAGGGCCTGGGCATGTAACTGGGCTTCTGAGGGCAGGACAGAGCCTGTGTCTTTCATTAATACCTGGATATGGGTGTTTGCTCTAGAATCATCTTTAGGTGGCATGTCAAAAAGAAGATTAATTCCTGTTTGGGCTTGAGTCTGTCTTAAAGTTCAGGCTCCTCAGCAAGCAGCACTATTTGTCTAGAACTTAATATCACTGTGTTACCTTTTACCTATTTTCGCAGTGACCTCCCTGTAGTAATCAACACTGGCTACCTTCTTTAAAACAAACTTAACCTTTTCATAAAACACACCAGATGTTTAAAGGAAAAATATTGTACCAATATTGGTTTCAGGGATGTACCCAAAATTAAGTTTTGAAAGCACCGTGTCCTAGTCTGCTCCTGACATTTGGAGAGCTTCCTTGAGTCCCCTTTAGAAAGCAGGCAAGTTCTGCTCACACATCCTGAAGTGGAGGACTCACAATTTCTCAAATTCGTGTTCAGCTTGCTCTCTGTGACTTCAGATCTGAGCCAGATCCATGTACCTGTACCTGAGGGAGGAGGGAGGTTGGGAGGGGGAGGGAGGGGGGGAGGGAGAGAGAGAGAGAGAGAGAGAGAGAGAGAGAGAGAGAGAGAGAGAGAGAGAACTAGTTCCTATTTTTCTCTAGTAAGGCCATGTATCCCTCATGGTGCCTGTCTGCCCATACTTCCCAGATGTCTTCTCTGACCAGAGACAGCGTCAGATATGGAGGTCAACACCTGGGGCAGCTAAAGTGAAACTAAACTTTCTGGAGCAGAGACTCACATGTTAACAAGTAGACCCTGGACCCTGAAGTTATCACCAGAGGTTCCCAGGACGGAAACCTGAGTAGGTACCGACCACACCCACTCCAGGAAGACATGCTCATAACAAGTTAGACTCGAAACCCTGAGCTCAGCAGCCAGTCCCTTCTCTACACATAAAGGAAGAGGTCTGCCTTAGCTCCCAAGGCTGCATGGACGCCGGGGCTGTCACCAGGCACCCTTGTGCCCAGCCATGTCCTCATGAGCTGACTGCAGGACCAACACACTTTTTTTTTTTTTTTTTTTAAGAGAGTCTTGCTGTGTATCCCAAGCTGGTCACAAACTGATTCCTTCTGTCTTCACTTCCCCTGTCCTCTTATAAACTCATGATGCCTTTGGGAGGAGAGGAAGGCTATTTTGTTTTGTTTTGCTTTTTGTTGCTGTTGGTTTTATTTTGTTTTTATATTTTATATTCAGACAGGATTTTATCAGGTAGCCCAGTCTGATCCTCCCACTAGAGATCCTCCTGCATCAGCCTCAGGTATAGGATTATCAGTGAACATCGTCACACCTGGCTCACATGTCTTTTCAACTAAATGTGATACACCCAAAAGGGAGACACCTGTGGAGAGTTTCTGCCATCGGCTGTTGATTCTTATGATGTCAACGGCCAGTGGCTGTCCGCTGTGACTTGGCCAAACTCAGACCATCTGCTGTTTTCCATTTCCTTCCATGATGTGTTGGGTTCATTAAAAAAAAAAAAAAATGTTTGCTTGATTTTCTGAGACCGGGTTTCTTTTGTAGCCCAGGCTGGCCTAGAACTATGAAACTGGGTGCCTTCTTCTGCTGCAGCTTCCTGAGTACATACAGCACCACACTCGAATGGCCAATTATCTTAGTTTTGCAGATGCGAAAACTGGCCCAGAGGGGTTCAGAAATATGTTCAAGGTCGCACAGCAGAGAACGCCTCAGTCTGAAGGTGACTTCTATATTCCCTCTCCATCTCACGTCAAGAGGCCCCGGGGTTGGAACCCTGTGGCTCCCACGGTGAGGGTGTAGTTTGGCTCAGCGCCTCTTTGCACTGAACCAACAGAAGGAGCATGCACTGCTTGAGCTGGGCAGAAAGTGGAGAGCTCCCTTTGCCAGGCTGCAACTGTACCCCACGCCTGAGAGGATAGCCACTCGCACCCTCCAACGCCTCTGTTCCACGCTTGAGCGCGAACCCCGGAGCAGGTGGCACCTACGACGCAGTGAGCCCTGAGCTGTGGTATCTAGCCTGGCACCATCTTGACTAGCCTGCAACCTCCTGAGTGCTCCCCAGACAGAAAGAAATCACCGCGTGCAAAGCACCGGCTAGGTCCCGCCCTCTGTCCCTGCCCTGCCCAGGTCCCACCCCTCCGCTCGGCTCCGCCCCGGCGCGTTCCCGCTACGGTCACCTCCGGCCCGGCCCGCCCGAACCTCGCTGCCATTGGTGGCGGCGGTGAGGCCACTACGCCCATCCCTGCGGGAGCGGCTTGAGCGATGAATGAAGTGCGAGTGGGCTGCGCGCGAAGGCCAGAGTGCAGAGTGCAGCACGGCGGCCGGGTTCGCGGGAAGGTGAGCGCTTTGGGACCTGAACTGTTATGGGGACTCGGACCGGGATGGGCACAGGAACTGGCGCCGCACAAGGTGCCTCCTAGGTTTGCCAGACTCGGACCTATTGACGCCAGGAGCGCGGCAGGTGTTTGCGGAGGCTGGACTAAAGCGCGGCAGCGCGCGGGGTGCGCTGTCTGCGACACGTCCCGGGGCCCCTGTGTGGGGACAGGGTGGGACCGAGGGAGCCGGATGCAGAATTCACCCCTTCTCACTGCCGGCTACACGTGAGGGAAGCTGCGAGTCTGCAGAAGAGGGCGGGAAGCAGAGCGGCTTCGCCAGAACCAGAGGGAAGATGGGAGAGGGCTGGGGCGCAGGAGAGCGTGACGGGGGACCGCGAGAGCTGTCGGCCCAGGTTAAAGGTCTGCGAGTATACGCAGGTGCGAGCCTCTGCGGGTCTGGTGAGTGACAGATCCAGTGGCTGTGGTGTCTGTTGCTAAGTCTGAGGGAAACGTGGAGCACGGAAGTTGCTCACGAGTGGCGGGCTTTGTCCCTACGAGGAGCGCGGTTGCCCGGGTCCCTGAGGCTCCGTACCTTCACGCAGCTCTCGGGCGCCCCCGGACGCAGGTGTACGCCCACGAGAGTTCGGGCGGCCTTGCTGCCTGATTGGCACGCTTGGGTCCAAAACCCGGAACCCGAGACAGGTACCTCCTTCACCGGAGAGGTTAGCATTTGTAGGAAGAATGAGATGGAGACATACAGTCGCACCCTGTAGCTTGGGGCCCTAGGCGCAGTGGCTTGGGTTTAGTGTGATGAGGATTGCTGGCCTCCTGGAGATATGGCCGTGGGATGTTTCTTTCCGGATCCTACTTCAAGGCAGTGGCTTTTCTAGTTTAGTAAACCAAGGTAACTGTCTAGTCAGCTGTTGTTAAGGCAGCTTGGGGCAGGTGGACAGCAGGGGAGCGAACACCTGGTGTTTAGCCGAATTATTTATAAATCTTAGCTGTGGTAATGGGGACAGCAGGTGCAGTTTGCTGAGCCTGGCATTTGCTGGCTGGAGAGGGCTTTGGACAAGAGCAGTCTCAGGCAGCATTTTATAGTCCCCTGGCACAGAGGATCAGCCTGGGTCACCAAGATGTTTGGCTTGCCTAGAATGACGTGGCGAGGGGGGTGGGGCGGAGGTTTGCATCTTTCGCCAGCCGTTCTCCCCTCAAGAAGAAAGGAAAGCCAGGTCAGAGAATCAGTAGTTAGCAGCACAGAACTATGCCGGTTGCATAGTTCGTACTGTTTTGAGGTGCAAGACTTGCTTTGCCTGCCCACTAGGAAAGACCAACAGGTACTACCTGGAAAAATTCTTCCTGGATGATCTAATTGTAGCTCATTGGGTGTGGCCCCCGAAGCAGGTGCTGGACAAGTCCCAACCAGAACCTTCCCCAATACTGCAGTGGGGCCAGACCCGAAAGAAGGAGGCTTGTGATTGGGCTAAGAGAAGGGCAGGGCAGGCAGGATAAAGACCTTGTAAATGGGCCCAGCAGGAGGTCTACTGATTCCTAGTAGCCAGTTTGTAGCGGTTTGGACTCTAGGTCCTGCTTTCAGACACCTGGATTTTCTCAGTTCAAGGTTTGGGGCCCGTTGAGTGCTCTCTCGATATATATTACAGAAGTCTCCTGACTTAATCTGCTTCCCAGGTGGGTGCTGTTGCGTTGTATGAATTCATACCATTGTGATCTCCTAAAAGTGGAACAGGTTGAGTTCCCAACCAGCGGGGTCCGCTGCAAGATGAAGCATTTGAGACACAGAATGCCGACTATGGTGCTCTTGGACTCCCATGCTTCCTCTTGAAGTACGCTCAATGCCTCATGAAGCACAGAGACTGGGTGCTTCCTTCCTGATCCCCATGGTCACTGAGAAAGGTCGTGGGATAATCCTTGGAACCTCACCACAGTCCTCATTCTGGGATTCTGGTGGAAGACTGACCTTGTGTGGTCTTGATGAACAAGCAGGACAGGGAGGCACAGCTGTAGTTCTCAGCCACTGGGAGTAACTGGACAGGCCCTTGGGGACTCTGTCCCATGTGTCCAGTGGCCAGAGTTCTGCCTGACCAGTAGAGCCTGGAAGCCTTGCTGGCGGGGAGTGGGAGAAATGTACCAGCATGCTGCACCTGGGTTGTATCCTGTTGCAGGTCACTGCACAAGGTAGCGGCTGATCTGGGATCATCCTTCAAACCTTCTGTTGTCAGGCGAAGGTTCTCTGGTTTTCCCCCAGAATCCCTTTCCCCGTGGACAGCTATCCTGACCTCATTCTTGTTAGCATTTACAAAGAATTAGAAATAGTTGGGTGTGGTGGCTCAGGCCTTTAATCCCAGCACTCAGGAGGCAGAGGCAGCCCGAGCTCTGTGAGTTCAAGGCCAGCCTGGTCTACATGGTGAGTTCCAGGACAGCCAGAGCTACATAGCAAGCCCCCCCATCTTTGAGAATACAAGACAAACAAAAAAGGAATTAGGATTCTGGACCATTTCTGTAGATGAGGGTGGCGCTTTCTCAAACCTCTGTCCCTTTAAAAAGCTGCTTGTTGTGTCTCAGAAACTGGGGGGTCGTGAGTAGGGTAAGGTTTGCAGCCACTGTCTGGGCTTCCCTTGGCATGAGACACCCAAAACTCTGGGAGCTGAGGGACCTCCAACGTGTCCTTTCTTCTCCCCTTTCATATGCCCAGGCTTTGTCTTGGCCTTGTAACTTTTAAACCTGCAAGCTTTGGGGCACACGTCAGACATTGCCCCTCAGACCCAAGCCACAGAGAACACTCAGGACTATCTGAGCATGGTCCTCTCCCCTCCACTCATACCTACTTGGGGCCCTCCAATTTCCCACTGGCCAGGGTACTCTGTGGGTATTTTCACACCCTAAGAGGCCACCTGGAGGCAGTGGCCTGGCTCTGCCAGGCAGGTCTCTTATCTGGCGAGAGCTGCCTCCTTCTGAACCTAAGAGGACCCTGAAAATCACGAAGGTTGTCTGTTACCAGACTCCTTCACTGTCCCCCAGACTGTAGAAGAGCTTTTGCAAGAACTGTCACACCAACAGTTGGCAATGAGCCAAGGACAAAGGAAGCTACTTTTGTCTCCCAACCATCCGATGAGCTGAGGGACATCAAATGGGGTGTGGGGACCTTCTTGAAGTCCAAGAGTGCCATGTCTCAAAGGTCGAGGTCACCTAGCACTGCAGGTTTGTTTCCCGTGAGACTTAGTGGCAGCTGGGCCTGTTGTGTAGAGAGCTGAGTCCTGTACCTCATGACATACTGCAGGAGGGAAACTAAAGATCAGAGAGGCCTGTGACTTGCCAAAGTGGGGAACACCTGTCCGGCTTGGAGGCGGCCTCTACCTGGCTCTCTGCTTCTCAAATACACCTTGACTAGCAAGGCTTCCACTCCCCTCTGGAGCGTGGTGCACGGCAGAACCTTCTACGTGTTCCCGGATCCCTAGATCCCCAGATCCAGACAGGATGGGAGCAAACCTGCCTGATTGAGACAGCAGACCTGTGTGGGACATGTCCTTCTGGTGCCAGCCCTGGTGTCCCTTACTTAAGTTTCCTGTCAATTAGGTCGCGGCAGCTTCTGTGCAAAGCTACCAGATGTGCATACTGGGTTGTACTAGGTGCTTTGGTGGCTAGCCAATACACTGTGCCCCTTGTGTGAGAGCCTTATCTTGAAGAAGCGAAAATACACTCCACTTTCTGTAAAGAGGGATGCCTGGGAGAAATTAGGACTCAGAGAAAAGTCCCAAAGTTTTGGGGTCGCTGCTGACTAGGGTGTATGTCGGCAGGGGTGCCAGGAGAGAAGTGAGCTTAGTTTGCTGGTAGCCCCAGAGCAGCTGAGTGCAGAGAATAGACAATTGCTTTTGCCTCCTTTTTCTGGCTGGAGCTGGGGGGGGGGGATTAGGAGTGGAGAGGAGAGGAGAAGAGAGACGGGAAGAAAAATGAATTTGTGATTTGTTAGCTGTCAAGGTCTGAGGAGGTTCTAGCATTTGGGCCTCAAAGTGTCTCCAAACAAGGACAGAATTCTGCTAGACATCCCAGCTTTAGGACTTTACGGTGCCCTGGGAACATCCCGCAGAGACCCAGGTAGCAGGGATCTGGGGCAGAGGACTACTCTGAAATTCTTTCTTTCAAATTGCAGCGTGGGCTGAGAGGCCTTAGGGACTGCTCCAGCTGGTAGTTTGGTAAATGGATAAGGAAATAAGAAAGCAGGGAGGCGTGTGCAGCCATGCGAAGGCCTGAGACCCTTTCTCACAGATTAGCCTGTGGCAGGAGGCTGCCCCTGGCCACTGACCTTTCCTGGGAGACTCTGAGGAGGCAGCCACAGCTGGGTTCTGTCCATAACTAAAAGACATCATCAGCTAAACGCTGCAATTGCGGCCCTGAAGACAGTGCAGGGGGCAGGGAGGAGACTTGTAAGGGAATCTTGGTCACCTGTGGCTTCCTGAAATAGCTCACGTGCATTACCAGGCCGGTGCACGCGCCTGCCCTTCCCACAATGCTCAGGTGTGGCGGTGTCAGCTGCCAGAGGCCCCAGGGCTTCATCATCCTGGGCTAATCAGCTTGGCCTAATCCCACAGGGCTGGCCTGCTGGGATGTCTGGGCGGAGTCAGCCTCGTGGGCTGAGACACAGAACAGGGAAGTTTGGCTCCCAAGAGTGTAGGCTATGCAAAGAGCCCTATCCCTGCTCCTCTCTACCGGCTCTGGCTGAGAAGAAAACTCCCAAGTCTGGTGCCAGCTTCTCCCCATCTCAAATATTGTTCTTCCTTACTACACAGATGCAGGAGCTGGGACTGGCACCCAGGCAGGCTCCACTCCAGTAGGTAGTCCCTCACACGAAGCAGCCATTTAGTGGCGATGGTGGGGGTCACCGCATGGCTGGAATCCCAGTGGGTAAAAAGGTCTGTCCTCAGATACTATCGGGAGTACAGGGCCCAGGTGAGTAGAGGAATGGACCTGCCTTCCTATAAATTGAATCAGTGAGCGTACGTGTCCAGGAGACCCAGGCAACCCCCACTTGGTCACCCACACAAGGATGCTGGATGTCCTGTGAAAGGCTCTCCCCTTGTCAGCAGTGAATGAGCAAGCCCCGGCTCCATGAGTTTTGCCCCCTGGAGCCTGTATTCTTCTGAACAGCAGCCACCCCATGGCTGGCCAGGAACCCTTAAGGACCACTGAGGTGTGTGGGGTCCTGGTAATGATTTCTTTATCCTGGGGAGGATCCCTGAACCCTGGTGCCTAGCAGAGGCCCCACCCATGGCAGAGCAGTATCAGTGTCAAAGGAATGGAATGACCTCAAATGAAGCAGGGCTCTCCAGAAGCCCACAGGGGGTTTTACAATCAGGAACTGACTCACAAGATTATGAAAGTGGAGATGTCCCAAGATCCTGAGGATTGTAATGGAGGCCAGGATTCCTTCCCACAGTTAGATCCTCCAGACCGGTTCCTGTAGACTAGCTCCATGGTGTCTTATCCAGAGACCCGCACACTGGCATGCCCATGGGGACATGTGACAAATGCACCTATAGTCTAACACTAGGCCTACTCCACGCATCCCAGAACCAACCAACCAGAACCGAGGAAGATCCGTGAAAACTGGTGATGTGGCCATACCTCAGCAGCAGCTCTGCCCTGCCAAAACCAGAAATGGCAGCCGTGGGTGTGGGCATAGAGACCCAAAAGTTGCAGTTCGTGCCATGAGGTTGTTTTATCGGTGGTGATATAGTGAGGGGTACGCTTGTGTCACTGCTCATGAGTGTGCAGGTAGACGTGGTGTGGATGTGCGTGAAGGCCAGAGGACACCCTCAGCTGTCCCGAGCGCCACCTCATCTTGTCTTTTGAGGTAGGGTCTCTCATTAACTTGGCGAGTAGACTAAGCTGGCTAGCCAGTGGGCGTCAGTAATGAGCCTGGATCCTCCTCCTCGGTGCTGGGAATTGTGAGCACAAACCACGAAACCCAACTTCAAAAAAAAACAGAATCCACAACAACCAAAGAACTGTTGAGCTCCAGAGCGTGGAACTCGGGTGCAAGGCAAACACTTTACCACTTTACCGTTCTCAAACATTTATTTTTTATTTATGCGGCTGAGTGGACTATATGCCTCCTGTGTGGGGATGCCCACCGAGGGCAGGGAAGGGCATTTGATCTCCAGGAGCTGAAGTTAGAGACACCTATGGGTGCTACTGCTCCTCTAGGAGTCACTGCCTTAACTGCTGAGTCATCCCTGCAGCCTTACTGCCTGCCCCATCTATTTTGAGTCAGCATTTCCAGCTTAGTCTGGTCTTGAACTTGTAACCCTTCTATCTCAGTCTCTCCCTATGCTGGTAATACTGGCATATGCCACCGCTTCGCCACCCTACAGTGGAAGGACAGCAAACATCAGAAAGTCACGTGACTAATATTTACAGTAGGATTTCCAATCGCTCATTTCGGCGTAGAATACAGATAAGTCTAATTTTAGACTGGGCTTCAAACATTTGTCAGTGTTCTTAGCTCAGGTGAAACCAGGGTGACGTGGCTGTGGGGCACCCATACCTAGGATTCTTAGGTGCCGGCTTTCGTTTTCAGTTTCCAGGGAAGAAATCCTTCTGTTTCCTTCTGTCTGGTGCTGATCACAAAACGGCTGTCTGAGTTGCCTTATACCCTGTGTATACGCCATCTGCCTGTGTAGTGCTGTGCAGTCCTAGCAGTTGTCCCGGGATAGGGTGGAGAGAGCACAGTGGGCATGAGGGGAGCCCATATTTAAAGGCAAAAGCAAACAGCACTCCGGCGACCTTGAGTCTTTTCCCTCTGATTCTCTCTGTGCTCAAAGAGTCTGGTGTCTGCTTCAACCCCAAGTTCCAAGGCTGACATACAGTGTAACCATTCTCACCCCTCTAGCTGGCCCTATGCTGTTCCTCTTTGTCTTTCTCTCCTGTTCCACTGCAGTTTGAGAAAGCGCTTGCTTTGGGCCCCGGCACATGACTCTGGCAGGGAAGAGCTTGTTGGTCAGGCTTGAAGACCTGAACTGGATCCCCACTATATATGTAAGAGGACACTCACGGAGACACATGCCTGTAACCTCAGAATAAGGGAAACAGGCAGGCAAAGATCGCCAGGACTTGCTTAGATACATTGGTGAGCTCCAGGTCTAGTTAGAGACCCTGTGATAAAAAAAAAAAAAAAAAAAAAAAATTAAGGTGGAGATGGCTTAGCCCCTGACATCACTTGACACCGTTTCTGATTATCTGAGTTCAATCTCTAGGGCCTACCTAGTGGAAGAAGAGGGAGGGCTAGGTGGCGGGTCACAGGGTCCTTCAGAAGATGTTTGGTGGCTGTGTTGTACTGTGTGGATTCTAGATCCAGCCATGTGGTTCTGGTTTGAATTCCTGCTTGGCTGGCCATCTAGTACTCCTGGCTCATAAGGCAGAAGACAGCCCAGGCAAGCAAGGCAAAGCCATGGACATGGGGTGTAGGTCAGGGGAACCCAGGGTACCTGTGAGCCCCTCCGAGTCTTAGCTCTGTTCACTGCTTGGGTGGCTTCCAACTGTCTTCAGGTGTGGCCATACCTTCAGAGTCTGCTGGAATCCAGTCCCTGGGACCAGGCTGTGTGTGACCCAGTGACAGCAGGGTCATGGCTGGGAGCAAGATGTCAGGGGTTGACCAACAGCCACTCTGGTCTGGGGGCGGGGCAGGGAGGGGCAGACGGGGGTGGGTGGGGAGGCTGATCCCAGTGATGGACTAAGTGGGAAGTGAATGTTCATGTAGGGATTTTAGCAGATTGGGGAAGAGGTAAAGGTTTACTAACAAGAAACTCTGTTCACAGGGTGACCCAGTGACAAGCCAGTCTCTCGGCCACCTCTACTGCACTTTACCAGCTCTGCTGTCAAAGCCTTCCCCACGAGGCTGGAGATGCCTCAGCACGCGATGGGGGACAAGCATTTCCTCTCCCTCCCGAAGCACCTCTTTACCAGCACGTCCTCGACCACGGACAGCGGGTGCGACACTCCACCCAGCAGCAGAGCGTCCCCAGCCTCTCTGCGCTCTGCCCACGGCGCCCTGGGCTCCTCCAGCCAACCTCTGTTTGAGCCCCAGGTTGAGAAACGGAGCAGCCAGGCGGCCCGGGGGGTGCAGTACCTGTCTTCCGGGCCACAGAGCACGCTGTGCGGCTGGCAGTCCTTCACTCCCAAGTGCCTGCAGGTCTTCAACACCCCCAAGGGCTTCCTCTTCTTCCTGTGTGCGGCTTCCTTCCTTCAGGGCATGACAGTGAACGGCTTTATCAATACCGTCATCACCTCCATCGAACGTCGCTTCGATCTGCACAGCTACCAGAGCGGGCTCATCGCCAGCTCCTATGACATCGCCGCCTGTCTTTGCCTTACCTTCGTCAGCTACTTTGGGGGCAACGGACACAAACCGCGCTGGCTGGGCTGGGGCGCGCTGGTCCTAGGAATCGGCTCCTTGGTATTTGCTCTGCCCCATTTCACAGCTGGCCGCTACGAGGTAGAGATAGACAAGGGGCTGGGGACCGAGACTGGGACGTGCCTGACTAATCAGAGTCAGGTAGAGTGTAAAGACAGTGCCTCAGGCCTGTCTAGCTACCGGCTGATCTTCATGCTGGGCCAGCTTCTGCACGGCGTGGGCGCCACACCGCTCTACACGCTGGGTGTCACGTATCTGGATGAGAACGTCAAGTCGAGCTATTCGCCCATCTATATTGGTAAGTGGGATTTGCCAAAGAGTTGGAGGGAATAGGCAGAAGGGACCAGCTGGTGACATGGAATGAAGGTGGTGCTTTCTGGGGACCTGGCTAGGTGATCTTACGTCCCTCCATTGGTCATATGACCCAAGTGTCCCTAAGTCACCACTTACAACCATCAAGGCTGTTACCAAAAGACAGGAGAGTGGACGCCAACTTTCCGAAGATGCCCATAATGGTTCAGACCAGAGATTTCAGCACTGCCTCATACTGGAGGCTGCTCACGTGACTCAGGGTCTCCGAGTCCTCAGGCAGGGCAAGGGCAGGGTTAGCTGGCAACCAGCCTCTCTGTAGTTTAGAAAAGATTCCTGTGCAAAGGTAAGTGGGCGGGGGGGAATAGAGACCGGCTCCTTGCATGCCCTGTGTGTTCTCTGCCTGGCCTCGCTAAAGGGAAGTAAATAGTGAGAAGTCAGGAATGCTGACTCTGAGGCAAAGCCACACAACAGCTCACAGCGTCATGGCCTGTGGCCTTCCAGACAACTGCACACAATGCAGCTGAGTTCAAGGTCTGCCCAGGTAGCCTCAGATTCCAGACCCTCTCAGATCAGGCTCCTGCCTCACAACCGGCAGTAGGGAGCCCAGTGGTCAGTAACAGGCCCCACTCTGTCCCTCCAATAGCCTTTGCCTCCTGCTTTCTTTGCTCCCTTACATTTCTATGTTTCTCCTCCATGGATGATGCTGCCCCTCACCGTGCAAAACGGAGTCATAGCATCCCTGCTTTTCGTGCTGAGCGTGAATGATCCCCAAAGTGCATTTCGAGGGACGTTTTAAAAGTCGATGTGTCTAGGCATCAGTCCCGGTTGCAGGCTACACAGAGCGGTCTACCACAGGGCTACAGGCACAGGAACATGGTGGAGGCATCTCTTAGAAGGCCCACTGAGCGCCCTGTGACAGCTGCACACTCTTTTTGCTCTCTAGCCATCTTCTACACAGCAGCCATCCTCGGACCTGCGGCAGGTTACCTGATTGGAGGAGCCATGCTCAATGTTTACACAGAAGTGGGCCAACGGTGAGTACCTGGGTGGCTATGGGCCGCAAAGAATAGTTCTGATAATACAACGTGAAGCTGGAGTAGGGAAAATCTGGGCTGGTCTTGGATACAGGACTGAGGGTGTGCAGGGAGACTCCGGCTCTATGAGTGGCTTCCAGGGCATAGCGAGAGTAAGGGGGGGGGAGGGTGTGGATTCGGGGTCACATGACTCCGAAGCCCCAGCCTCATGTCTTCAAAGCTCGTCTCTTGAGGTGGCTGGCGACACGTCTATATCTTTAGTGCATCATGGTAATTTTTATAAATGTAAATGGAAGGGAGTGGGAGGGATGGGAGGAGACAGAGCTGGGAAGCCGGGGTGGCCTTTGCTGGGTACTGCCCAGCAGGGGTGTGCAGGTGGCCTTGCCCTGTGTCCTACCGCTCTCGTTGAGTTTTCCTGGTGGCTGTGCTGGGTTTGGGGCACCACTCCACCTTGGGACTCTCTCTGCAGATGGCGCCGGCGAGGTTTCTAGCGCTCTGCCCTCTCACTTGCCGCCTCTAGCCCTGGGTTGATACTATGGGGTCAAGGGTGCGTGTTCTGTGCAGAGCCTGAGGTAGGTCGAGGCTCGTGCCTTTGCATCTGGATGTGTTGTGCTCCTTGGGCTCTGGCTTCTGAGTTAATCTGCACACTGGGGTGGGAGCATGATCTAGGCTCTGGAATAGCTTCCTGCTGTTCCATAACAGAGGGTACATAAGCTCTGCTCTCCCGTCCTTGCTGTCTAAAGTCCTTCCTCCGTTCTTCTACCTGACCCTTGTCCCGCCATCCCTTGCTCCCTCTTCTTCCCAAGTATGAAATCCCATTGGTCAGTTGCTACCTTCCCGTGACTTCTGTTCTATTTGAGAGCCCCGCCCCCCCCTCCTGTGCAGATGGCAGTTGGAAGCCTAATGATCCCTGTGTGAGTAACTCGGTGAACTCCAGCTGAGCCTTCTGTCCCCTGAGCCCTGTGGCCCTGAGGATGACAGCTGGTGTGGGGAGGGATAGCAGCTGTTCCTTGAAGCTCCTGTCCCCAATGGGCTCTGCCCCCCAGGTCTCAGTCTGAGGCCCAGTTGCAGCTTCCCAGTGTCTAGCAGTTAGGGTCTGAGTGAGGAACTGCTCTCTCAAGGAATGGCCACGTTAGAAGGCTTCTCCAGTCTGAAGAAGAATTGAACACAGAGGTGTGGCCCCAAGAGTCTCTGTTGCCCTCTGTGAAGAGGTCCTAGGGGAATGAGCAGGCTCATCCATGCAGATACTAGAAAAGACACGGGGGCGCCGATGGATAATCCAGGGACCATGTGTCTTCCAACAGGACGGAGCTGACCACTGACAGCCCACTATGGGTTGGTGCCTGGTGGATCGGCTTCCTGGGAGCTGGAATTGCTGCGTTCCTTATTGCCATCCCCATTCTTGGCTATCCCCGGCAGCTACCAGGTGGGTTCCCTGCCCTGGCACACAGGTCCGATCCAGGGGACAGGAGGAGGTATCCTTTCCCGTCCTGTTCCCTTCTCCCTGTCCTTTCAACGAATGAGGAATGGAGAATCTTCGCACTGTGTGGAGAACAAAACTGATCAAGCAGCCTGCTCTCCCCTTCTGTGTTTCTGCCAGAAATGACCCCTCCACCTCCATGCCTACAGGGCCCACTTGGCCCCTGCAACTATATCTGCAAGTCTGTCACATGACAGCTTCCCCTTTTCTGGCCACACCCTCAGGCCTTAGACTGTAATACCACATGAGCATCTGCATGCATTGTTCCCAGGTCCTAAGGAGTGGAGGGGTTGGGGTGGGCCCACCTCCATGGCAACATCCTCTGGGAGTCACCACTGTTATCTGATTCTGTCCCTCCAGGCTCCCAGCGCTATGTCGTTATGAGAGCAGCCGAAACACAGCAGCTCAAAGACCATAGCCGCGACAATCCGGCTTTTGGCAAGACTGTCAGAGACCTGCCCCTGTAAGGAGTGTGTGTGTAGGTTGTGTTGTGTTTGTGTGGGTGATGTATGTTATATTGTGTGTGTTGTGTGTATGCTCTGTGCTTGTGTGGGTGTTGTGTGTTGTGTGTATATTGTGTTGGGTTATTGTCTTGGGTGTGTGGTATAGTGTGTGTGTTGTGCGTGTTTTCTTGTCTGTGTGTTGTGTGACTGTTGTGCTTATGTAGGTGATGTGTGTTGTGTGTTGTGTGTGTTTTCTTGTGTCTGTGTTGTGTGTATGTATTGTTTGTGTGGGTATTGTATGTTGAGTGTCTATTGTGTTATGTGTATGTTGTGTTATTGTGTTGTGTGTAGGTTGTGTTGTGTGTGTGTTATATTTGTGTGTGTGCTGTGTTGTGTGTTGTGTTATTGTGTTGTGTGTATGGTGTAGTGTATGTGTGTGTGTACCCACATGGGGTCAGTGCATCCTCCATGCCGTCCACAGCCCTTTAACCCTTTTCTTGACCCACCAAACACTCTGAGACATGGGAAGCAGAAGCTCCTGGCTGAAGGCACAGGCCCTCCTCAGAGAGCCCCTCAGGCAGTATAGACCATCATCTTACTATCAGAAACTCCAAGAAGGTGCTATTCTGGACCCCCCCCACAGGACAGAGAACCACAGGAGCAGAGGCCTCTCCCAGCTCTTGCCTCTCACTGACTATCGTCCTGCCCTGGGGTAGTCCCTTTCTGTGCTTAGTGTCTTCATTCTATCACCTCTTTTCTGTCTGTCTGTCCTAGCTCTACTATCCTTATTAGATCAAGGGGACAGTCTCTGAGCTACTGGGAGGACAGTATAGATTCTAGGAGTTCCTGGTATCTATCTATTGCCTCTTCCTTACACGACTGAAATTCCCAAAGACCTAGACGAGGCAGCCCTTAGAATGTGTGGCAACCCCATTACTTGTCCTGATCTTATGAATGGTGGCATCCAACTGACCACTTGGGAAGGCTCTTGTGGGTGGGGCTGAGTTCCGCGGTCTGTCCTTAACACAGAGAAGGAAGGATAGCCTCCAGGGAGCCCGGAATAAAGCTAGGCTGGTGTAGGTGCAAGTTCTCAGAGGCTTCCTATTTCATTACTGCTCAGTCAGGAGAGCCAGGCGCTGCCTACCCAAGAGGGCTGAGCCCCAGGCATGACTGAATTGGCTGAGGGCCTACAAGCACGGTCTAATAGTTTGTCCTAAAGTTGGTCTTTCCTCACCCCAACAACAGAGCTGTCTGTCATAGCACGGCATGAGCTTTGCCTAGCTGGGGAACCCGGGCCTCTTACCATGTATGATACAGTAAGAGGTTCATGCCCAGGGTTAGTGTCTGAAGCTAGGCACTGGCACAGAACAAGCCCGCCAATGTGTTCCTTCCTTAAGATCATGAAGTTCATGACAGTTCCCAGTGCAGACCCAAGACTCTCAGCCAGCCAGCCTCCAGTGGGATGATAACATGTGTGACATGTTCCACATGACAGAGCTGCCTTTGTCCTCAACCACCACAGCCTGAAGCTAAGCAAGTCTAGGCAATACCTTGGGAACGAACCAGCCTGTACACGGTTATCCCATGCCAGACACATCCACAGAACCAGCACGGGAGGGGCTGAGATTGGCTAGGGCTTTGATCCCGTAGGTCCCTGTTGGGGTCAGGGTTCTTCCACACCCACTTTCCCCTGCCAGAACACAGAGCTGAGCAATTGACTGGAAAGACTTTTCAACCCTCAAGAAGTAAAATTTAAAAGAATTGAGTGTACCCTACCTCAGGGGAGGGATCCTATGAGTGTCTCACCAGGGCCAGTCTGACTGCCCGATGACCCCGGTTCATCGTCTAGGACGATAGGTTCTTGCCAGGACACACACTCTCATGGACCCTGTGGATGATGGGGCTGTGACTAATCCCTGCTTCTCTTTAGAGCATGGTGTATTTTGGCCCATATTCTCTCTGTATAGAGCATGAGTGTGGAGCTGTGTGAGGCAGCCTTTGGCTGAAGCCCAGAACTGTCACGTCCTAGGTCTAGTTTTGACCAAGAGAGTGAGTCTTAGGGGGCAAGGATGTGTGGTGGCCACTCACGGGAGACAGGAGCAGGCACCAGCTCACCAGGCCTCGATAAGCTAAAGGGGTAAGATGGACACGGTGCAGCGTTGAAACTGTGGTGCTCACACCGCTCCCTAGAGCCAACCTCCTCCCAGCTTCTATAGAAGCACTTTAGTGTGCAGAAGCAGGTAGCTACTGCATGAGCTAAGAACGCCCTGGCATCGTGTGACCTGTGACTGAGATGAGTGACTGTAGGGGGACAATGATCAGCTACATCCTGCAGGCTTAAGGTGGTGGCTCTTCTAGAAGGTTCTAGTTCGGGCTCTGCTCCCAAGAGCTGTGCAATATCTCATGTTCAACCCCACAGTCAGCACACAGCCCTCGCTCACCCCAGAGAAACTCGATCCTGACTCCTCTCCAGCAGGCCAGCGGAGCTTTTTAGAATCGCCCACCTCTCAGACGGGTAGGCTATCTTGGCCAGAGTCTGTCCTGCCACGCCCTGGTGACTCTGCCTTGTGGAAGGCAGGTCAGTCGCCACCTCACGGCATGGCTGATGTCTTTGGCGTTGCAGACAGGGTGGGTAGGTGGAAGGAAAGAGCCGCGTGAGGGAACCCAGGGCTGACAGTGCTGGGGCTTGGATTCTTAGGGCTCTAGGCCAAAGCCACCGTGGGATTAGCAGACTGTATCTGACCTCAATCCTATTATCACGCCTACAGACACCGTCCCCTAAGTACAGGTCAAGAAAAAGGGAGCTAGACAGACCTACTCAGGACTCCTTGAAGGCCCCTCTTTCCAAACCCAGAAGATGCCTCCCTCTTCTCCCTATAGTTTGTGATTGGAAACCTGTATCTCTCTTGGTGACTCCTACCCATTTTGGGTCCCCATACCTTAATGTCACCTCTTACCCCTTGGTGACCTCTGCCCCTTAGTGGCCCGTCTTTTGGTGAGCCCCATCCCATTAGAGACCTCAGCCCTAGGGAAGTCCCTAGATCTCCAAGAGACCCCATTCTTTCGATGACCTGGCTCCTTAGTGACCCCCCCATCCCTTAGTACCACCCTTCCTAGCCCTGTCCAGCCCTGAACTTGGTGGTCACCATCTCTCTAGCCCTTGGCTCGACACTGCTAGTTTGTCCCGGTGCCTACCAGACACGATCACTATCTTCATCCATTCAGGATCTGTCTGTCCATGTCCGCACCCCGAAACTGGGAATTGGCCACAGCAGTGACATAGTCTCTGTAATTGGTTATAGTAGCTTTGTGGACAGGGGTGCCAAAGGCTTACAGTGGACACCACATCACCCTCTCAAGAGCAGGGCCCTTCATGTGTGAATAACCTCAGGAATGGCAGGTTCCTTGCCTGCAAAGTCTGGCCCATTCCGACTCCGTTTTTCTGGTCTCTATGCCCTTTCACCCAGCTCCATCTGGATCCTTCTGAGAAACCCCACATTCATCCTGCTCTGCCTGGCAGGGGCCACCGAAGCCACACTCATTGCCGGCATGTCCACATTTGGCCCCAAGTTCTTCGAGGCCCAGTTCAGCTTGAGTGCCTCCGAGGCTGCCACCCTGTTCGGTAAGGAGACCCTGAGCATTGGAGCTCTCTGCAGAGACAACTCCAGCTCCTGCAAGTGCTAGCCTCAGCCTTCAAACTCCCAAGTGGATGGTGCTCCAAGAGGGGAGGGAAGGCCAGCCTCTACATGCAAGCCACTCTACCTACCACTCATTACAGAAAGGGTTTGAGTCCCTGTTCCGAGTCCCTGTACCTGCCTGACAGAACTCTGTGGCAGGCTGGCCTTGCAGGAGCCATCTAGAGCCCTTACTCTAAAGCTCATGGCCTCCCTATGCTGAGGGTAGGTAGGGCACAGCCTTGCTGATCACACCTTTGGCTGCAGATGCCCCCGCACACTGGTCAGCACTGAGCGCTGCCTAAGGCACCGACCAGCGTGCATAGGAGCCATCGGATGCAGCCCACCTTGCAGATCTCATTGTCTGGGTACTGAGAGGGTGTCATATTGGTGACTCTGCTCTTCCTAGACACATCCTTACCTGGCCCAGATGCCCACACCTGATGGCTCCCTCCCAGTCTTTTCACTCTTCTGTGCTGACACCCTCACCTTTTGTATGTTGTGTAAGACAATAAAAAATGCCCACCATGCGCCTTTTTCACTGAGCTCTGGGTCTTCCAGGTGTGCTGCACGGCTGGAGAGAACCCACCCTACGACCACAGCTATCCCTGAGCACCCATGGGCAGGGACTGTTCTCTCCATTCCTCAGTGTTCACACCAACGCTGCAGGAATGACAGGATTGGGTGGGGGGGTTTTTTTGGCCCTCACTGAGTTCCTTCCTCAGGATATCTGGTGGTGCCAGCAGGCGGCGGCGGCACACTCCTAGGTGGCTTCCTGGTGAACAAGTTCAAACTCCGTGGCTCTGGGATCATCAGGTTCTGCCTGTTCTGCACCTTGACCAGTCTACTGGCCTTTTTTGTCTTCCTCATGCACTGCCCCAATGTGCACATGGCAGGTGTGACAACTGGCTATGTTGGGAGGTGAGCCTGGTAGAGGCGCCCCACACGTGGGGGCCCTGTGTTCCTGAGGAGGGTTGGCACTGTTGGGGAGGGGGTGCGGGTCACAGTAACATATGGGCAGGGAAGAGGAAGCCTGAGCACCTGCTAACACACCACCCAATGCTTCGTTTCTGTAGCTTCCTGCCTAAGGGACAGCTGGACCTGAAGGCGGCTTGCAACGCCCTCTACTGTTGCCAGCCGAGGCACTACAGCCCCCTGTGTGGCTCCGACGGCACTATGTACTACTCTCCCTGCTATGCAGGCTGCCCCGAAGGTGCTGTGACGGGCCCGGGTGGCCAGAAGGTGAGTGTGGCCACGCCCACTTCCCCTGCTCTGGCCGGGACTCCGGGAAACGTCTGCCTTTGTGTGATCAGCACTGTTGTTGGGCTCCCCAGGTATACCGAGGCTGTAGCTGTATCCTTGAGAAGGCTTCCTCTGGCTGGGGCAATGCTACCGCAGGGAAGTGCGCTTCCACTTGTCAGAGCAAGCCCCTCCTTCTGGTTCTCGTGTTCGTTGTAATTATCTTTACATTCCTCAGCAGCATTCCCGCGCTAACTGCTACTCTACGGTAAGAAGCTCTCTCTCGCCGCATTTTCTCTTGCAGTACCAGCAGGTGGCGCTCTACAGATGCTGTTGGGCCCTCCGGTAGCTGCAGGCTCAGGAAATGGGCCTCTTTCTAGTGGCATTGGAGTTGACTGTCTCCGGTCCCCAACGAGGTGCTTGGCACCCAGGGAGGTGGTGATGTGGCCTTGAACTTGTCCAGGACTTTGGCTGGTGTATGGGGTATGAGGTGCACAGCCAAGCTTCCATGGGCTCTGACATCGAAATTTTTATTGCAGGTGTGTCTGTGATCGGCAGAGGTCCTTTGCCCTGGGGATCCAGTGGATCGTCGTTAGAACGCTAGGTACTGCTTGGGGGTGAGGAAGCCATGTACGGTTGTGCGGTGCCTTCATTCATAAGGAAACTAAAGGCATTCCAAGCATGAGGCCACGGGCCCCACTAGGAAGGACCTTTTCCCTAACTGCCCACTAGAGGGACACATTGTCCCTCTATAGACCCAGTAGGTTTCTTTACCTCAACAAAGGCCCTCCTGAGAAACCATGGCACTCCTGCCCAATGCCAGCTCCGCAGAAAAGGGGGTTAAGTCCCCCCTTTGCCCCTGAGAACACAAATGGACAGTGTGGCCTTGCCAGGGTCTTCCTCTATGACCTACCCTTTCTTCAACCATTAGGTTATTGAGCGAACTCTCTCCTTTGGCAGGCAGTATCCCAGGGCCCATTGCCTTTGGCTGGGTGATTGACAAGGCCTGCCTGCTGTGGCAAGACCAATGTGGTCATCAGGGCTCCTGCTTCGTGTACGAGAATGAAGCCATGAGTCGGTACCTGCTCATTGCAGGACTCACTTTCAAGGTGAGATGGCCCTCTGTCGTCTGCCTCCACCTCTGCCACTGCCCCTGTCTCCTCACCATCCTCCTACCTTGTCTTCTATAAAGGCACAGCCATGGGGTAGGGCCACCCTGACTTCATCTTGAGGTCTTTCCTCAGCCCTACAGAGACCGTGTTGTTGTACGTGGTTTCTAAGGACAAGGGTGATACATGTCTTTAGGGGACGCTGTCTAGCCCGTGCCAGGTCCTTCCACCTTGCCTTGGCCCCTACTTTTAAACAAGGGTAGTTCTCATTCTTTAATTGAAGTACTGGTGTTTCATGCGGGACTCATCTTGTCTTTGGGCTAGAAAGAATAGGGCAGAGTCTTATACCAGCAGCCCACGGCTGGGCAGAGTCCCCAGGCTGGTGAGGGCTAACATCTCCTCCTGTCCCTCAGGTGTTGGGCTTCCTCTTCTTTGTCGCCGCCTACTTTCTCTACAAGTCCCCTTCAGTGTCCTCAGACGGCCTGGAGGCCTCCCTGCCCAGCCAGTCCTCGGCCTCTGACAGCCCCACAGAACAGCTCCAGAGCAACGTCTGACACCGGTGGCTCCTCCACATTTCCTAAGGACTCTCCCTGGAAGCCCTGACCCACCCTCACAGGATAGTAACACTCATGACCTTGCAAAACCTCACACTGTGTTCTGGGACCTCGAGCCGCCCCTCACCGTGACTGAACAGCCTTCAGAGACTTTAAGGAGGAAGTCACGTGGGTCGTGTATGGGTCATGTATGAACCAGACACATTTCCCAAATCCTGGAGTCTCTTAAGTGGTCACTACATTTCATAGACCGTCACCTGGTTCTGATTTCCGGCGTCTACTGAGAAGCCCCGTGCAGGGCAAGCCCTGTGCAGCGCAGCAGTGCCCTGGGCATGATCCTGTGGAACCAGATAGTTGGTGTTTTGCTTGAATCTACTTAACTGCCTGTCCTGGAAGCCTGGTGGCCTCCGTGTGGGGTGGGAGCAACTTGAATCATTATGTCCGGACGTCTGTTTTGCACTGAATGGTGTTTATGGAATCAGTTTTGTACCTGATCATGTGACTCGTGTCCAAGCAAACTGCAGTGAGGACATGATCCCATCTGAGGTGCCATGTGGCTTGCATGGACAATGTGTTTCTATGTTTTTGGTTACAATATGTACATAATATATTTTAATATTTAAACCAACGATCCTTGTGTGATGTTTTATGTCTGAGACTCTATGGCTTGGCAGGCCTGTCTGCTCACCTTTGATATAGGTTTCCATAGCAATAGGGAGTCCCAGGCATTGGCTGGGGCCACAACACTCCTGGGACGGGGGTGCATCCCCACTGTCTTTGTGACCAGAAGCAAGGCAATAATGGTGTAGGCTCCTAACACCTGGCCCGAAGTATACAGGCTTTAGTCAAACCTCTGGACTTTCTTAATGACTCAGACCCCATCTACAAATCTCGGGGTTGGGGACAGAGTAGTCAGACACTGCTGTCGATAAGGTATGAACTGTATATGTGACCATATGTATATTGTACAGATGCAAGTGTATTCCACGTGAGGGTGTGAGTACAGAGTTGAGAGACTTACACTCGGGCACACAGAAATGGCCTCCTCTGATGGCCACCCAACTCCAGAGGAATGAAGAAGAATGCAGGGCCTCTCTCTGCCCCACCTCATAGCTAAGTCCCTCACCTCTGCTGAGAAAATGCCAATATGCTGTTTGGGGTCTCATAAGCCTGTTGAGGCGGGGAGCTAGATAGGAGGTGCATGTGTAAATTCATACTTGTAGAGGTCAGAGGAAAGTCTCCATGGTCATTCCTTAAGCCCCATCCACCTTGTTTTTGAGACGAGGTCTCTCACTGGGACCAAAAACTAACCAAGTAGACTAGGCTATCTGCCCAAGGGATCTACCTTGCCTCTCTCCCTAGCACCAGGATTTCGAGCATGTGCTGTCATGTTTGGTTTTTCACACAGGTACTGGGGATCAATCTCCTATCTTCACTGCAAGCACCTTTCCGAGTGAGCTGCCCCTTAGCCTGTGAGCATCATTTTAAAAGGCCGGCCCCTCCACCATGACTGGAACCACCCTACCTCTTATCACAAGTAGACATGCAGGTCACAGCACCTAAGGGTCATAGCTCAGGCTGTCTCAGAGTTCCTGCCCGGAGAAATGATGGGGGGGCCCTTCAGGAGGACACAAGTTACCATAGTTAGGGTTTTACTGCTGTGAGCAGATACCATGACCAAGACAAGTCTTATAAAGGACAACACTTAATTAGGGCTGGCTTACGGGTTCAGAGGTTCAGTCCACTATCAAGGCGGGATAGCTTGATAGCTTCCATGGTAGCTTCCAGGCAGGAATGGTGCAGGAGGAACTGAGAGTTCTACATTTTCATCTGAGGCTGCTAGCAGAATACTGACTTCTAGACAGCTAGGATGAGGGTCTCAAAGCCCACACCCACAGTGACACACCTACTCCAACAGGGTCACACCTTCTAATAGTGTCACTCCCTGGGCCGAGCATACACAAATCATCACACAAAGTGGCACCCTATCACAGAGAGCAACACAGACACACAGACTCACAAAGAGAGAAGGAAGGGGATGCCATCCCCCTCCCTGGGGCTGGCACTCCAACTCAACCTGCACAGCCATCAGCACTCTGGCAGGACTGTGAATGATGGGGACCAAAGGGAGGCTCTTTGTGTGGGCAGATGGCCAGGTGGGCCCACCTGACTTTGGAGCCTGCTGGCTTCTACCAGCTGAGCAGTGAAACTCGAGGGTCTTTGATCAAAGCCTTGTCCTCTGGGCTCAGAGAAGCCCCACCCACTGGCTGAATGACTCCAAACAGCCTGATTGGCTTTTCAGTGCCTTGATTTCATTTTCTGCAGAAGAATCCCTGTCCTTGTGGGGCAGTGGACTGTGCTACAGAGAGAACTGGTACGGTAGTAGAGTAGCAAAAGCTCAGAACCCTGACCTCCCTTAATTGAGAGCTCACTAGCTCCTGACCAAATTCCTGTCCTGGAGCATGTGACTACGACACCTTACTAAGAGGACCATTACAACTGGTCATGTAGCATAGAAACCCAGAGTTCTCCATGCTAATGAGGTATCTAGATGGACCCGGAGGGTTTAGCCAGTGAGCTTCCCTTCCTGGGCATTTAATCTCTGGTTCACCCTGAGTGAGTCGTGTGCATCTTTTTCTGCCGTGAATTACCAGTTTGGACAGGCAAGGACTGTCTCTCTTATTGAAGATCACCACGGGGGAGGCCTTCATCATACAGAGCCGTGTCTAAGTTTCCTACAGAAGGCCTCTCTGTGCTCCTGACACTCACCCTGAGCTAAGTCAGATTACCCCACCCAGGCTCATCTCGGCCCCCCCACCCCCAGTCCCCAGCCCCAGGTCTCAACATTTTAAAGTTCCCAGCAGTGTCTGGGTGCCCAGGAGTTTGAGAACCACAGAGAAACATGGATTGGGGACCCTGTCTTAGGCTGGGTTTCATCTCCCCTGAGCGGTTTGTCAGAGTCCCACCAGCTGGGCACCCCAACGGGGAGAAAGTAATGCAGCTTAGCAGCCCTGCGTTTCGCCTCCCCAAGTGGTGTCTCAGTGGTGTCCAGCTGCGGAGCGAAATGCAGAACACATGTCCCCTCTCTCAGAAAGGCTGGCTGCTGCTTACACGGGCTTCAACGATGTGTCCGGATGCTTGCCTGGTCTTCATGCTGAGGTCTGAACACTGCTCCTGATCGTGCATCACACCCGATGGCCTCTGTGTGCCCCACAGAGGGCCTGACAGAGTCCACAGCAGCCTTTTCTGACTGTACCCCTGGACTTTGTTCTCTGCTGAGACACTGATAATTCAGTTGACGTCACCTAGAGAAGAGACATTATAGAAATTCCGTCAGATGGAGGACTGGTCCTCCCGTGATACACAAACTAAGATGTTCACTCCTTTTTGGAGATTTTACAGTTAACTGGGTGGCTTAGTTAGGGGTTTACTGCTGTGAGCAGACACCATGACCAAGGCAACTCGTATAAGGACTGTACCTGGGAGCTGAATGCTTGGGGTTGCACACCTGGGAGCTGAATGTCTGGGGGTCATATGCCTGCCTGTGCACGCTATGACCTCGGCTGTCAGGCCTGATGTGTGCTGATCTCTTCCCAGTAGGCTGTTCTGAACAGAACATTCCCTGACCTATGTCAAACGCCAATCTAATCTCCCAGCATATCATGTCTTCGTCAAATTGGTCCCAACTCCCAGGATACAAAACCCTCTGTGTCCCATGCCAACCCGGTGGAGACCAAGGGCGTCTCCTAGGCATCGTCTTCCCACTTCTGAGCACAGTCCCTGCTCCTTCAGCAGAGGCCGGCATGGAACACACCACTTACGGGGTGGCTGGGCCTGTGCTCACCTCAAGACTGCTCCAAGGAGCTGAAAGCTTGCACAACACCTCCCTGGGGAGCAGCTGCTCATGATCCAGAAACCTGTGCCATTCAGAAAAAAGAGCTACGCCATGGTGCCCAGGTCCTTGGAGAAGCACTGACTCCCAGAGGCCTCTGAGCCAGGTGTGGCAAAAGCTAGAGTTGGTACTAAGAGGGACAAGAGAACCTCAGGACCCTCCTAGAATCACCACAACCCTAGACCTGGTGTATGGCCCTGCTGTGTCCACAAGTATTTAGGGTGGATCAGAACCCTCCCTGCAACAGCTGATGTGATCTGGGAGGCCCTCGAGGGCTGGTTGTGAGCACTGGAAGATACTCCGTTCACTGGCGGTATAAGGTTCTGCTTCTGCAACCCTTTACGGTTTTGTGAGAGAGGGTGGCTGTGAACAAAGCAAGCTCCATGCTGCCGAAGCTCTGCTTCCTGGAGAGGTAACCCATATAGCCACTTGCCCTAACCCATGTCCCTTCATTCCCAACAGCTGTCCATGCTGCTACCTTCACCAGCACCCGCAGGCTGTGAGCCTCCAAACCTCTGGTATGTCATTACAGCAGTGGAAAGACTCCTGGCTCCAAACTGAAGAGGGAGACACCCAAGGGTCCCAGTGATGGCTGAAGCAATTGTTGGGAGCAGCCTCAAGAGAGGGACGCAGCCTTCATGTTAAAAAGCAATTGTATTCTGGCCTTAGGTTAGATCAAAGCAGCCATACCTGGGCCTGCACCTGCAGTTCTGCTTGAACTCAATAGATAGAATAAATCTGGTTGTCAGGTCGCTTAGCACCAGTGGTCAGGTCACTAAACAACCCACCCTACTGTCCCCCACCACACACCCACTGGCCGATTTACCCAGCCAATATCCTGGTCATCGAGCCAGGCCCATTCTTCTGTGGTTACCTAACCCCTCCCCACATCCTCCTTCTACCAGTCTATCTTCTGCCTGAGAAAAATAAAAAATTGTCAGCTTAATCAGACCTCTTGACTTACTGTCTGTTCTTTGCCTCTCTTGTCCCCCATTCTCTCCTAGGTGGACCCCAGACCCTGGTCGAATGCCCTGCAGGACGGGGCAAGCAATGACCTCATGCAGACCTGGGAGACGGGATGTTTTACACGAAGATTCAGCAACCGCTTCTGTCAGTGGTGGGCATACACACCACAACAGAGTTCGAAATGACAGCCAGAGGACTCCCAGGAACCCAAGCCATAGAGTTGAGGTTCCAGAAAAAGCTAAGAGAATACCACGCAGCCACCAGCCCTGCGGTCTCAGGATAAGCCTGCCACACATCAGCCTGTGAAGCCATCTGGCAAGAGGAGCCTGAGACAGGCAGAGGGCTAAGGAAGAGGCAGACGTTGTAGGCGCTCCAGGGATGGAGGAGAAGGGTGTCGCTCAGAGTGGGGAACTCCCAGGAAATGGAGGTCATCTGATGTCCAGGCAAGTCTAAGGGCTGCGAAAATGAGTCCAGGTGAGTAGCATTCTGGTCCCACGTCCATGGCTATGACAGGGAGTAGACAGGAAGAGAACAGACCTCTACCAGCCAAGCTCTGCCATAGCTGAAGGGGAGAGATGTAAGGAATCGGGTCATACTTGGCCCTTGTTGAGGTGACCACCAAGCCTGGTATGAAATCTACCCTTGTTCTTCTGGTCATACCCAGCCCCAGCCCCTCCAGAATCACTCTGCTCTGCACACACACACACACACACACACACACACACACACACACACACACACACACAAAGGCATGTGCACTTATGCACACAGGTCTATGTACACATATGAGTCCATGCACACAGATAAAGAGGTGTGTGCTTGCAAACACCTAAATGTGCACTTATCCATATACACATGCCAACATAATACACGTTCTTGGCCCCTGCCCCAGGGCCTTTGCACAAGAACTTCCAGCTTCCCCATGACACCCCTCCATGATTGTCAATCTGTAATTTTTATGGTTCTGACTCCCCTGGCTTTGCCCAACAACTTAGACTTTCTCCAAAGTTGTCACCTTCCAAAGAATGCACTGTGACTGTTGTGCCCTCAGCTAGGTGGCTGGAATCTTTTATTTACATCTACAATGGTGCCTGGCATACAATGGGTGCTCAATGAGTGTTTACTGGATGCTGTCTGGGACCAGGAGCCATCATCTAATGCCACCCATGGTCAGGAATGCAGAGGAACTGTTGGCAAGCAGGGACTGGCTACCTCAACTGTCTCACACACGGGTCTGAGGACAAGCAACCAGGGCCAGCTCAGTCCTAGGACCGTGTTACCCTAAGACCACTAGGTGGGCCTTTGTGGGTGAACACTGGAAGTTCATGGTCCCCAAAGGTCATGTATGAATCAGTCTGAGGATTTCAGGCCCCAGGAGCTCTGTGTGAGGACCCAACCGAGCCGAGTACAACCCCATGAGATGATCATTTGTGCTAGGATTGGCTTTAATCAGCAACACATTAGAGGGGCTCATGTGATAACAGCTTAATGACTGTTATGGGGATAATCTATTTTATTCTCAGCTGGTTCCCGTGGTAATTACATTTCTGTTGTGTTTAATTCATAACTTGATCATTTATTCCAAGTTGTGTTGGCCTTGGACTACAGGCTCTTGGGAACTTCCTCAGGAGGAGCTCAAACTGAGTGTTTCCTCTCTGCCTCTGCCTCTGCCTCTGCCTCATCCCTTCCTTTCCTGTCCCTCCCTCCCTCCTCTCTTTCATGGAGGCAGTTGAGGTTGGCTGTCCCAGATCAGGGCACATCCTCTCCCATGGCCAGGTGCTTCATGTACACACTGCACCCTCTAATCATGCAAGGGCCTCATAGCTCTTTAACTCATGCCTCAGTTTCCCTACTTCCAGAAAAGCCAGTGTATTCCTTGGCTTCACCAAGGCCTCATTCTAATGAATGCAAATTTTATTAAATAACCAAAGACACCCTTATCCTTGTTCCATAGAGAGAGAAATGACACAGAGTGGTCAGTGTATGGCGGTTACACACGCCACCGGGTGATGCCTGCCAGGCACGTAGCCTCCCTTTTGGAGCCTCAGTCTTCCCAAACACCCTGTCTGTTGTGCAGTCTTCAATGCAGATTGAGAGCAACCTGCTTCTAACAAGCATAGCCAGGCACTCTCAAGTCCCTTCAGGATAGTCTCAGGTACCCCAGGTCCTCAGATTGTCACTGAAGCCAAGGCCTCTGATATACACCTCCTACCTTGTCCCCAGATCCAACCCCATTCTAGGAGAGCAGTTTAATTCCAGGAGAGCGGTTGAGGAGCCCTCGGTGATTAACTGGCAGCAGCCCAACTGCTGGGCAATTACTACACCAGGAAGTCACTAATTAGGAGTCTGATTAGCCCCAGGTCCCTTCCTCACCCCATGACCAAGTGAATTTTAGATTGTATCTCCTGACCGTTGTGAAGGAAACACAATGAAAACAGTTGCTGTTAATTTCTTACTCTCCCCAGAGGCCTTTTGGGCTCCTGCAGAGGGACCAAGGGACAAACTGACAGGTAGGCCAGGGGACAGCCAAAGACAGGACAGGACCTGTCAGAACCGGGTGAGAGGAGAGGGGACAGGGTGAGAGGAAGGGGGTAGCAGGGGTGAGAGGGCAGGAACGGGTGAGTAGGGAGGTGTGGAGGGCAGGCAGGGGCTCTGAGGCAGCTCAGAGCAAGCTCCTTTGCTCCTTGTCACTTGTCTGAGGCAGGTGGTTTTCTCCCCTGGTCTCGACTGCTCTTAGGAAAGGAGAATAAATTCAGAAAGACGTACCACCACGCAGTTTGTGTCTCACAAATAGTTCGTCTCTAATTGGATTTTGACCAAGATCATGATAAATGCTCAAGAACGCACATTGCCACGAAGGCTCTGCTCTGGAGGAAGCACCAGGTCCCTCGTTGAACAGAGATGGGGCTGGGTCTTCATTCAGACCGGCTCCGGTTCACCTGGGAGGGGCTCTCCAGATTTTCCCAAGAGTTAGAGCTGACCCTCCTCCCCTCCCCTCCCTCCTCCTCCTCCCTCCTCCCCTCCTTCCCCCTCCTTTCTTTCTCCTACCAACTTCGACCCTTCTCCTGCTCCTTTCTCCCCTTCCCCTCCCCTCCTCCTCCTTTCTCTCCCTTCTCTCTCTCTCTCTCTCTCTCTCTCTCGCTCTCTCTCTCTCTCTCTCTCTCTCTCTCTCTCTTCCCTTCCTTCTCCCAGCCCCCTGCCCCAATCATTTCTCTCCTTTTCTTCTCCCGTCTGTAGTTATGGAGCCCATAAAAGGAACCTCTGGCCCTGTGGCTGAGAGAATCCTGAGGCCTCCAACCTAAGAAATTAGGAAGAGAGCTGGGCGGGGGAGTTCTTCCGGGTGGGTGGTGGTTCCTGGGTTCAGAGCCTCTCTCTATGGCTGGGTGATTCTGGCCCCCACATCTGGGTAGAGCTGGCTCTGCCCGAGGACAGAGCCGCCCACAGGCTCTTTCTGAGAAAAATGAGCTTTGCATCTCTATAAATCTCCCGCACCCCTGTGCGCTGCTTCCTGGCCAGGATGACAGGTGACGGCTAAATAGCTATTCACAAGACATTATCTCCAAGCACCAGCTCAAATGAGCCTTTTCTCCGTGCGCAGCTGAGACAGGCGCGTCCCTCTGTTTGCCGAGGACAGCAGTCGACCGTGGAGAGGCGTGCAGTCTATTACCCCACTAATACCACAGTTGTGACTGAACGTCATGTCCTACAGCTCCGGAATGACGAAAACTCAGCCATGCTGAAAAGCGGGGAGGGGAGACCGGGAGGAAATGGGGAAGTCTGGTAATGAGAATGAGGCACAAAGAGAGAAAGAGGCCACTGGACAAAAGGAACACCCTTCCACCCATTCCCTCCACTGCCACGAACCACGCAATACCCAAAGGCTTTTCTCTGCTACCCACAAGCCCCCAGTCCAGTGGTTCTCAACCTATGGGTCTCGACCCCTATTGGGGGAGCGGCAAATGACTCTTTCACAGGGGTTGCCTACCACTATCTGCATATCAGACATTTACATTACGATCCGTAACAGTAGCAAAATGACAGTTATGAAGTAGCAACAAAATAATTTTATTGTTGGGGTCACCACGACTAGAACTGTGTTAAAGGGCTGCAGCATTTGGAAGGTTGAGAACCACTGTTCCAAATAGAAACTCTTACTCCTAACCCCAATGTACATTAGGGGTTTTTTGAGGGGAGAGGGGGGCTGAACACATTGTTTGTCTGGGTAGCCTTGGCTATCCTGAGATCCGTAGACCAGGCTGTCTTCAAACTCATAGAGACCCCCTTCCTCTATCTCCCAAGTGCTAAGATTAAAGGTGTACACCACCACTACCCTGCTGAGTGTAAGTGTGTCCCTGCCTATAAGCTGTGTGGCCAAAATGCCTCCTCTGTGTAGCCCTGACCCTGCATACCACTAAGCCTGTTTATCCCAGCCTCTTACCCATATGCCTGCTTACTACACACCTTGCTAAATCTCAACACTACTCACTCCTTATTCTGCTCATCCCTTATTCTGCTCATCCCTGACCTTGCTCACTGACCCTGCTCACCCCCTTGCTCACCCCCAACCCCCCCAACCCTGCTCATCCCTGACCCTGTTCACACCACCCCTCACCCCCCTGCTCACCCCCAACCTGTTCACCCCTGACCCTGCTCACCCCTGACCCTGCTCACCCCTACCCTGCTTACTCCTGACCCTGCTCACCCCTGACCCTGCTTACCCCAACCCTGCTCACCCCAACCCTGCTCATCCCTGACCCTGCTCACCCCTGACTCTGCTCACCTCTAACCCTGCTCACCCCTGAACCTGCTCACCCCTAACTCTGCTCACCCCTGACCCTGCTTACTCCTGACCCTGCTCACCCCAACCCTGCTCACCCCTGACCCTGCTCACCCCTAACTCTGCTCACCCCTCAACCTGTTCACCCCTGACCCTGCTCACCCTAACCCTGCTCACCCCTGACCCTGCTCACCCCTTATTCTACTCACCCCTGACCCTGTTCAATTCTGATCTCTGCTTACCTTTGATTACACTAAACCTTGACCCCACTCATTACAGACCTTGTTGATCCCTGACCCTGCTCATCTCTAACCATACCCTCCCCCTAATCCCATTAGCTTCCCAGGCAAGCCCAGTCTAACACACACACACACACACACACACACACACACAGAGAGAGAGAGAGAGAGAGAGAGAGAGAGAGAGAGAGAGAGAGAGAGAGAGAGAGACAGGGAGACAGAGAGAGACAGAGAGAGAAAAAGACAGAGACAGAGAGACAGAGAAAGACAGACAGAGAGCAGCTCTGCTTCTGTTCCTGAGTTCCTCTGCATGTAAGCAGAATAGCTTTGACTTTGAAGGAAAACCCAGCAACTTTGAAGGCCACGCTCCAACTTCACATGGAGGTTGACCCCATGGGATGGGAGGAGGAATGGGGGACAGCTGTAACCCCTACGCTACTCCAGCCGATTTCCAAGGCAGTGGCTTGCTGTGATGCAACTTTCTGGGTAGCAGCCATGGCTCAGCTGCACAGAAGGCACCTCACACACATAGAATCCACAGAACTGGTTGCCGGGACTTCAGGATCTGGACAGGCTGGGTGCTTGGCTAACGAGAAGAGGACTTATTTTGTGAGAAACTCATTAAATCCTTCAAAGAAGCTACATTAGCGCCTATCTCAGCAGGAGCCCACCTCAGTACTTGAGTTAGGAAAGGCAGATTCATCACAAAAGCCCCTGAAGTTAATCTCTCAGCCAGGTGTGGCAGTTACCCCGCAATCCCACACTTAGAGGCACAGGCAGAGGACTGCCGGGGTCCAGCCACCCTTCCTTCCCTGCGTGGATGAGCATAAGATTTATGGATGCAAATGACTTTCCACCATTCGTCCTGATTAAGGTGGGTTGTGCTCTCTGCCTCCTGCCCATCTCCTGGGCTACCCTTTGCTATCCTGTCTTCTTCCACTGCATGTGGTTTATGTGAAAGCTCTAAGAGGGTATCTTACCACTGAGGAGGCCAGGCACACAAATGGATACCTGCAGATCGGTGGGCAATAACTCTGTGGCCTTGAGGACTGGGTGAGTGGTTGGTGGGTTCCTTTGTGGGATGTGGTAAAAGGGACTATCGGGTCCCAGCACTTTGGTTACTCAAGTATCTCGATCCTACGCTCACCCCTCATGGGACTGATTCTTTTTTCAGAAATGTCCTGGTCGTCTCCAGCCCTTTAAGATGATCTGGAAGGTAGAAACCACACCCAAAAGTCCACGGAGGTTCAGAAAGCAAGACTGCCACCTAACTACTATAGGGGCCTTGGTGAGTAGAGAGGATCCTGGCCATCAACATCCCAAAGACTCGTGTCCTTGCTGATTGGAGGGCACCAGAGTTTAGAAGGCAGGGGAACACAAAATAAGGAAAGACCATGACTGTGGAGGAGCTAACCTGACGGAAGCTCTGTGTGAGAAGCCGATATGGAGGAAAGAGAGTTAAAGCAACACAGCCTCTGACTGACTTCACTCTACTCTACTCGTCTGCTTCCCTGCTAACCCTGACCTCACGTCTTCCGTGTGGAGGCCACATCCCTCAGTTGCATGGCTGTACAACTGTGCCCCGAAGGACAGCGCTTTGGATTCCTGGCAGGACAGATGGACTCCTTGGCTGAATTATGCCTGGGATTGAGGTAATGACCGGTTGTTCTCCCCTGGGCTGTCCTCCCTATCCCACTTCACCTCCCTTCCCATGGATGCTTCCTGAGCCTCATTCCAATGTATTGCCTTACCTGCCCCTGCCCCATGGGTCTCAGGCCCACGTGGGTCTGCAGGATCTCATAAGTTCCAGGATCGATAATTGTTCTCCCAGCTACCTCAGGGAAAAACAGCTTCAGAGGGCACAGCCTGGTGACCTGCTCCCTCCCTGCTCAGGGGAGCTGGAGTCTCCACGGGTAGGCAGAGGAACAAAAGAGACTGCAGACACACTCATGGAATCCCACCAATGCACAGAGCCGGGGGCAGAAGGTCCACTCCCCTCTCCTATGCTCTCAACTCTGCCATTTATTTCACAGCAGAGGGGCTGTGGGGACATTAGCATTCATGTGTGCAGCAGCAAGCCGACAGACGCTTTGGAGAGAATTCCTCGGTAATGAGAAGGCAACACCCTACCAGCTTCCAATGCTCTGACTGGCTGTTTCATGGAACCCAAGGTGGAGAAAACAGCTCCATCAATTTGTTTTGGTTTACTGATTGCCCTGTTGTCTCTGCCAGCATGATGTCAGATTGGTGCCGTGACCCCCACGAGCCTCTGCTGGCTCCAATATTTTCCAGCTCACAGCTAACCTCACTATGTCCTTCCTACTTACAGTACTGATATTCTCTGACAAAATGGAGAATCTCTCCTCGGTGCATAGGCAGTTTCAGAATGGACTTCAGTGACCAGGGGTGTCCCTCAGCACTGTTGAAGGAGAACTGGCAGCAGGTGACTTCTGAGTCACCAGCCACACTTAGTAAAGCCCCAGAAGAGTCAAGCATTGTATATCCCAGACTGGAATCTCTTGTATGACTTTTTCTGAGGAGACACAAACAAACATCTTCCCACCCCAGACAAGTACTGGCAACACACCAAAGAAATAGTTCCACTCAAGGCCAGCTTAGCAAACCAAAGAACTTTTCAGGGTTCCTTTCTTTCTTTCTTTCTTTCTTTCTTTCTTTCTTTCTTTCTTTCTTTCTTTCTTTCTTTCTTAAGATAGATAGATAGATAGATAGATAGATAGATAGATAGATAGATAGATAGATTTCATGCATATGAGTACCCTATAGCTGTCTTCAGACACACCAGAAGAGGGCATCAGATCCCATTACAGATGGTTGGGAGCCACCATGTGGTTGCTGGGAATTGAACTCAGGACCTCTGGAAGAGCAGTCAGTGCTCTTAACCCCTGAGCGATCTCTCCAGCCCTTTTGGGGATTTCTGACAAGAGCGTGCATGACTGAGGTATCCACTCTTGAGAAGCCCACAGAGAGATGATTCCCAGGGCCTTATTGCACAATCTGTGGGTGGTTCCATCCTTTTAAAGGATCTTCTCTCCTCAGTCACTGTTACTGCTTGTATAACCCTGGGCCTTGGGGATCTTGTAAATTTCAGGAGCTTCCTGTATCTTGTATGTTTTGTTTACTTCCTGAATATTACAGGCCTCCTTCCTCTTTCCAGGGCTTTCAATTTGGAGAAAATCACTAGTTAACAAATATGCTTAGGCCCACAGGCCTGTTCAGCAAGATCTTGTGCACAGGTCTAGAAAACCAAAAGCTGGGAGACTGTAGTACTAGACTGTGTGTCTATGAGATGTCCTTCACAGGCTTACATGTCTGAACACTGTCTCTAAGCTGAAAGTACTGTTCAGAGAGATTGTGGAATCTTCGGGCAGTAGGGCCTAGCTGGCAGTCATAAACTACTAGGAGCAAGCAGACCTTGAGGGTGCCAACCCTATCCTGCGTCTGGTCTCAACTCTGTTTTCTGGTTGTTTTGCAGGTGAGAGGCTGCCACTGCCTTGGGCAGATCTAGTCCTGCAACTATGGTGGACTATATCTATGAACCGTGAGCCCAAATAAATCTTCTTCCCTTAGTTTGTGTCTGTCAGATGTTTGATCACAATGAGAAAGGTTAACTAACACCGTCCTCAAAATCCTATTCAAGCAGCATGCTATGCAGAGATGGTCTGCTGTGGAAAGCTGCATGCTCATGCAATGGTGGCCTGCTGTAGAGAGCTGCATGCCCATGAAATGGTGGCCTGCTGTGGAGAGTTGCATGCCCATGCAATGGTGGCCTGCTGTAGAGAGCTGCATGCTCATGCAATGGTGGCCTGCTGTCAGGGAGCTCGATGCTCATGCAATGGTGGCCTGCTGTAGAGAGCTCCATGATCATGCAGAGGTGGTCTGCTATGGAGAGTTACATACCCATGCAATGGTGGCCTGCTGTCAGGGAACTGCATGCTCATGCAATGGCGGCCTGCTGTCAGGAGATGACTGCATGCTCATGCATGCAATGGCGGCCTGCTGTCAGGGAACTGCATGCTCATGCAATGGCGGCCTGCTGCGGGAGAGCTAACACAGGAAGAAGCAAATTCCCTCCATTCTGCACCCAGAGCAGCTCAGGAAAATCATCTCTGTTATCCAGCCTCAGAATTTCCTCAGAAAAGAGAAATTATTCATGCGTGACACTGTCAAGATTTTCTATCTGGTATCGGACCATGGGTTATGAGCTCACTTCTGATCTCCCCCCCGTCCCCCGCCACCCTTTCTTCTGTTTACGGTCTCGTGGTTATAGTCGAAGCCTTGGGAGTCACCATCCAAGGTGCCCCGTCTGTGCTCAAGCACACACAGCCACCATGTCAGATGTCAGAGAGAGAGAGGAACCAGAGTCAAACCATCTCAAAGAAAAATGGGAGCGGGGCAGAACACAGGTGCCATTGGGGACTCGGGACTTAGAGCACTGCCATCGAAGCCCCAGGCTTCTTGCCACCCCAACTCTTCCCTGGGCTTCCAGAAACCCACTTACCAATCAGGGAGAATGACCTGTCCACCTGGCAAGCACAGCGGAAACATCCTACATGTCCGTCTGGGGCAGTGGTTGTAAACCTGAACCACACCTGAGGTGTTTCTAACTGCCCAGCAGGGAAGAATGGAGACAGCCCATCCACTCTAGGCCTTGCCTACAAGGGACAGATGCCTTGGGACCCCACAGAAGGAGTGCGGTAAGTCTCAAAATAAAGGGACCTTTTCTGGTCTGGGTAGGCAGAGGGGAGCTTCTGGCATGTAGTGAAGGTTAACAAAGGATTAGTGGGCTACACCAGAGGGCATTTGGGAAGAGACTACAGATTGATCATGGACCTGCAAGGTGACTCAGACGATAAAGGTACCAAGCTGTTAAACCAGACAGCCTGAGATCAGTTCCCCTGATCCTACATTGTGGATGGAAAATACTAACTCCTCACACACATTATGGTATGTGCATGAACATACTGCACCATACACACTCACAAATAAGTGCTCTACCACTGAACTACAACCCTGGTACGCCAAGGCTTCTGTAAAGGAAAAGTAAACATCACACCACCTCTGTTTGCCACCGTGCTCATTATAGTTGGATGTACGCTCACAACGTCACACTGAGCACATGCAGACGGAGGGAGGGGGGGAATGGGAGGGAGGGCAGGTGAGCCCACAAGGGCTTAGATTCCTGCAAGATTCCTGCCAGATTCCCGCCATTGTAATGATCAATGATGTTTGAGTCTCCCAGGCAAGCACTTGTGAATGTGTTGGAGGGAAGAGGTGTGATTTCTATGGGCATCATAATCTGATTTTGTTTTAACTGCTCATTTATTTGGGAACACAGTTTGTCTTAAGCGCACTAATGTTCCCTTTCCCCTCCACGGTGATATTTTTAAGAGCCAGACTGTAGAGCCGTGCGGTGCAGAGCCTTGCCTGGGTGCACTCAGAGATTTCTGAGGGAAACAGGCAGCCGGCACCAGCATCTGCTGCTCCCCTAGAGAAGGGTGGGGGGTGGCAATGAAGTCTGACAAACCTTGGCTTTTTGGGCATGTAACTCTTCAGCCCCTTGCTTCAACGGGTTGGGTTCTTCCTGGGTCCCAAACCAAGAGAGGTCCATCCTGCCCCTTGGCACTGCAAGTGGTTCCCTGTTTAACCTGCGTTGGAAGACGGACAAAGGGATTAGATGAGGAATGCACAGACACAGAGGCTCCTGCCAGTTTGAACCACCCAGTTAGAAGAAAATGTTCGTCACCAGCCACACTGAGGCATAGCAAAAGCTCTGGTAGCTCAATAGCCCCTGGAAGAAGGGTCACCGGAGGGGGTCTTCTGTGATGAAACATTCTTTGTGTCTTGAACAAAGAGTTGAGCAAGACCACAGAGAAGCAGCAAAAGAAGGGACAGGTTTTTATTAAGCGTGAGAGCAGACCGCACACTCCATAGAGTGGGAGCTGTGCAAGCAAGGGGGTATCAGGAGTTCATCTCTGGGTTCAGGGACTTGTAATTACACGGGGAAGGGAGTGGGTTCATGAAAGGCAGACCTTTCCCTGCCTAATGATGGTGCCTTATATTTTCTGGGCATGCCTTATATTTTCTGGGCATAAACCATCCCATGATCCTGTGCTATAACCACCTTTTCCTCAGTGTACACACATGAGTCTCAAGGGGAATTCCCCACTGGGTTTCCCAACTGTTGTTGGATTTACTCGTTTGCTGGAGGGAATTTGTACAGTCCAATGGGAAATCCGACAGAGTACACGGGCAAGCCTTTTTTTAAATTATTATTATTTTGGGTTGTCTGTCTGTTTTGTTTGTTTTTCAATACAGGGTTTCTCTATGTAGCCCTAGGCTGTCCTAGAACTCACTCTGTAGACCAGGCTGGCCTTGAGTGCTGGGATTAAATGTCTACACCACTACCAACCCAATGGCTGGATCCTAGTCATGTAAGCCTGACCCCTCCTTTCTGCCTCAAACCCATCCTGGTTGGTGCTGGCCTCCTCAAGGCTCCAACCCCATTGATATAAATATTTTGAGTTTGTGTGCTTGGCCACCTTTGACAAGGAGTCCTCTAAGGTCGCTGAGTTCTTTGATGTTTCTTGTATTGGTTGGTTGGTTGTTTTTGTGAGACTGCTCTGTCTGGCCCTGGGCCTCTGGCACCCTTCTGCCTCAGCCTCTCGAGTGCTGAGATCATAGAGATGAGGGCTGCTATAACCAGCTTCTGGTGTTTTAAACCCATCCAACAGGGCTGCCAGTCTTCACTGTTATAGCCCTGAGATGGTCTCCCGGGAGTTGTTGAGCAGTTCTAGTTCCTCAGACAGCCTGAGTGAGAGAGCAGGTCGGGCTCAAGGAGGGATACAAACAAACAAAAACAAACAAACAAATAGAAGGGCAGGTTAGGCAGGGCCAGCAGGGGAACAGAAGCAGATGAAGCCCTACCTCTGTTTGGCCTGGAGTACAAACTACAGCTGAGAGCTTGTTCCATCGTGAGGGACAGGACTAGGCTTTTGACCCATCCTACAAAAGTTAGTCAAGGACTCATCAGCCTGGAGCAACAGACTCCAACCGACTTCAGCCAGTGTCTGGGCATGGAAGGGTGACTCTAAGGACAGTCTTGCTGAGGTCTTGGCTACAGCTCTCTGCACTGTGCTAGCAGGACCCCCACACTACTGATCTCTAGACGCAGTGACCGGCAAGGATGGGGAACCTCAGCCATCTGTCACACAGCACTGTTGCTCCTGAGTGGGGTGTATGTCTCCCACTTCGGACATAGATCTGAGGACAGGGCAACCGCTAATCTTCCCATCATGTTGTGTACTGGAAAAAGATAAAAAAAAGATTGGACAGAGACACAGTAATAGAAAGGACAATTTTTTTTTTCTTTTCTTTTTTTTGGAGCTGGGGACCAAACCCAGGGCCTTGCACTTGCTAGGCAAGCGCTCTACCACTGAGTTAAATCCCCAACCCCGAAAGGACAATATTTTAAAAAATGTATTTATTGTATTATTTTACGAATGCTCTATCCGCATGTACACCTGCATACCAGGAGACCAGCAGATCCCAGTACAGACAGTTGTGAGCTGCCACAGGGATGCTGGGAATTGAACTCAGGAATTCTGGAAGAGCAGACAGTGCTCTTAACCGCCAAGCTTGGAAGATACCTTATTAAGGGAGAAAAACATTTTTAACTGGAAACAGGTCTGTGCTAGAGAGAGGCCAAGGCTCCAAAGAGACTGGGTGGTGGGGGTCATATGATCTTTCTATGACCATATTTGAGAATATGTTCATAAGAAAACCTATGAGAATAATATCTGCATATTATTCATGGTTTTCTTTGGACGCCCTGTTTTGTCCAGCCCCTTATTATAAGAGTGTTTCCCAAAAACAGATGTCCTGGTTACCCAGGTTACTCTATGTGGAAAACTGGGACCAAAGTTCACAGTTCAAATCAAAGGCTCTCCTGGTGTTTCCATCACTGCGAATTAGAAAGGCCTTAGGAGTTCTAAGCCAGGCACTGTGGCTGGAGACCAAACACAGGTTTCTTACTGCATCACAGCACCGTGATGCGTTGATGTGGTACAATATTTTTGGCTTACAATTTGGAAGAATACAGTCCATCACAGTTGGGAAGCCATGCAGAATTCACAGCACCTGGTAGCTGCTGGCCATGTGGCTCTGAATTTGATCTGAAACCCGCAAAGCTAGAACCCTCAAACTTCTTCCAGAAACCTCCCCAAACCCAGAAGCAATCTCCTGAAAAGTACTACACCCTAATGCTCCACAACCTCCTGAAATACAACCATCGGCTGGGGACAGTGTGTTCAAACACAGGAGCCCGTGGGGACATTGCACATGCAGACCATAATGGACAGATGTCCTGGATGGCCAGGATGGGTTACGGTCACAGGAGCCCCTTACAGAGACAAGCCTCCTCTCTGCAGTCAGGTGATGAAGGGTAGGAACACATCAGCATGCAAAGTGTTGCTGCTGCTGGCACTGCTGGTCCCGGGTCAGGATGGGCTGAGTGTTGGCTCGGGAATTAACAATAGGCAGAGATAGGATCACAGCCATGCATCTCTCGAGGCAGCTCATTACTTCTGGAGATAAGAACATGACATGCAGACACCATAAACCTCCAACTCGCGGGCTAAGCTGTTTCACTCTGCAGCCTGAGCCGCATCCGAGGGCTCAAGGTGCCTTGGCAGCTTTGGGCACTCCGAAGCACACGGGACATTTGTGAGGCAGCTTTTTAGTGACGGCAAATAGAACCTTGTGTCTCTGAAGCCTGTTCCCCAAGAGACTCCCAGGAAGAAGAAGCCGAAGGAATACGTTTAGGGCCCCCAAGAGTCCTCTTTGATAAGCCACGATTTCCCTTATTGTTTTCGGAAGCAGCCATTTCCATGAGAAAGTTCCAAAAGTTTGTCAAACGGCATGTCTAAATTCACCTAGAGCCACATATTTGACCATGGCTTTGCAAACGTATCTCATGGCTTTCTCTTATCAGTGTCTAGTGAATACTTCTCTGTTCACATGCCAGAGAGCCTGTTCAGTCCCTCCCTTCCATAGAAAGATAGAAGTGTGGCAGGCCAGGCTGTCTGCCCCAGGCTTCGGTCACAGATAGTAGTGTGGGTGACAGGGCACCAGTATGACAGGTTCCCAGCCATGTCATACTGGATGACTCTCAGGGCAGAGCTCTCTAGGTCCTGTACACACACAGAGGGAGCAAGATTCACCTCTTGGAGGTTTGTCCAAAGTGGAGGTTTGCCCAAAGTGTAAGGACACTGTGGGTACACCAACATGTGGTCTCATCGGAAACAATAACAGTTCAAATGAGGTGAAACGGAAACAAAGTAGCGTGGATGGATACTTTGAGAGATTCTCTTAATACCGTTGGTCTGACCCAGCTCCAGTGTAAAAGGATCAGTCCTTTTTTTTTCTTTTTAAGATTTATTTATTTTTATTTATTATATATAAGTACACTTAGCCGTCTTCAGAAGAGGGCATCAGATCTCATTACTGATGGTTGTGAACCACCATGTAGTTGCTGGGATTTGAACTCAGGACCTCTGGAAGAGCTCTTAACCACTGAGCCATCTCTCCAGCCGGAAAGGACCAGTTCTTATCCAAACAATTGCTACAGTGTCACAGCTTAGCTTATACACAGTTGCTGCCGTGCACTGGTACCTGAAGAACTGGTCAGAAGACTGATGAGCCAGCCAGCTGGGCTCTAAGGACCTCACCTGGCCTGGCTTCCCTGGAATCAGCAGCATGGGAAGATGGACCTGACTTGATGACATTGGCACATAAACCAACCCTGCCTAGAGAAAGGACTGCCTGGAGCAGACTCCTGGGCGCTGGCTGGAAACCTTCCCTTCCCCACTGTCCTGTCTGATAAGCTGATCCCCGTATGCCTGGAGTGTCAGACACTGCATCATCTCTGTTAATAGTGGGATTTGCAGTAGGCCGCATGGCATCAGTCCAGTCTCAGAAGGGGTTAGAGAACACAGTTAGCCATGTGGGTGGCTGCCCCTGCCTCTATGACTGACCCCAATCAAGACCCGGGACACCCACGTTTGTAGTCACTTGGGAGAAATGAGTGTCATTTAGACGCCACGGGTAGAGGAAACAGCACTGTGTTTGTCATCCCTGGAACTCTGTCCGGGAGCCCCAAAGAGCTGTCCACGTTATGGTGACCTGGCTTCACTGTATATGAAAATTAACCTACGCGATTTGTCCCCCAAGGTCCCTAGCTATTTAACAAGTGACTGTTGTGATTGGTATCCCTGGACCACAAAGATGATGCTATTTTAAGTATCAGGCAGAACCTACCACCCGGAACACACCCAGTGTGGAGTCCAGTCACGGGCATCACCAAGGCTGTGTCCACACTCCCCCTCCCCCACCTCCAGACCCCAGACAAACCCAGCTGGCCCCTGCAATGGGTGGTGTGGATAGTAGGGAAGAAGGATCAAGGGGATCAAAGAGCCCAGCCTGGCAGCATCAGACCTTTCTTTCTTCCCCTGGAAGGCATGGGAAGAGGCTGCCCACGGGGCTTAGCACTTTGCATGTTATTTTTAGGGGAAGTTCTACGCTCAATTACCCATGTTAACTCAACACAATTCACCTTCTGAAAAAGAAAACATGCAAAAGCCAGACATACCAGCCCCTGAGCATTGCTTAGGTCAGGCTGAGTCAGCAGAGACCCCCAGTGTGTGTCCTGGAAGGTGGGAGACAGCGTCCTCTGGGTGGGGGCTGCCAGGCTGTGCCAGTTCTTCAGCCCAGGGCATGGAACTCAGAACTGCCACATACCAGACAAGGGCTCTATCACTGAGATACGCCGAACAAGGCAACCTCCTGCCTGACTGTCCCACTCTGTCAGGCTCTCTGTCTTCCCGAGAGACTCAGTTTATCCTGAGAACAGACTTACGTCCTCTTCCCTCATCATCCTGAGAGCTCCGAACACCTTCATCCCACAGAAGGTAGAGAATTGACTGCTAAATCACAGGACTGTTAAATTACTGTTAAATCAAATGTCTCTTGGGACATTCTGGAGCAAATGGCCAAAACTCAACTCAAACCATTGTGAGAAAAACAGGGCTCCTGTAACTAACCATAAAGTCCAAGGGATTGGCTAGATAGGACGGGGGCAAGCACCTGGTCTGGGACGCTTCAGCTCTATTTGACCCCACAAGTGGTTCCAGGAGATGAGAATCTCAAAGTCCTAGGGGTGCCTGGGTGATAAGGGATTCTGGGGAGAAAGGAGTACCAGGAAGACATGTGGTTGAGAACCAGAGGGTCGTCGCAGTGATCTAAGCATATGTCTCCAAATTATATGTGAAAACCCCAAGGAGGTAGGTTGGGGGAGCATTTTTTGCAGGGTAATTAGGCTGTGAGGGTTCACCTCATGCCCAGCACTAATGCTCCTACACAAACACACTTATAAAACCCCTGATCCCTCCTACTAAGTGAGGACCAGTAACAAGTGCCATTCTTAGAGCAGAAGTCCCCTCACTGGATGTAGAGTCTGTCTTGCCCTTGGACTTGCAGCATTTATAAGCCATCCAGCTTCTAACCTTGTGTGATGGCTCATATGGGCTAAGATAGATTCCTCCTCTCCCCTGTTGGAATTTTTGTCTTACGGCTGCCACCACAAACAGATGCCACCCATGGTAGCCAAAGAAGAAAGAGATGCCTGAAAGTGTCCACCCTTTCCACCTATCCTCGAAGTCAACTGGCAAGAAATGGGGAATCCGCTAAGCCACGGTGATGGGGATAGAGGATTTAGGGCCCCACTGACTCTACACAGCCTTATCCCTGACAGACACTAGCAACAGTTCTGACCATTGGATCAAAGTCAGCTCAAAGCCTCCCATCCACATCTGGGCATCCGACAGGTACTGCCACCTGAATGCTAGCTTCCTCTGTCTCCATCCCTGTCAGGACTGGTCCTTGCAGCTTCCTACTCCCCTCCCTGTTCCGACCCCTGGTCCTCTCACCACCAGCATGGCCTGGAGCTGACAAGGAGATGCCTTCTGTATCCAGTCATCCTGGGCTTTCTCCTAGGAAATAAAACAAGACTGATGGACCCTCCAGGATGGACAGAGACAAGAGCTAGATGAGCCCTGAGCCCCCGACTCTCAATCTCTCATTGGTGGCGGGGTGGGGAGAGCGGGCATTGAAATGGAGCCTTTTTGTGTAGCTTAGCCCGACCTTGATCTCCTGATCCTCCTACCTCAGCCTTCAAAGCTTCCTTAGGTGCTTCAGTCTGACTGGAGCGTGGGCCACTGAGCAAGCGCCCTGTGAGCTTGCTTTACAATAGTGTCTGTTTCCTTACTCTCTGAAGCAAACTTCCCATGATGCACCTGATACTTTGTAACTCTGCAATCATAGCCCTGAATAGACCTCCGGGATCTAGCTCCAGGATGTTAGTGAGTCAAGTCCCTTCTGGAGTCCCCATTGGCTCCCACAGTGGTTGATGGGTGTGGCTTCCACAGACGCTTTCTCCCCGGTTCTGCCCTCTCTTCCCCACATAGAAACCCTTCTTGGTTTTTGTTTGTTTGGGGGTTTATTTTGGGCGTGGTGGGTTTGTTTTGTTGTTTTTTGCTTTGGTATTTTTTGTTATTTGTTTGTTTGTGGTTTTGTTTTGTTTTTGTTCTTTTGTTCCTGACAACCCAGGATAAACTCTTATACAAAGGCAGTTAGCAAGCAGCTGCCTCACAGGTCTTCTGGGTGTCTGGAGACCATTATTTTCCTGAGCACATTACACTGTCCCGAGATAATAGGGCCAGTCCATGAACACCAGGCACTGCTACTTTGTAGATAAGGAAATTGTAGCTCCTGGATACCTAGAGATTCTCCCAGTGGAGGTAACCAAGATGGAAGCCACTAGGTCAGATCCTGACCACTTTGCCTGACCAAGTAGAGCAGGCTTGCCCAGAAGGGAAGTGCCAGCCTTAGGTGGTGAGGATCCCCAAGCTCCAGCCAAGGGGAGGCACTCTCTCCAAAAATAGTAGAAAAAACCAAGGAGGGTGGATATGGTGTTCCATGCTTGTAATTTTAAGAATGTAAGGTAGGAGGGTTGTGGTGAGTTCAAGCCCCACTTACATGATAAAAGACCCTGTCTGAAATAAAAATTAACAGAGCTAGAACTTAAGTTTCTGCAGATGGAGCCGACGACCAAAGGGAATCCTCTCCCTCTTCACTCTGTTTATTGCTGTGGGCAAAGCCAGTGCCCAGCCCTAATGGAAGGGGATAGGACAAAGCAGCAGTGTCTCTAAGTAGGCGTGGAAGGCCTTGACCAGCCTGTGTCTAGCAATCAAAGCCCTGAGAAAGAAACCCATGTGTGCATAGAGGCAGTTCACAGCAAGACTGGAGTGCTAGGGGACCAGACACTGGACAAGAGAAACACAGCAGCCACAGAGCCTTGAGTTCAAGGGGCAGAGATCTCTTTGAGAGCATGAAAGGTCAGAAGAATGTAAGCCAATCAGTCTTAGGTACTCCCTTAACACAAACCCTGATCAGGAGTGGGGAAGGGCAGGCATGCACTGCACACTCCAGGCAGACCTTGGCAAACATTTGTTGATGATGGCAGCCACCAAGCAGAGCAGAACAGATTTAAATGGGCCTGTTACAGGCAGTGAGAGATGGCTAAACATCCTCAGGTTTGAACTAGAAGGTTCTGTGTGTTTTAGCCACAGGAAATGAAGAATCTCTGGGTGTCTTGAGTGGTAGGAGAGCTAAGGACTATCCTAGTGTAAAGACCAGGGATGAGTAGAAGGAGGGACCAAGGGGTAAACAATTAGATCTTCAGGAGAGGGGGTACCAGTACTTTGTGTGCAGTCCCCCATAGCCTCCTTGAGCTAGCATCCCTGCCTGCTTAGTTCTGAAAGGTCTCTGGATTCCAGTTTTAGAATCAGGATGAGGCTGCCATAATGACCCTCACTGCTAGATAGCCCATTCCAAAAAGACTTTTGGGTATGTGCACAGGATAGACACAGCAACATCCTGGAAAAGAGAACCTTGGGGAAGAGAGAGAGGGTGTGGCATCTCCCTGCTGGCTCCTTGGACTGGCCGGAGCAGGTGCTTTGTGAACGCTGGTGTTTCCTCACAGTGATATTCTGTGTTATTTGAAGAGTGTGTACTCACTGTAAGACACTCTGTGTCTTCACAGGGACCACACCATTTGCACTGTACTCGTGGGGAAACTAAGGTCCAGTGGATTTATTTACCTTGTTGGAGCCCATCGACAGGACAAGGTAGAGCTAGGATTCCAGACTTCTTGGAATCAAATCTCATGACACCCTGCCCACTGCCAGTAACCCTCGATATCCTTGGGGCACGTCTCTAGTCATCACACAGTGCACTCTCGGCAGCCACCCCATTTCCTCTCCTGTTTCCTACCCCAGAATGTAACTTGTGACTCCAGAGAGCAGGCCAAGGCTGAAGGGTAATCTGGGAATTAGAAAAACAAGGGTGACCATTTTACAAGTTGAAGGACCTGGACCCTGGGGATCTGCCAGAAACCCCCCAGAGACGCTGTGAGCATTGTCAGACCGCAGGGAGAGGCGGTGGCTACTCTCCACATGCTGTGAGCAATGTGTTGCTCTATTTTTAAGATTCCTCCTTGGAAGGCAGCAGGCCTTGGAAAACGTGCAGTTCCAAACTGTTAAATGGAGCACACAGCTCAGCTCTTCAGAGCGTTCAAGCTGACTACCCCCGGTGTCTACACATGCAGTTATACCCCACCCACCCATAGCCACACAGGGCACCAAATAATATCATTAAATATAACCAGGTAGGGTATACACACCCACAATGCCGGTGCCTGAGAGGCTGGGGCAGGAGGATTCTGAATTCAAGGCCAGCCTCAGCATCTTTGAGAGACTCTTGTCTCAAAAATAGAAAACAGGGGCCAGAGAGATCTCTCAGATGGCGAAGACACTTGCTACGGAACCAGACAATCTGAGTCTGATCTACAGGACCCACAGACTGGAAGGAGAGAACTAACTCCTACAAGTTGTCCTCTGATCTGTGCATACATGCGCACAGACACACACACACACACACACACACACACACACACACACACACACCCTGTGTCACCCATGTGCCCGCATGAATACACACACACACACACACACACATCCTGTGTCACCCATGTGCCTGCATGAATACACACACACACACACACACACACACACACATCCTGTGTCACCCATACACACACACAAACATACACACACACACTCCAATAATAAATAAATAAAATGTTGACCAGGAACAGTGACACACACCTTTGATCCCAGCACAAGGTGGTGGAGACAAATCTCTGAATCTCTAGAGTGAGATCTAGACCAGCAAGCTCGCGCAGTGAGCCTGTGTCTCAAAACAACAAAAATATAATAAACACTGTTTTAATGAAGATGAATAAATAAATGGCTTAGAGATGCAGCTCAGTGAGAGAGTGCTTGCCTAGCACGTGCGAGGTCCTGGGTTCAATCCCCAACACTACAAAAAGCAGAAAAGAAGCAAATAAATAAATGTTTGCTGTGTTAAGTGCCTGAGCTTTAGAGGTTTCTTAGAAAGCAAAAAATAACCGTTGCAGTACGACTGAAAATGTATTTACCTTTTCAAAAGAATTCTTTTATTTTTAATTTGCATATTGGGGGCGGGGTATGTGCACAGGAGTCAGACACCAGTGGAGGCCAGCGGGGGTCAGGTCCTACGGAGCTGGAGTTACAAACCGTCTTCTGTGGTCGTTGGGAACCAGGCCTCTGCAGTTAACAATGAGCCATCTCTTTAACTTTTTGAACTCATTAAGAAGCCTTCTATCCTAACAGTGTCTCGGGGCCAGAAAAAGGAGGCACAGCATCCAAGCAGACATGGCCTCCTTTCACTGGAGTCTGTTGAGTACAATAAGTAGGTGGCACTGCTGTTGTCTGTGTCTGTGTGAGCAGTGCTGAGGGTCACGGGGGTCGGTCATCAAACCACATAAACAAAGATATCAGCTCCTAGGAAGGCGCCTGCCGCAGCCTTTCATTGGTGGCTCTTTGAACTTGGCTTTCACACGAAGATAATAGCTAAAAATTCCACATAATGATGGGGACTCAGCCTTACCCAGATCACACAAGGAACCTAGGAGGCTGAAATCACCCTGTATTCTAGCTATGTCTGGAAACCCAGACCCTGTCAACAGACCTTGACCCTTGCTGCAGAGGGGATGGATCAGCTCTGGCCCTGGAAGTGGGTCCAGACCAGGAGCAGCTGGGACCCCCCACAGCCTGACAAGGAGCACCTGGGACTCCCACAGCCTGACCAGGAGCAGCTGGGCCTCTCCACACCCCGACCAGGAGCAGCCCTGGGACTCCCCATGGCCCACCCAGGTTTCCTGATCCCAACACAGTGGTAAGTTATGCTTCCAGAGCTTTGCTTGCTCATGGCTAGGTAGGTGGTGTTTCTATCTGTCAGTGTGCATCGTGAGCCGTCAGTGTTAGAGCTGGGTCGCCTATGGGCACATCTGGATCCAGGCTCAGTGACGTGTTATCTAGAGAGGGATCCTGCTGGGAATCGTGGATTGACGATGAAACCATGAGATTGAAGATCCTGCGTGAGCCTTCCTGGCTCAGAGCTCAAAGAACAATCTAGAAGCATCCAGAGCCAAGGCCGCTTGGGAGCCCCTGTGAGGGCCTGCACCGTGTTTATGCACATCCAGGGCTTTTGCATGGTATTTTCCTAGCTGGCTTTAAGCAAATACCTTGTCATAATATGTGTGCTAGGTTGCCGTTTCTGATTCTTTTTTTTTTTTTTTCCTTAAAGCTTCGATACTGTCGGGAAAGAAAGCTTTGGAGACACAAGGCTGGCTTAGCCAAAAGGTCAGGGCTAGAAAACTAAACACAAACTCTTACTGCCTTTGAGATGGCCTCTCCCACATGGCTGCAGCTCCTGTTGCCAAATGGCTATACTAGCAAGGACCCTCCTCCTCTGGGGAGCCCCCTAATGGAGAAGGTCGGATGGCACTGTTGGTGCTTGGGTCTGGGCAACATCAAGGATACCATGGGGGCGTGAGATATGGGATGGATATAGTACTACTTCTTCCTAACCATGTCAGGACCAGCAGGCCCTCCCCAACCCTCCACACCCCTCCCCATGCTCATTCAGTTGGAGCACAGAGTCCGTCAGAGAACAAATCTAGTCTCACCTGGGGCAGTTTTCAAGCCCACCTTACCTGCACCCGATGGGCACCCAACCAGAACTCATCAATACAGATTTCCAGTTCCCTTCCACAAAGGAAGACGCCAAGGCGTACCCAAAAATATTAAAGGTCTATTCAACCCCTACACCCTCAGCCTGCTGTACTGGTTTTTAACAAGGGGACGCAGCTGTTTCCTCGGAAAACAGAGCATCTTATGCACTGCTTTTCATGTGTTAAGATTTTACCCATGAGCACCAGCTTTTGTCCAGCTGGCACTCTCCAAACAGGTTGAAAGTTGTGGTCTGAGGGTCTCCCTGCTGGCCGAGCAGGGACTCTCTGGTCACATCAGGATCCCTGGTCTGGGTCAAAGCCTCACCCACTTCTCTCATTACCCTCTCTCTCCCCACAGTCCACTCAAGATCCCTAGTTCCAGCACAGCAGGTACAGACAGCAGCAGGGTCCATGCGGGGACCGCAATTTGCCCTGAGCCTTCTTCCCTCCTGCCCCAGGACTCCCCAGGAGTTTTCTGGAGGAAGAAGGCAGGAGAAGGGCCGAGTGGGGAAATAGAGGCAAGGGCCTTGGGACAAGCAAGATGGCAGCAAGCCTGAAAGCTCTTGCCAAGGCCCCTGCCAAGGAGGACAAGATGAAAAGACCTTTGTTCCCTGGGTCCCTGACTGGGGCAGGGTCTCCTGGGAAAAGCTGAGCTGGGCTGAGTTCACAGCCTGCAGTGTTTCCTGGAAGGACAGATGTGGCTCTGTGTCACCCACAAACCTGCCCTGCCCCTCTGAAACACGACAGAGCACCAGCTTTGAGAGTCACTGCTGGTGACCAAGTCCAGGTGACTACAAGAGGACAGAGGGGCCCATCATACCCAAAGGCAGCATAAGACCGTGGGATTGCCTGGGCCGGCGTGGAGAGATAGGCTGCTCTGCCTTCCTGCGCTATGCTTTCGCTCACCCGACCCTTCACAGGCTAGAGGGCCCCCTGGGTGCTTCTGGCACCCCGCAGGCACCCAGGAGGAGGAGGCCGAGCCAGCTGTACAAAGGCCCTGCCATACCAGCAGGGTGCCCCCCTCCTTCTCCCCCTTTTCTCTCTGGTAAGGGAGCTGAAGGCGACTAAGGGTAGCTTCCTTTTTGGGGTGGGAGAAGTTGGGATCAATGATCGGGAAGGAGAAGACTGTGTTGCCCGGAAAGGTTGAAAGGAAAGATCCAATATCGCCTCATTCTCCCTCACACCGTAGGGAATCCTGTTTCCTGGGGTACTCATCCTAGCCCAGGTGGTCCCGGGGAGCGTGCTGAGGCAACCGTCAGCCAGTATCCGGGTAGGGAGGGGACAGTGGCTGTGGCGTCTCTGACTCTCCAACACCCACCCTCCTCCACTGCTGGGCGCGCCGCGCAGCCGCCAGCTCAGTGGAAGCGCGAGGAGCCCGGCAGGCTCCAGCGCAGCAGGAGGTGTGCGAAGTCGGGTGCGGGAAGAGCTCCAAGCAGAAGAGGGAGAACGAGGGTGAGCACGCTGGGTAGCCGTGTGTGCGCTCCGCTCTGCGCCACAGGCTCCCCCAACGAAGCACAAGCCAGCAGGGTCGCGGTCCTGAGGACATTACTACCACCCAGGAGTGCAGAGAACCAACCACAGAATCTGGAGGTCCGTAGCAGCCCGGATCTAGGCAGGCTAGGGGCTAGGGGGTCGGGGGGTGGGGTGCCGAGGAAGAGCGAAACCGGAACGCAGATCCCAGACTCTGGAGGAGAAAGAAGAGTGGATCCCTGAGCCGGCAAGTCGTGAGCTCCAGAGCTACCAGGCAGGATCCCCTGGATAGCGCGCTTAGCCGCTGGACGGCACGCCCCCCTTAGCTTCTGCACCCTCTCCTCTGGGCGCCTCCTTATCTGCCCCTGGAGGGACTTTCACCTGCAAAGGTGCAGGACAAAGCAGCATACCCGGCACCCACCATGCACCTCAACAGCTCAGTGCGGCAGGGCACCCCTGGTGAACCCGATGCCCAGCCCTTTTGGCGACCACAGTCTGAAATGGAAGCGACGTTCCTGGCGCTCAGTTTGAGCAATGGTTCTGGCAATACCTCGGAATCCGACACGGCAGGGCCCAACAGCAACCTGGACGTGAACACTGACATTTATTCCAAGGTGCTGGTGACTGCTATATACCTGGCACTCTTTGTGGTGGGCACTGTGGGCAACTCCGTGACAGCCTTCACTCTAGCGCGGAAGAAGTCACTGCAGAGCCTGCAGAGCACTGTGCATTACCACCTGGGCAGCCTGGCACTGTCTGACCTGCTTATCCTTCTGCTGGCCATGCCCGTGGAGCTGTACAACTTCATCTGGGTACACCATCCCTGGGCCTTTGGGGACGCTGGCTGCCGTGGCTACTATTTCCTGCGTGATGCCTGCACCTATGCCACAGCCCTCAATGTAGCCAGCCTGAGTGTGGAGCGCTACTTGGCCATCTGCCATCCCTTCAAGGCCAAGACCCTCATGTCCCGCAGCCGCACCAAGAAATTCATCAGTGCCATATGGCTAGCTTCGGCGCTGCTGGCTATACCCATGCTTTTCACCATGGGCCTGCAGAACCGCAGTGGCGACGGCACGCACCCTGGCGGCCTGGTGTGCACACCCATTGTGGACACAGCCACTGTCAAGGTCGTCATCCAGGTAAGAGCGTCGAAGTGGGGACTCTCTGTGCCATGGCACATTAGAGGGCACACCAGGGCACTGATTTCCCATCTGGCTGTTTCTTTCCATTGGAGCCATACAGAGACTTTTAGCAGTGTCACCTCAGAAGCCCCGATGATTCAAGGCACCACCTGGGGAGATGCAGCAGTGCCTCAGAAGCACTTTTTTTTTCCTTCCCCCCTGTCCCAAAGTAGACCCCAGTGACAGCATACTTAATAGCTTACTGCTGCTCTTAGGCTGGGAAGGGGCGGGGCACACCCATCTACTCTTCTTCCTAACTTTTCACTCCCAGTCGCCTGCCCCACCCTGCTTCCACCCCTCCTGATGAAGGAGGCTTGAGCCCCAATCAGTGACTTCTGTTTACTGTAAGCCTTCAGGTACTCTCAGGGAAGAGGGTGGCCATCAGCCTTTCAAGAGGTTACAGGAATCCCTGAAACCCCAGAGCTGGCTCCCTAAGGCCTTCTGGCTGCCTCTCCTGGACCCAAACCCAGGATCTGGAGCTTCCCAGTCTGTGAAGTGAGGTGATCACAGAATGGTCAAGAGGGCTATGAGAGGGGCTCTCAGGTCCCCGGTGTGAAGCACTCCAGGCCCTTGCTGCTGCTGCTGCTGCTGCTGCTGCTGCTGCTGATGATGATGATGGTGATGGTGATGGTGATGGTGATGGTGATGGTGATGGTGATGGTGGTGGTGGTGTTTGTGCAGAGCAATCTGGAGTGTCTTGGTGTAGAGGGGTGTAATAGGCAAATAAAACTGGGATGATGGACCACAGTCCTCTGTGGGTCTGAGCATAGCACCAGGGAACCAGATGGGAGCCCTCCTTGGAAATTACTAGCAGAGTAACTCAGTATGCTGGGGGCTCAACAGGAAAGGACGGTGAGGAGGGAAGTGGGCATCCACAGGGGCAGCTAGAGCCCCTGAGTGGTTATGCCAACACTCCAGAGGCTGAGGCAAGAGGATTACAAGTTTGAGGCAAGCTTGGACCTCAAATTTGTGAGACCCTGTCTGAAAAATAACCCTCTACAAAGAAAATGAAGAAATGAAGAAAGTTTTGAAGAATTTCTTGGCTCTAGATCCTGGGCAACCGTGGAAGTACAAGGAGGGTTCTCTTCCACCACAGGGTGAGCAAGAAGGGCAGAGAATGAGAGGATCTGGCCAGGGGCTCCTGCCATGTCAGAGGGGCCTCCAGGGAAGCTGGCTGTGCCAACTGTCTGTTGCTTTCCTCACCAAGCCATCTATAGGCTCCCAGAGCCTCACAGCAAGATTCTGTGGTCACATGGTATATCCAGGTGACACCCAGAAACCAGAAATGCTGGGTTGGTTGCAATCAGCATTCAGACATCAGGCAGTATCTAACTCAAGAATTCATCTCCAAGGTAGGCCGTGGGGACAGGAATAATGCTCTTGTGCTACAAGTGTCCCTGTGTACAGTCCCTTTTGAGCTGCCACTCCTAGCAGGGCTGAGTCAGTGCCTAGCTTGTCTAGCAAGGTCCCCTGCATTAAGGGCAAGCGCACATTCATTGGGTGCTCCATGTGACAAACAGTAGGATTCACCATGGCTCCTTGCTTCCTTTGAGGCAACAGGCCTCTTCCTTCAAGCTCCTGTCTTTGATGGGCTTTGTAGGAAGAGGGCTTCGCAGTCCACACTGTTCCCAGCTCCTCCAGCTGTAGGGTCAGGGGCAAGCACAACTCACCCTCATCCACTAGACAAAACCCTTTCTGGAATCCTGCAGAAGCCCTGTTGGAGCCACAGAACCGGATCCACATATGACAGGGTGTCTCCTCCCTTCCAAAGCTCTCTTGTCATTGCTTGCAGCTCCCGGTCCATGTGACAGGTTCCTGGTCACTGTCCATCAGCACTGATTGTTGAGCACCTGTCCCGGGCAAGGCTCCCCTCGGTAGCTGTCACAGTGTTGGCTGAGTGTTTACTAAGTGCCTGCTGGTGGCCTTTGTGCCCCTGGAGAACAGAGCTTCCATTTTCCCTTAGAAGACTCAGCCTCCTTCTCAGAGCAACTGAGTGTAGCGTGTTCTTCTTCTGTCTTATGTTAACAGCTGACCAGGTCTCTCTGGCTGGGAGCACAAGCTATTCTGGTTATTTGATGAGACCATTCCTCGGGAGAGGCATGGACCCTCTCACCCCTCCTAAACCACTGTCTGCAATCTGAAGATGTATTTCCGTCCCTGGGATCATGGGGTTTGCGGTGCCCACCAAAATGTCTGGGCACACGAAGGAGATGAGCACGGCTACCTTCTGTTCTACTTGTGTCTCCAGTCATGGCTGGCTATCCTATGTCTCCATCCTCATGGCCATATTTGGAAGTATTGAAGTGTTGGCCTCTTTCCAAAACAGGGACATCCCTCTGCCTTAGTGCCTTCCGTGAGGACTGCTACTCTGCGCACTTTAAGGATCCCGTCTCAGTGACTTGTAAACAGAAGTTATTCAAAAGTGAGCTGAGGGTTTAGGGGGTAAACTTCAGGGGAACTCAGAACAGTTTAGAGATCAGGTGTTTGGGGCATAGCAGGGGAGGGTAGAACCAGGCAGGTGGTGGGAAAACCAAAACAGCAGGAGAACCCTGGTGCCCAGCTCGTTCTAAAGGCTCTGATACCAGTAGACAGGAGAAAGAGCTGGAGACTTGGGGACTTCGTGACATCCAAGGGTTCCCCAGGACTGTCCCTGACGCCATCCAGGCTGTTTCCTGCTCTGACCTCGGGTCTTACGGCAGCTGTTAACTTGGGACTTTGTGTCCCAGCTCACATAGGTCCTGTGTTCACATGTCCAGGTAGTATGCACTAATGCGCATACATAGGTGAGCCCAAGGACTGTGCCCACCCTCCCCAACATCATCTGCTGAGTTACCCTTAGCCTCTTTTCCAATAAAAATGGAAGCATTCCTCTTGAAGTCAGCCCAACAGCAGCAGCAGCCCTGGATAAGGTGCACACTACCTCCCAGGGGCAGGAGAGGCTAACACAGGGAGAGGTAGTGCCCCACATCTACAGCAGATCAATAGCAAGGCGACTAATGGTTGAGCAGCCACGGGGCATGACTAGGGAAGGGGAAGCCCTGGTTTCAATAGAGTTTACAGAAACACAGTCTGGGGGAAACGACACAGGTGTGTGTGAGCGAAACAGTAGTGAACATTGAACATTGATCTCCTTGTATATGCTTGCAGCGTTTAGTGATCGAAGTTTGATTTTTTTAAAGTTACTGAGTGGGCGCACACTCGGGCACACACTTGAGTGAAGGTATACGCGTGTGGTTTTTTTTTTTTTTGAAGTTACTGTGTGTGTGTGTGAGAGAGAGAGAGAAAGAGAGAGAGAGAGAGATATTAAGTGTAGCTGTATTCTGGGGCTCATATGGGTGCTGGGAGCCAAATTCCAGTCCTTTGGAAGAGAAAAAAGTACTCTTAACCACCTAGCCATCTCTCTAGCCCCTGACCAAAGCTTTTAAAAGCACAACATGCTATATATTCCTGGGCATAGTGGTGTATGTCTATAATCTCAACTCTCAGGAGGCAGAGACAAGGGTAAAGACATAGTAAGACCTGGTCAGAGAAGGCCTGGGGGTGGGGTGGGGGTGGAACTTGGCTTACGAAATCTGGTGTCCAGACGGTAGGCCATGATTGAGCATAATGGCCGAGACTCTAGAGCTATGGGGAGTGACAGAGACTGAGATGGTCTTCCAGGAAGAGGTAAGCCCTCACCTTGGGAACAGGGTGATCTGGCCTTGTGGCTAGCTTGGCCTAGAAGATAGGACATAAGGGTGGGGACATGTAGGCAATCCAGGTAGCGTCTGCCCTGGAACCTTGTTTCTCAGAAAGCAACAGGGGCAGGACCGCCTATTCCTTCCACCAAACAGGAGAGAGCCAGAGGCACTTGTTCAATGTATCCCGTGGACTGCTGGTGCTTCCCTCGGGGATTAGGGTCAGTTTCTCTGTGAGATGGGCAAAGAGAAGGGAACATGGGGACCCAGGGCTGGCAAGAGTCCTGGAGGGAGAGCCTGATCAACAGGAGCCCAGGGGTCTGTACGTGTAGTTCCTATAATAGCCGAGTGCTAGGCAGGCCTCCAGGCCTCACCCTCAGAATGATACTTCTTGAAGACTCTTCCTCTTGCAACCCTGCAGTGCCAAGGGCAGTGGGAGTTGTCCCCCAAGCAGAGCCTCGAGTCCTCATCTTGATATGTTGCACTGGGAGGCAGAGACTCTAGCCGATCAAGTCTGATAAGGTGACAGAAATGATCCCATGGTCACATGCAAATAGTGAGGCCCCTGGGCCAGACTGGCATGGAGGGCACTGCCAGCATTCTGGACCATGCACCAATGTTGTAGGTCTGTCTGTCTGTATGTCCAAAGCTATGATTATATAACCAGCCTTGCAAGATTTTCTAGCTGTTTGCATTTAAAGGGAGGAGAGATTCCCAAACCCTCTCCTTCCCAAGTTGCTATCAGTCAGCGTTTTATCACAGCCCTAGTAAGTAAGCTACAGGACAGGGTTTTATGGCTGTGAGCAGACACCATGACCAAGGCAACTCTTGTAAGGACAACATTTAATTGGAGCTGGCTTACAGGTTTAGAGGTTCAGTCCATTATCATCAAGGTGGGAGCAGGGCAGCATCTAGTCAGGCATGGTGCAGGAGGGGCTGAGAGTTCTACATCTTCATCTGAAGGCTGCTAGCAGAATACTGACTTCCAGGCAGCTAGGATGAGGGTCTTAAAGCCCACACCCACAGTGGCACACCTACTCCAACAGGGCCACCCGCACTCTAACAGGGCCACACCTTCTAATAGTGCTGGTCCCTGGGCTGAGTATATACAAACCATCACGGTCAGACCTGCCAGGTTGAAATTACCCTCTTCAAGCCAGACACCTGTGCCAGGGCTGGTTTGGGAAGTTGGCAGAGACTCCCAACACCCGAGCCATCACTCAGGAGTGGACAGTTGGGGGCCAGAGCTGGGTTCAAATCTCAGTCTATAGATGTCCCAGCCACAACACCCGGGACACAGCTTTCTCGCCTGCCAACCATCGATGAATTAATTTATATTAGATGCTTGCAACTGCTAGAGCCTGGAGGAGCTCTCAATTCACAACCTGCAGGATTCCTTCCACTCCAGGGAACAACAAAGGACCGTAGGCAGGCGAGGCAAGGCCTCTTTGTAGAACAGCAGAGCACAAGACACTTTTATCCCAGGCTGCTTTCTCTCTCCCAGAGCCTGAGAGCACTTCCGTCATCTTTGACACTCCCACGGTTCACAGGACACTAGGTCAGGGATGCAGACAGCTAGCCAGCACCTGACCATCTCCTTTGAGAGATACTTGCTGCCTGAGGCAGAGTCCAGGATAGGTCTCTCCAACATCTTGTTCCAAGGAATCTTCCTCTGAGAAAGTGGAAGCCTTAAGATTGGGGCCATAGCCTATAGGTCAAGGGTCTCTCATGGGTTCCCACAGAGTCCTGCGCGTGCACAGGAAAGAGGGAGGGACAAACAGAGAGGCTCTGGGACAGGCTGTGTGCTGAGGAACCAGGAGAGAGCTGGGGCGGCTGGAGCCATGAGCATTAACGGAGAGACACGCGGTGGCTTTTACTCCAGGAAATGAACAACGCCAAGTTTCCCAGCAGAACCATAT